>NC_041234.1:35182927-35189663 GCF_002837175.3 Physeter macrocephalus | reverse complement strand
TTTGTTTGTTTGTTTGTTTTCTTTTCTTTTCTTTTGCATCTCACTAGCATTCGTCTTTTATTTTTGGTAAATATTTCCATGCTATCCTACTTCATGGAGTCTTGTACTTTTAGGCATTAGGTTTACTAAATACAACATCTGCCTATTTAGTCAAATTATTTCCTTTACTTATGGCTTTTTCTATTATACAGTTTTCCTGAGAGTTTGTACAAATTATTACCTGAATCTCTCCAAAACTGCCAAGCTTCCATTTAATCGTCAAAAATGATTTTATGTCTTCACAGTAATTTGAATTTATGTTTCAGTCCTTGCTTATCTTTTGGGAGTTGCAGCTATCTACCAAAGCCTGAAGGCACAGAATGTTTATTCTTTTCAATGTCCTTTCTACTTCAGTGTTCAGTTACTGTCTGTCATTTTCCATGGTGATGATTTTATCTGTGGCTTTTATAACCTCTTGGTCAGAAGTCATTACCTTGGTACCGGCTATTAGGATAACTTCCTATATGAATGAGACTATCCTATATTTTCCCTTTCATTCTGCTAGTTACACTGTGAGCTCTAAACAAGTATTCCTGACCAAGCTAGTATCTGTTTTCTTGGTACCCGGTTGCCATTTGCACTACCTCAAGTAACCATCCTTTTACTTAAAGTACACATTCCTGCCTACACTGAGATGAACATTCCCTGGTTGTATTTTCTCAATAGTTTTCTCATTGCTGCAGTTTATTGGTTTGATTGCCACAAGCTTAATTTGGGAGATACCGCATTACCTGTAGATCCACTTGTCAACTGCTTCATTCCACTTACAATTCATAATCTTGAGCAAACTGAAAATCCTACACCAAAAATAATTTATTATATGCCATTCATATTTCAATAAAGCTGGGAAAAATTAATTTGTTAATATGTTGTCATGTTAAAACTAATCAAAACTTACAACTACAATAAGAATCAAACTTTTACAAACAGGAAGGAATGACGACTGAGACATGTGAAAAAATGCAACTGAAGCTTCCTCTCCCCTAATTTTCATAACTTTTCAGAATGTACCTTTTGGGGCTATGATATTATTTATTAAATAGTGATTTTAAAAGCAAAATAAAATAATTCCAGTGTTTATACCTGCTCAGTAACACTTTATATTACAAATATTAGTTTGTTATTAACATTAAAGTGAAAAGAATTAACCTTTCGGCCATGTTGATGTTTCTGTTACCCAAAATACTGCTGGTTGCAAACTGTTCTGTAAATCTGAGATTCACTGCCATCTTTAAAATATGACCTTAAATAAACATTTTTATCAAGGTTAAAAAATAATTGCATTTCTATTCACTAAAAATG
The DNA here is from genome assembly GCF_002837175.3 of Physeter macrocephalus. Taxonomy (NCBI): domain Eukaryota; kingdom Metazoa; phylum Chordata; class Mammalia; order Artiodactyla; family Physeteridae; genus Physeter; species Physeter macrocephalus. The sequence continues at coordinate 35,188,322 of NC_041234.1, read as the reverse complement.
ATTAGAGAAAACCAAAATTAAACCCACATTATCGTTTAAAATCACTCCAAAAAAATGAAACACTTACCTATACACTTGATAAAACATATGCAGGATCCACATGATGACAATCATAACATATTGACAAATGACACTAAAGAAGACCTAAACAGAGAGACCTACCGTGTTCATGGATTGGAAGGTTCTACTAGAAAAGAGGTCAAGGCTCTCCAAACAGACTTATAGGTTTAATGTGATTCCTGTCGAAATCCCAGGAAGGATGTTTTGTAGATATAGATGAATCTTTTCTAAAATTTGTATGGAAATTCAGAGGCCCAAGGACAGCTAAAATAATCTTGATTAAGAGTAAAGTAGGCGTTATATTAAGACTTACTATTTAACTACAGTAATCCATACAGTGTGATACTTGCTGAGGGATAGATACATACGTGAGTGGAATAGAGTCCAGAAATAGAACCACACAAATACACTGAATTGAATTTTGAGAAGGGTACAAAAGGAATCCAATGGAAGAAGGATAGCCTTTTCAATAAATGATTCTAGTGCAATCAGAGGTTCATAGGCTCAAGAAATGAATCTGGACCTAAACTTCACACATTATATAAAAGTTAATTCAAAATAGATTATGGATATAAAAGCAAAACATAAAACAATAAAAATATTTCAAATACATAGAAAAATCTTTGAGGTCTAGGGCTAGGAAAAGGGTTCTTAGGCTTGACACCAAAAGCATGATACATAAATGGAAAAATGATAAATTGAACCTCATCAAAATTAAAAACTTTTGCTCTGAGAAAACTCGTGAATATGATGAAAAGACAAGCTACAGACTGGGAGAAAATATTTGCAAGCCCCATATTTGAAGAAGTTTTAGTATTTAGAATACATAAAGAATTCGTTAAAAAACAAAGTTAAAAAATAAACCAAATAGAAAATACACAAAAGATATGAATGGCTATTTCACTGTAAAGGATATAAAATGGCAAAAAAAAAAAAAAAACCCCACACACACATGAAAATATATTACACACTGTTAGCCATGAGAAAAGCAAATGAAAATGAAAAGGAGATAGCCCTACACACTTATCGGACTGGCCAAAATAAAAACTAGTGACAATCCAAACACTGGTAAAAATGTGGATAATCTGGATCGCTCGTTCTCGTACATTTTCCATAGGAGTGTAAAATGATACCGCCACTCTGCAATACAGGTTGGCTGCTTCTTCAAAACTAATTATGCAATTTCCAGCGGTCCTAGCAATTTTATTCTCGGGCATTTACCCCGGAGAAATAAAAATTTATGTTTACACAAAAATCTGTTATACAAATGTTCATAGCAGTGTTATTTGTAATAGCCCCAAACTAGAAACAACCCAGATGTCCTTCAACAGGTGAATGGTTAAACAAACTGTGATACATCTATTTCACAGTGCACTACTCAGAAATTAAAAAGAACAAACTCTTGATACACTCAAAAACTTGGATTAATCTTCAGGGAATTATGCTGAAGGAAAAAAAAAAGACAACCCCAAAGGTTACATACTGTATGATTTCATTATTGCAACATTTTTGAAATGATGAAATTTTAGAAATGTAGAACATATTTGTAGCTTCCAGGTTAAGGGGTTTAAGGTTGGTAGGGTGGGGAAACGTGTGTCATTATCAAAGAATCATAGGTGGAATCCTTATGATGAAGGAACACTGCAGTATGTTTATTGTGGTGTTGGATACACAAACCTACACATGTGATAAGATTGTATAGCACTAAGTACACACACACACACACACACATGCACAAACGAGTACAACTGGGAAATTTGAATAAGATCAGTGGACTGCACCCATATCAATTTGTGACGTTGTACTGTAGTTTTACAAAATCTTCTCGGTATTACTTCTTCCAGCTGCATGTGAATTTACAACTATTGCAATAAAATCTCAAAATAAAAAATAGAAAGGCAAGAATCAAAGGAAAAGCAGGACCAAGTTGAAGTAGAGGTGGTGAATGTGGATTGAAAAAGAGGATAATAATAAGAGGGAAGGGGACTTCCCTGGTTCTTCAGTGGTTAAGAATCCGCCTGCCAATGCAGGGGACACGGGTTTGAGCCCTGGTCCGGGAATATCCCACATGCCGCAGAGCAACTAAGCCCGTGTGCCACAACGGGCCACAACTACTGAGCCTGCGCTCTAGAGCCCGCGAGACACAACCACTGAGCCCGCGTGCCACGACTACTGAAGCCTGCGTGACTAGAGCCCGTGCTCAGCAACAGGAGAAGCCTGCACACCACAATGAAGAGTGGCCCCGCTCGCTGCAACTAGAGAGGGCCCGCACGCAGCAACAAAGACCCAATTCAGCCATAAATAAACAAATAATTTTTTTAAAAAAGAGGGAAGGATTCTTGTAATGCATGGTGCATTTTCATTGTACTTTGCATTTAAACAGGCTTAGATGGATAACTGTCTCCATCACTGTCTGGGTATATAATGCTGAGTGAAAGAATTAACCTCTCTGATCCTCAGTTATCTCATCTGTAAATGTGAGTAGTAATATTATATTACTCCCTCTGTGAAGCTGTTCCCGACCACCTGGATTACATGGTTCTTCTCTGTGTTCTGAGAGTCCCTAGCTCACTCCTGCCACGGCTCTCATCACATTTATTTTTCAACGATTTAATTTGTGGCTGTCTGCTTACTAGACTATGAGCTATTCAAACACTGTTTCCCTGCAAGAATCATCCCTGTGTCTCCAGATCCTGCCTGACCCAGTGCCTGGAGCCTGGTACCCAGCAGATGAGTGATGGTGACACATGCGACTCACCCAAAACACTATAGCTATTATTATAGGTTCAATTTGTTCATAAGAAATAATATATTGAAAATGAGTGAACATAGAAAGTCTCTGCTTAAATTTATGTTCATGAGAATGGGGTTGGGGGTGGTAGTGGTTAGTGATGGCTTGTATCCCCATATTTTGTCCAGAATACTCTGATACCATTGTATTCTCCACTTTTTCCCCTTCGTAAACCTAAATACAAAATGACTGATGAACAGAGTTGGGCTTCAATAAATACTTGTTTGATGAATATAACAGTGCCATCAGGTTACCTTAGTTCTTCAGTGAGTGGTTGTAGATGTCACTCAGGCTTACAACAGCATAATCAAGGACATGACCTCAGTGCTCAGTGACCTTGGATGAGTGCAGGTGAGCTCTTTCACACTCAAAATGAAACTTCGCTCTTTGTCTTCCTCCTGCTTCTTTGGCCACAACTTCTGTGTGTGTTTTCTTACAGGGTCCCCTTCCCCTGTGTCCTTTCTTTGCACTTCCACTGCTTTTCTGTTTATATGTCTGTCTGCCCCAAGTGATTGTGAGATCCCAGATGCCACAGACTAGGATCTATTCTTTCATTTCCCACTTCTAGAATATCCCTGGAACATGGTGGCATAACTATTTGCTTACATTACAAAGACAAATTTATCTTTGTGATGGCTCTGATAGAAGGAATACCCCATTTTTTTCTGTAAATTCTAATGTAGATATTATCTGTGTAGGTCCTAGGTGCTAGAGAGGTTCCTGTATTGAGTTGTGAATATGTTGCATGGCTACAACTTTGACCTTTTTTGGCCATCTCACACAGAGAGAATCACAGTTTTCAGTACCCAGAATACCTTAGGGCCGCATATACCAGGCTTTGGTAATTTAAAATCCACCTTCACTCATAAGCAACTGCAAAACCTTTCTGCTCAGAAAAACTGTGCTTTGTTTTAGCAATGTACAATGTCATTACAGACGACTTCCCAGGTCAACCGTAGGCTTATTGAAGACCGTGACCACAATGCATCACTCTTATGTACCTCTGACATCCAGTTAAGTAGATGTAGGCACTTTGTATGTACTCAAGTAGCACCGATTGACTCACTTATCTGGGCTTTCTGTTTGTCTTTAAAAATCGACCCTGTGGGGGCTTCCCCGGTGGCGCAGTGGTTGAGAGCCCGCCTGCCGATGCAGGGGACACGGGTTCGTGTCCCGGTCCGGGAAGATCCCACATGCCACGGAGCGGCTGGGCCCGTGAGGCATGGCCGTTGAGCCTGCGCGTCCGGAGCCTGAGCTCCGCAACGGGAGAGGCCACCACAGTGAGAGGTCCGCGTACCGCCAAAAAAAAAAAAAAAATCGACCCTGTGGAGATTCTCCTTCCAGGAATGGTGGTGTGAGGAGTTTGCACAATTCATGCTCACAGAACACAAGTAAAAACCTGGGCAAAATTATTGAAAACAACTATTTCGTGGCACTGACAGACAATAACGTGAGAAGTGTTTCTTTATGAAATACTGCTACTCTGTTGGGTAAGAAGGTGACTTTGTGGCCTTTTTCCTGGGGCTGGTCTCATCCTTACACTCCAGCTCAGAGAAGGTAAAAATCCACGCCTTTACTGTATAGAGGTGGTGGACTCAATCTGGGGATGTTGACAGGCCAGATAGAAATTTTACAGGGAGAGTTTGGAAGTAAAGAGTCATGAAAGGGCCAAGAAGTTAAATTCTCCAACCCTCTGACTGCTAAAATATGCATGCATGTGGGAGACCGCAGGGAGCCAGGCAAAAATTGAAAGTCTGGGACAGCTTGTGAGGGGTGGATGTTGCTGTGCATTTGGATGTATTCCTCAACCCACATGCCACTTGTGTGGCAGAGAGAGGTGACCTTATGGCTTGAGTAGGGTTGCAAGATTTAGCAAATAAAAATAGAGAATGCCCAGTTAAATTTGAATTTTAAAGATATTAAAATATTATTCATTGCTTATCTGAAATCCAAATTTAATGGGGCATCTGGTATGTTAATCTGGCAACCCTAGGATTGAGGTGTATTAACATAAACTCTACCCGGATGATTGGCTGAATACAAAACTACACGGGTGAAGGGGAGACTGCCAAGTAGAGATATCACTGCCCACACAGGATGTGGGAGACAGTTTTAGCAGTATGAGCCCAGGTGAGGTCACGATAATTATCCATTAATACAAAACAAAAAAAAAGCCAACAACGTTCAGAAAAACAAAACAAAGTCACTAGAACATATTATCTATAACGTTCATCTTTCAAAAAATTAACTAGAATAGTGAAAAAAACTGGAAGGTATAACCCATTGTCAAGAAAATAAATGAGTCAATAGAATCTGACTCTATGTGAGGCTAGATTTTGAATTTAGCAGATAGCGTCTTCAATGCAGTTATTACAAATATGTCAAACCAATTTAAGAAATAAATGTTTAAAAATTCAAGGAAAACAATTGTGGATCTGGGTCAAAAATCGGGAATATCAACAAAGAAATTAAAACCTATGAGAGAAAAACAATTGAAATTCTACAGGTGCACAGTGTAATAACTGAAATGAAAAAAAAAAAAAA
>NC_041234.1:35174392-35181761 GCF_002837175.3 Physeter macrocephalus | reverse complement strand
TTTGTTTGTTTGTTTGTTTTCTTTTCTTTTCTTTTGCATCTCACTAGCATTCGTCTTTTATTTTTGGTAAATATTTCCATGCTATCCTACTTCATGGAGTCTTGTACTTTTAGGCATTAGGTTTACTAAATACAACATCTGCCTATTTAGTCAAATTATTTCCTTTACTTATGACTTTTTCTATTATACAGTTTTCCTGAGAGTTTGTACAAATTATTACCTGAATCTCTCCAAAACTGCCAAGCTTCCATTTAATCGTCAAAAATGATTTTATGTCTTCACAGTAATTTGAATTTATGTTTCAGTCCTTGCTTATCTTTTGGGAGTTGCAGCTATCTACCAAAGCCTGAAGGCACAGAATGTTTATTCTTTTCAATGTCCTTTCTACTTCAGTGTTCAGTTACTGTCTGTCATTTTCCATGGTGATGATTTTATCTGTGGCTTTTATAACCTCTTGGTCAGAAGTCATTACCTTGGTACCGGCTATTAGGATAACTTCCTATATGAATGAGACTATCCTATATTTTCCCTTTCATTCTGCTAGTTACACTGTGAGCTCTAAACAAGTATTCCTGACCAAGCTAGTATCTGTTTTCTTGGTACCCGGTTGCCATTTGCACTACCTCAAGTAACCATCCTTTTACTTAAAGTACACATTCCTGCCTACACTGAGATGAACATTCCCTGGTTGTATTTTCTCAATAGTTTTCTCATTGCTGCAGTTTATTGGTTTGATTGCCACAAGCTTAATTTGGGAGATACCGCATTACCTGTAGATCCACTTGTCAACTGGAAATGCTGCTTCATTCCACATACAATTCATAATCTTGAGGAAACTGAAAATCCTACACCAAAAATAATTTATTATATGCCATTCATATTTCAATAAAGCTGGGAAAAATTAATTTGTTAATATGTTGTCATGTTAAAACTAATCAAAACTTACAACTACAATAAGAATCAAACTTTTACAAACAGGAAGGAATGACGACTGAGACATGTGAAAAAATGCAACTGAAGCTTCCTCTCCCCTAATTTTCATAACTTTTCAGAATGTACCTTTTGGGGCTATGATATTATTTATTAAATAGTGATTTTAAAAGCAAAATAAAATAATTCCAGTGTTTATACCTGCTCAGTAACACTTTATATTACAAATATTAGTTTGTTATTAACATTAAAGTGAAAAGAATTAACCTTTCGGCCATGTTGATGTTTCTGTTACCCAAAATACTGCTGGTTGCAAACTGTTCTGTAAATCTGAGATTCACTGCCATCTTTAAAATATGACCTTAAATAAACATTTTTATCAAGGTTAAAAAATAATTGCATTTCTATTCACTAAAAATGATTAGAGAAAACCAAAATTAAACCCACATTATCGTTTAAAATCACTCCAAAAAAATGAAACACTTACCTATACACTTGATAAAACATATGCAGGATCCACATGATGACAATCATAACATATTGACAAATGACACTAAAGAAGACCTAAACAGAGAGACCTACCGTGTTCATGGATTGGAAGGTTCTACTAGAAAAGAGGTCAAGGCTCTCCAAACAGACTTATAGGTTTAATGTGATTCCTGTCGAAATCCCAGGAAGGATGTTTTGTAGATATAGATGAATCTTTTCTAAAATTTGTATGGAAATTCAGAGGCCCAAGGACAGCTAAAATAATCTTGATTAAGGGCTATGATATTATTTATTAAATAGTGATTTTAAAAGCAAAATAAAATAATTCCAGTGTTTATACCTGCTCAGTAACACTTTATATTACAAATATTAGTTTGTTATTAACATTAAAGTGAAAAGAATTAACCTTTCGGCCATGTTGATGTTTCTGTTACCCAAAATACTGCTGGTTGCAAACTGTTCTGTAAATCTGAGATTCACTGCCATCTTTAAAATATGACCTTAAATAAACATTTTTATCAAGGTTAAAAAATAATTGCATTTCTATTCACTAAAAATGATTAGAGAAAACCAAAATTAAACCCACATTATCGTTTAAAATCACTCCAAAAAAATGAAACACTTACCTATACACTTGATAAAACATATGCAGGATCCACATGATGACAATCATAACATATTGACAAATGACACTAAAGAAGACCTAAACAGAGAGACCTACCGTGTTCATGGATTGGAAGGTTCTACTAGAAAAGAGGTCAAGGCTCTCCAAACAGACTTATAGGTTTAATGTGATTCCTGTCAAAATCCCAGGAAGGATGTTTTGTAGATATAGATGAATCTATTCTAAAATTTATATGGAAATTCAGAGGCCCAAGGACAGCTAAAATAATCTTAAGAGTAAAGTAGGCGTTATATTAAGACTTACTATTTAACTACAGTAATCCAGACAGTATGATACTTGCTGAGGGATAGATACATATGTGAGTGGAATAGAGTCCAGAAATAGAACCACACAAATACACTGAATTGAATTTTGAGAAGGGTACAAAAGGAATCCAATGGAAGAAGGATAGCCTTTTCAATAAATGATTCTAGTGCAATCAGAGGTTCATAGGCTCAAGAAATGAATCTGGACCTAAACTTCACACATTATATAAAAGTTAATTCAAAATAGATTATGGATATAAAAGCAAAACATAAAACAATAAAAATATTTCAAATACATAGAAAAATCTTTGAGGTCTAGGGCTAGGAAAAGAGTTCTTAGGCTTGACACCAAAAGCATGATACATAAATGGAAAAATGATAAATTGAACCTCATCAAAATTAAAAACTTTTGCTCTGAGAAAACTCGTGAATATGATGAAAAGACAAGCTACAGACTGGGAGAAAATATTTGCAAGCCCCATATTTGAAGAAGTTTTAGTATTTAGAATACATAAAGAATTCGTTAAAAAACAAAGTTAAAAAATAAACCAAATAGAAAATACACAAAAGATATGAATGGCTATTTCACTGTAAAGGATATAAAATGGCAAAAAAAAAAAAAAAACCCCACACACACATGAAAATATATTACACACTGTTAGCCATGAGAAAAGCAAATGAAAATGAAAAGGAGATAGCCCTACACACTTATCGGACTGGCCAAAATAAAAACTAGTGACAATCCAAACACTGGTAAAGATGTGGATAATCTGGATCGCTCGTTCTCGTACATTTTCCATAGGAGTGTAAAATGATACCGCCACTCTGCAATACAGGTTGGCTGCTTCTTCAAAACTAATTATGCAATTTCCAGCGGTCCTAGCAATTTTATTCTCGGGCATTTACCCCGGAGAAATAAAAATTTATGTTTACACAAAAATCTGTTATACAAATGTTCATAGCAGTGTTATTTGTAATAGCCCCAAACTAGAAACAACCCAGATGTCCTTCAACAGGTGAATGGTTAAACAAACTGTGATACATCTATTTCACAGTGCACTACTCAGAAATTAAAAAGAACAAACTCTTGATACACTCAAAAACTTGGATTAATCTTCAGGGAATTATGCTGAAGGAAAAAAAAAAGACAACCCCAAAGGTTACATACTGTATGATTTCATTATTGCAACATTTTTGAAATGATGAAATTTTAGAAATGTAGAACATATTTGTAGCTTCCAGGTTAAGGGGTTTAAGGTTGGTAGGGTGGGGAAACGTGTGTCATTATCAAAGAATCATAGGTGGAATCCTTATGATGAAGGAACACTGCAGTATGTTTATTGTGGTGTTGGATACACAAACCTACACATGTGATAAGATTGTATAGCACTAAGTACACACACACACACACACACATGCACAAACGAGTACAACTGGGAAATTTGAATAAGATCAGTGGACTGCACCCATATCAATTTGTGACGTTGTACTGTAGTTTTACAAAATCTTCTCGGTATTACTTCTTCCAGCTGCATGTGAATTTACAACTATTGCAATAAAATCTCAAAATAAAAAATAGAAAGGCAAGAATCAAAGGAAAAGCAGGACCAAGTTGAAGTAGAGGTGGTGAATGTGGATTGAAAAAGAGGATAATAATAAGAGGGAAGGGGACTTCCCTGGTTCTTCAGTGGTTAAGAATCCGCCTGCCAATGCAGGGGACACGGGTTTGAGCCCTGGTCCGGGAATATCCCACATGCCGCAGAGCAACTAAGCCCGTGTGCCACAACGGGCCACAACTACTGAGCCTGCGCTCTAGAGCCCGCGAGACACAACTACTGAGCCCGCGTGCCACGACTACTGAAGCCTGCGTGACTAGAGCCCGTGCTCAGCAACAGGAGAAGCCTGCACACCACAATGAAGAGTGGCCCCGCTCGCTGCAACTAGAGAGGGCCCGCACGCAGCAACAAAGACCCAATTCAGCCATAAATAAACAAATAATTTTTTTAAAAAAGAGGGAAGGATTCTTGTAATGCATGGTGCATTTTCATTGTACTTTGCATTTAAACAGGCTTAGATGGATAACTGTCTCCATCACTGTCTGGGTATATAATGCTGAGTGAAAGAATTAACCTCTCTGATCCTCAGTTATCTCATCTGTAAATGTGAGTAGTAATATTATATTACTCCCTCTGTGAAGCTGTTCCCGACCACCTGGATTACATGGTTCTTCTCTGTGTTCTGAGAGTCCCTAGCTCACTCCTGCCACGGCTCTCATCACATTTATTTTTCAACGATTTAATTTGTGGCTGTCTGCTTACTAGACTATGAGCTATTCAAACACTGTTTCCCTGCAAGAATCATCCCTGTGTCTCCAGATCCTGCCTGACCCAGTGCCTGGAGCCTGGTACCCAGCAGATGAGTGATGGTGACACATGCGACTCACCCAAAACACTATAGCTATTATTATAGGTTCAATTTGTTCATAAGAAATAATATATTGAAAATGAGTGAACATAGAAAGTCTCTGCTTAAATTTATGTTCATGAGAATGGGGTTGGGGGTGGTAGTGGTTAGTGATGGCTTGTATCCCCATATTTTGTCCAGAATACTCTGATACCATTGTATTCTCCACTTTTTCCCCTTCGTAAACCTAAATACAAAATGACTGATGAACAGAGTTGGGCTTCAATAAATACTTGTTTGATGAATATAACAGTGCCATCAGGTTACCTTAGTTCTTCAGTGAGTGGTTGTAGATGTCACTCAGGCTTACAACAGCATAATCAAGGACATGACCTCAGTGCTCAGTGACCTTGGATGAGTGCAGGTGAGCTCTTTCACACTCAAAATGAAACTTCGCTCTTTGTCTTCCTCCTGCTTCTTTGGCCACAACTTCTGTGTGTGTTTTCTTACAGGGTCCCCTTCCCCTGTGTCCTTTCTTTGCACTTCCACTGCTTTTCTGTTTATATGTCTGTCTGCCCCAAGTGATTGTGAGATCCCAGATGCCACAGACTAGGATCTATTCTTTCATTTCCCACTTCTAGAATATCCCTGGAACATGGTGGCATAACTATTTGCTTACATTACAAAGACAAATTTATCTTTGTGATGGCTCTGATAGAAGGAATACCCCATTTTTTTCTGTAAATTCTAATGTAGATATTATCTGTGTAGGTCCTAGGTGCTAGAGAGGTTCCTGTATTGAGTTGTGAATATGTTGCATGGCTACAACTTTGACCTTTTTTGGCCATCTCACACAGAGAGAATCACAGTTTTCAGTACCCAGAATACCTTAGGGCCGCATATACCAGGCTTTGGTAATTTAAAATCCACCTTCACTCATAAGCAACTGCAAAACCTTTCTGCTCAGAAAAACTGTGCTTTGTTTTAGCAATGTACAATGTCATTACAGACGACTTCCCAGGTCAACCGTAGGCTTATTGAAGACCGTGACCACAATGCATCACTCTTATGTACCTCTGACATCCAGTTAAGTAGATGTAGGCACTTTGTATGTACTCAAGTAGCACCGATTGACTCACTTATCTGGGCTTTCTGTTTGTCTTTAAAAATCGACCCTGTGGGGGCTTCCCCGGTGGCGCAGTGGTTGAGAGCCCGCCTGCCGATGCAGGGGACACGGGTTCGTGTCCCGGTCCGGGAAGATCCCACATGCCACGGAGCGGCTGGGCCCGTGAGGCATGGCCGTTGAGCCTGCGCGTCCGGAGCCTGAGCTCCGCAACGGGAGAGGCCACCACAGTGAGAGGTCCGCGTACCGCCAAAAAAAAAAAAAAAATCGACCCTGTGGAGATTCTCCTTCCAGGAATGGTGGTGTGAGGAGTTTGCACAATTCATGCTCACAGAACACAAGTAAAAACCTGGGCAAAATTATTGAAAACAACTATTTCGTGGCACTGACAGACAATAACGTGAGAAGTGTTTCTTTATGAAATACTGCTACTCTGTTGGGTAAGAAGGTGACTTTGTGGCCTTTTTCCTGGGGCTGGTCTCATCCTTACACTCCAGCTCAGAGAAGGTAAAAATCCACGCCTTTACTGTATAGAGGTGGTGGACTCAATCTGGGGATGTTGACAGGCCAGATAGAAATTTTACAGGGAGAGTTTGGAAGTAAAGAGTCATGAAAGGGCCAAGAAGTTAAATTCTCCAACCCTCTGACTGCTAAAATATGCATGCATGTGGGAGACCGCAGGGAGCCAGGCAAAAATTGAAAGTCTGGGACAGCTTGTGAGGGGTGGATGTTGCTGTGCATTTGGATGTATTCCTCAACCCACATGCCACTTGTGTGGCAGAGAGAGGTGACCTTATGGCTTGAGTAGGGTTGCAAGATTTAGCAAATAAAAATAGAGAATGCCCAGTTAAATTTGAATTTTAAAGATATTAAAATATTATTCATTGCTTATCTGAAATCCAAATTTAATGGGGCATCTGGTATGTTAATCTGGCAACCCTAGGATTGAGGTGTATTAACATAAACTCTACCCGGATGATTGGCTGAATACAAAACTACACGGGTGAAGGGGAGACTGCCAAGTAGAGATATCACTGCCCACACAGGATGTGGGAGACAGTTTTAGCAGTATGAGCCCAGGTGAGGTCACGATAATTATCCATTAATACAAAACAAAAAAAAAGCCAACAACGTTCAGAAAAACAAAACAAAGTCACTAGAACATATTATCTATAACGTTCATCTTTCAAAAAATTAACTAGAATAGTGAAAAAAACTGGAAGGTATAACCCATTGTCAAGAAAATAAATGAGTCAATAGAATCTGACTCTATGTGAGGCTAGATTTTGAATTTAGCAGATAGCGTCTTCAATGCAGTTATTACAAATATGTCAAACCAATTTAAGAAATAAATGTTTAAAAATTCAAGGAAAACAATTGTGGATCTGGGTCAAAAATCGGGAATATCAACAAAGAAATTAAAACCTATGAGAGAAAAACAATTGAAATTCTACAGGTGCACAGTGTAATAACTGAAATGAAAAAAAAAAAAAA
>NC_041234.1:35163203-35171100 GCF_002837175.3 Physeter macrocephalus | reverse complement strand
TCTATGAAATTCTTATGCTGCTCACAGTATCCTTGGTGGTTTCTGAGAGAAGGATGACTCTCCTCTCCAGGGTCCAGCTGGTGATGCTGACCTGCACCGCCCGTGAGTGGGCCTGGTGAAACTTGCATTTTTGTCTCTCTCCTCTTGGTCGGGTCCTGGTGCTCCCTGGCCAACTCAGCCTCAGCTCACTCTGCTGGCATCTGCAGACCCCTCTGAATCTGGGTCGCATCCTCCATCCCACCCCTGCGCAGGGTGTCGACTCCACAGCTTCAGCTGCAGGGTCATCTAAGCCCCTTAGACAGGTTAGGTTTCCTTCATGGTAGAACCCCTGGCTCTGGACTCAACCAATTTCCACATTCCCACTGCAGGGAATGAAGGCCCTAGGGTCTCACCACCACAGCAGGAAACAGGATCAGCTCCAGAAGGCTAAATTCCTAAACTCCAGCCATCTTTCTGCCCACTTTGTAGATGATGGAATGATCCAGACGAAACGGGGAACGTGACGATTCAGGAAAAAGGGATGATCATTGCAAAGGCCCACTCCTCGAGAAGGAGGAAGGATATGGGATCCAGGTGAAGGGCTTGGCCTCAGATGGGATCTGGTCACTTCCTCCAGAGGCGCAGCAGAGTGACAGGGTAGAAACAGGCAGACTGGGATTGGGAAGCATGAAAAATCCCACGGGACTGCTTCTGTCTTCTCCACGAATTATGGGGGGCGGGGGAGACTGGTGGTCATTAGAATGGAGGAGAGTTGCCAGTGAGTAATGTAGTATTGTAGGTGAGAGTGAAAATGTAAAGCAATTCTCCCCTGGTCATGGATTTAAGATAAAACAATTCCATAGAGTTTCAAAGTTTCGTCCTCAGTGCTGAGTTGCTCAGATACAGGCAGGGGATGAGTAGGGGGGAGGGTGCAAGGAGCACAGGAGGTGTGTTTGTGGGGGACAGTTTCCAGCCCTGGGTCCGCGGAGTAAGGAGGGGCCTGGCGGACGGTGTGGAAGGATGTGCGGTCGGTGAGCTGGCGGTTTCCAGGAGGTTGGGGCTATCAATGCAGGGGCACTAGAGCGAGGGAGCTGGAGGACAGGACGTCGTGTTGGGGGTGATGAGAGGGAGCAATGCTATACACCATGAGGGCCGCGGTCTTTCCTGATGCCCAGGGCGTGACCGTGGGCAGGGGGATGCTGGGGTGGGGAGGAGAAGAACATCGCTGAGGTCGGAGAGGCTCCGGGGCGACCGGCTGAGCCTCGTGGGCACTGAGGTCGCCGGGACGGATCAGAAGAGTGAGGGCTCACAGGAGCACGGTGAATGTGCCACGGGACGAGCGCGTTTACAGGCCGGGGGTGGGCGGGAGGAGAATGACCAGGGGATTGGTACCGGTCCCGCACGTGGGGGGGCTGGGGCAGTGGGCGACGGGACCCAGACATCACCGGTCAGGTCACTTAGCCGAGAGTTCGAAACAGGGCCCGGGAGGAAACTTCTAGCGGACCCGGGCCGGGAGACTGGCACTGACGTTACTGGGCACAGGTGCGCAGGCCCAGAACCCGCCCACCGACGCGCAGCCCCGCCCCCCGGGCTCGCGACTTTCCGGGGCACCAGGACTTCCTGCCCCTGTTGCCATGGTTCCGGGAGCGGGACTAAGGAAGGCTGCAGTGCCGGAAAGGTTTGTCTGGGCAACTGTGGCCTGTACCCGTCCATCTCTGGTCCTCACCATCATCCCACTTTGCTTCTTCCGCCAATATGGCCAGGGCCGCTTCGGCTGGTACTAGTGTGTTCTCTGGTCTTAAATATGAATGTAGGGGCCCAATTACGGACGTGCTTTTGGAATTAGGAACACAGTCACTGGACAATAAGCAGTATGTACGAATGAAGTCTGAACTGATTGCAATGGTCTTTCTCCTAACCAAGTCCAGCGAACATTTCTGAAGGTTCCTTGGCATGCTCATACATCTGAAAAAATAGCACATATTTTCTACCGAAAAAAAAGTTTTCGTAACAGCACTGCACACATATTATCTGAATTAATTTATCCTGACACTTTCTTTATCATTAAGACATCGTTTGATTGGACGTGCAGTTCTTTACTAAAGTTTTCCTCCTGTAGGGCTTTGTGGAGGGCCTTGGGCCAGGGCTCAAGAGAACTTCCCTTGCAGTTCCAGCTCTACCAGCCTTTTATTTTACTCTGAGTCACTTTGCTTCTTTGGGCCTGCTGTTTCCTCAGTTTTAAGAAGAGTCAGGCTAAGCTAATGGGTAGCACAGGGAGGGGGATCCAGGGGAGGGTGTGGGTAAAGAGCCTGTGTTTTCAGTGCAGTGACTCCTCTTTTTTCTCTTATTTATTGCTGCTTTTTGTTTGTTTGTTTGTATGTTTGTTTTGTTAAGAAAGGAGTTTCTTTTACTTTAACAAAGAGTTTGAAATCACTGGTTTATGGGATCAGTACTCAGTCTCCCAGAGATGGGAGAAAGATTGAAGAGAAATGAAATTGTAAAAATGGGTAGACTCAGCTATCCTTAGGGGTACCATAAACTTAAAAGTACTCTCTAAGTAGATGGCTTGGAAGAATGTCTGTTCAATTATAGGGTGTCTGCAAGAACTGCACTGTCAAATGCTTCAATCTGATTACTTACTGAGAGGGGAATTGGGGCTGAAGATGTAATCTTACCAACCGTTAGAAACATTTTTGAGAGGCTGTATTTCAAGTTAGTAATCCGTCACAATCTCATGATGACAATCTAGTGAAGTAAGCATTATGTCATAATAGTAGTTGGTACAGCAACAATAATTGGCCAACAGCACACTTGGAGAGTCTCTCCGTTGTCTGTCCCTATACCACTTTCACAGGAGCATTAACAGTAAATAGACTCAGGCAGCCACATCTGTCTTAAGTGCTATGTAGAAGGGGTTAAAAATCACTTAACGTGGAATTGTAACTTCAGGAAACGAAGACAATGGACCTACTGAGGAAGATGCTGAAAATGTAGCTATTAAATTCTTCCTGTTCTTATTTTATTCCCAAGAGTCATTTAAAATTATGAAGCTAATGTTTAGAAATGAAATTTACAGCTTGACTTTTCAACTTAGAGTTCCTGTTTCATATTTTCCTTCTTCGTGCCGGGTGATGTGTGCTTCTGACTTTAAATTATTGGAGTAGCAGATGATGACTTGTATTTTCTCTGACAAGATTTCACATATATGTATGCCACTGGCTCGCAAATTAAGTGTCCAAAAGATCAATTGTTGGGTGATATTTTCTCCTCTCTCTTGTGGTTTAGTTTCAGGAAAAGAAGAAGGAATCATGATAAAGAGGACAATCACGATTCTCCGCAGTCCAAAAGGAGAAAGACAAGACAAACCCTGTCTTTCAGGAGTCTCAGGATGCAGAGGTAGGAATATGGTCAGATAGCCTCTCTCTAGTTCATCCACTGCCTAAGTTACATTATCCAATTGGTGCCCTGTAATTAAAAGAAATGTATCATTTCAAGAAACCTTCAAAAATGTATTCTTACTTGATTGCAATGGCTGTTGAGCTGGAGCCCTTAGCCATGGTATGCAGTATCTCACAGAAGGTGGTAAGGAAGCACAGAAAAAGACTTAGTGAAAATGTATCAGGAAAAGCTAGGTCTTAAACTTTTCTCCAGTCATAGGAGCAGGGAATAATCATCTTATCCTCCTCCGTTATTTTTAGATGGAGAATAAATTTTCAGGAGTATAATGATGTGTTATTGGCTAGAAGGAGATTCTTGATTTCTGGCTAGGAAAAGTGAAAATGAAATTGAGGATGGAGGAGTCTGGTGATTTTGCAAAGCTTTAATGGTGCTTGAATGAAAGAACTTGAATTTTAATGACTTGTGGCATTAGCATAGTATTGTTTTTTGTTTGTTTGTTTGTTTGTTTTTTGCGGTACGCGGGCCTCTCACTGTTGTTGTGGCCTCTCCCTAGTTCATCCACTGCCTAAGTTACATTATCCAATTGGTGCCCTGTAATTAAAAGAAATGTATCATTTCAAGAAACCTTCAAAAATGTATTCTTACTTGATTGCAATGGCTGTTGAGCTGGAGCCCTTAGCCATGGTATGCAGTATCTCACAGAAGGTGGTAAGGAAGCACAGAAAAAGACTTAGTGAAAATGTATCAGGAAAAGCTAGGTCTTAAACTTTTCTCCAGTCATAGGAGCAGGGAATAATCATCTTATCCTCCTCCGTTATTTTTAGATGGAGAATAAATTTTCAGGAGTATAATGATGTGTTATTGGCTAGAAGGAGATTCTTGATTTCTGGCTAGGAAAAGTGAAAATGAAATTGAGGATGGAGGAGTCTGGTGATTTTGCAAAGCTTTAATGGTGCTTGAATGGAAGAACTTGAATTTTAATGACTTGTGGCCTTAGCATAGTATTGTTTTAATTGAGTTATAGTTTACTAGGGGAGGATTAAAGGAACCTTGTTAAGTCTTTATGTATGAATCCTATTAGTTAATGACTAAGTAGTGCTCACTTGTCCCTTTTGCGGGCAAAAAGTGAAACGATTATCCATCCCTGTCCTCCTCCTGGAACCTGTACTCAGGTGGTGATAGTCCCAGATCCTGGGCAGCTACTTGGATGGGTAAATTGTAGCTAGGTATGACTCATGTAACTTGCTCTCTTAGATGCTGGCCTTTTTCGTTGAATATCTTTGCATGTTCAGGAGTACTGCTCTTTTTTGTTCAACCTTACATCTTTACAAATTACATCACCACTTTTCCTGTAAATCTGTACCCTCGTACATGAGTATAAGCTTTCTGGAAAGTGCAAGCACAAAGACACTAATGTTTTTTGTATTAGTCTCTCTTACTTGCCCAGACCATTCATTTTATATTTCAGATTGCCAAGTAGTAGCAAGAAATTGAGAGTGAAAAAATGTGTAGATATGAACAGAATTGGCTTATCGGGAACATATCTCTGCCTTTTTCTCTTCTGTACCTGAATTGGAAAAGATTTGATATCCCAGTGCTAGAATTCCAAGGGAGCATCAGAAGCGAGACGAATGAGAGAGAAAGAGAACCAGGAGCCCCACCTATGTTTAAAAATTAGAATTCTATAAAATCTACTCCACCCCCTTTTTTAAGCTGGTAGGATCTGTCTCTTTGTCAGGTCATTGTTTGAAGTAGTGTCAATTCATAAGACAACTAGAACATTTGGCATAATTTTTGAAAAAATCTTTTCTCTTAGGTTGACTGTAGATTTGGGTATTCACATCGCCTTTAGTTATACACATTCAAAGACACAGAACTGCTTTGGGAGACCTTATTTCGGATGAAACTGTCATTGAACAAAATAATCGTTGTTAGTCCTGTTTTTATAACCCATGGCAAAATGTTAACTTCTGAAATTATCCTCCATTTAAAAGATACATTCAAAAATGCAGGGACAACCCTTTCCAAAAATGGCCTAATCTGTTGCATGCATTTTACGAAACTTTGCTCATGTTGTATACCAAGCAATCCCGAGCAGTTTTATATTCCAACTGGATGTTAAAATCTAAGTTGTTTTAAAGAATTGAAGATACACACGCACTCATGTTTTTCTACAGATGATGGTTACCTATCAATCTTTTGTTTGTTCAAATGCCATTAACTGAGTTGAAACAAAGTGAAGTTGTTTAAATGGTTTTATACTTATATAGATTCTATTATGAATATAATTTTTGACCTGGAAAACAACTTAGAACTCAATGTCTAGTTCAACTTCATTTTATGAGGGAAACTGAGCTACAGAAAGGTGTAGATTATTTACCCATTGACACAGAGAAGTTAACACATAAGTACCTTTGCCTTGCTAATTTGGAAAGTAATTGTAATTCAGCAGCCAAATTGACTTGGTATCCTATGGCTCATAAGATTCTACAGTGTTTCATTGGTTTTAGCGAACATGAAGGAGCCTTTCATTTCAAATGTGTTGGAACTTTGGGAAAACATACTTTAAGTGCTTGGATGGACTTACTTAATTTAGTTTCTGCAGCTGCCTTAGAATAAACATCATATTACGATTCTAGGTATGGGATATGTACTAGGGGTGAAAATTTTTGTTGTTGAAGTTCACATAAATGAAAAGCTCTAAGGCATGGAGGGATGGAGTTGAGAGGGAAGCTAGGGCTTAAGATAAAATAAAATACCAGATTAATCTGCTTTTACAATTAAGGAGAATTACATAATTCTCTGTTGTAAATGTACACATGCATTCCCATTCTGTTTTGCTGAAGATGCTCTGTAATTAATATTCCTCCTCGTCTCTTCAGATTCTATTTATTCACTGGTTCTTTCATTAGCCTGATAAGGTGCTCTTTCTCTCTCCTAACTAATTTTCTGTCTCTTATTCTTCTCTCAAGGTAATGGATCATTTCTCCCCCTTCACCTCCCAGCTGTAATCTGCTTTCACTGCCTGTTATTTCTCATCCCCTTCATGCAACTATTCACTAAAACTTGGCTCCTCAGACCCCACCTGTCCTGGGTGCTTGGGGTAAACGTAAATGTCTCTGTCATTTCCTCCATGACCCCTGCTATCCTACTGCTGGTATGTATCGCATATATGCCTTCCTTTACATTTCCACCATCCTAATTCAGGCCTGCATTGCCTCTTGCTAAATGTATTGCAGAAATTTCCTCCGTGGTCTCTGTGCTCTCATTCTCCTCCTACTCCGTTCATCCATTAGAATCCTCTTCCTAAATGTAGATCCGAGCATGTCTCTTAGGCTCAAGTACCTATTCCGACAGACTTCTCAGCATGACATTCAAGGCCCTTGATAACCTAGCTCTACCTTCTCATGCATATTTTGTCTCCCACAAACTCCTCTCCAGGAGGCCCCAGCCACATTGAATTACTAGCTTTGTCTCCTCAAAGACTCCTCTTCACCCTGCTTGTGCTCTTGTTGTTCTCTCCCTTTGTCACACCCATCCTATTAATATTCTCCACATCCTCCAAGGCCCAGTTCAGATGCCATTCATTTTAAGGAGCCTCTTCTATTTCCCTGGTCCGCATTCATTGCTACATTCCTGTCACTGCAATAGCTTAACGCTGTCATCCTCAAAGAGGATGGGTTCTTGATTGGGCTCAGGAATTACCTGTTGGTTGAGTCCCTAAGTATCCCTGGCAAAGTACCTGCTTGTACATAGTAGGCACACAGGTAATTGTTTGGATAGTGGTTGGGTATCAGGACAACCTGTGCCTACCTGAGATAACCTCTCAGGATGGGGACCTGGTATGTGCATGTGAATCAAACTAACAAAAACCCCACAGGTGGTCCTGATGCCTATCTCCAAATAGAATGCACTATGGAAAATCTCTGCTGGACTCAACTGAAACTTCTTTGGTTACAGTGTAAGCAGGCAGATTTCATTATGGCCTGAACTATCTAAAATCCTGCCTTTTCACACAGACCTAGACCCTAGGACTTTTGTGTGGTGCTTTTGTAAATGTCATTTAGTGAGAGACCCTTGGTCAGAGTCTTTTATAAATGTAATTTTATTTTGCCGTGTAGTTGAACTTACAAGGTTTCAGTTTTGCAGAGCATGGGCCTGTTCTCATTTGTCTTTCACAGGTATCAGCACTAAGCTTATATCGAATGGTCAGAGGAAAAAGAATGAGCTTTGTAACTGGTAAATAGGATAAGCATTCTGATGAGAAGTTTCTTTGAGGTATCAGGAGGATGGAGAAAAGGATTTATATTTTATGGGTCTTTCTCAATCCTGAAGCGTTTAAAATCTCATTTCTCTTCTGATGAAATAATTTGCTCTCTTTCTAACATCAAGTGCAGTAAGGAAAAAACTTCTATAGGAAGATAGCAGTTTCAAGTGTCAAAACCATACACTATCAAGGAGAAACCTTTTCATCCCAAGCACTCTGACAATAATAGAACTCATTAAGTGGGATATCTTG
>NC_041234.1:35155970-35162436 GCF_002837175.3 Physeter macrocephalus | reverse complement strand
CATTGTATGAATGGATGCACTATAACTTAACCACTTTCCTGCTTTTGGACATTTAATTGTTTCTGATTTTCAGCTGTTAACAACAATGCTGATGCTATAAGCAGTGTCACAATGAACATTTGTACTTATGTCTCTACACGACTGGGTTTGAAAACACTTTAAATGAACTAGAATTTGGAGGCAGATCTATTTTTTCTTAACAATTATTCTACAGAAATCTCTTCTAGCTTGTTAATTTTAATGTACCATTTCATAGTCTAGCATCACCTAGTGTTACACTATAGTATAAAATGGATATGTTGTCATTTGAGATGAAATTTGATTCAACAGAAACTAATTATAGTTCTTACCTTGTTTTTCAGACAGTACCTGTAACAAAAAACGATCAGGAAAGCCAACTAAGCGAAACCAAAGTGTGTGTGGTGGGTTTCTTATCCAACGTAATACCTACTTATTTTTAAATATTCATAACTTCACTATTTTATGCCACTGGAGGTTTCAGATTTTTACCCTTGAGCTAGGAAAATCGTCTTTTTGGATATTTTTTAAATTGGCCTTGACATTAAGTCCTGAAGTCAGTTTGATTGCTGTTGGTGACAACCTTCATTTCCATTGGGTCATCCTAATTCTTTCCTGGACAGTTCTTTTTATGTATGTTTCTAGTTGCATAAAGATGGACATAAGCTGTCTATGAGGCCCTGTGGGCAGTTTGGTGTGCGGTCTATGTCGAGAAGCTCCAAATGACCGATGAGCCATGACCATTCTTGGTTTAAGTCTTATTAATGTTACCTTTGGTAAAGATTGAATTATAAGAAATGCAATACCCACTGTTTGAGGAAAGCATCCTAGGAACTTGTTTAGAAAACTGGGAATCTATGAAGAAAGCAGTAACCATTCTGTCTCTAGACTGCTGTTCTAATCTACAGATCCTGGACTTGAGTTGCCACATTTCCTGCCTCCAGCCAGCCCTACTCGCTTCAGACTGGCCCCCACAATCTTAATTGACAAGAGCCAGTTCCTTAGTACCTATCCTGTTGCTCCTGTTTGTCCTGAATTCAGTGGTTTTTGTGTACTGACAGACTCCTTGGTTTGTCTCGAGGCTGAAGTCAAGGGGAGATTCTCTCAGCAACCAAGGACCTCTCTGTTCAGTCCTGAACAGGTTTTTCCTCGAGTTGCAGGGCTTGTCCCTCTACTTGTGCTACTAAATGTATAAAGGTATATAGTTATACCACCCCCTAGATTCTCTAATTGTTGAATATATTCTGCAGTGTTAAATACATTGCACCCATAAAGCTGTCTGTCCATTTAAAAACTCTGAACAAAGGGCCAGCATATACTTGAGCTAAGTGTTTGGTGAAGTTTAAATGTAAATAAAATAAAAATAATAGCGTATCCCCCAGAATGCAATATCAAAATTGTTAAATATTGTAGTTCAGATATGGATCCTTGTCATTACTTTCTCCCTTGAGCATCCTAACACTGTAAGGGAGGAAATTCTTGACAATGACTGTTTTCAGGAATCCTTAGTAGTTTCTCCATTATGACAGTGACTCTGAGTCATGTTAGAGTTCAATTAAAAACAGAATATTAGGTGCAAACACCCACACATACACCCCATATCACATCCATATTTGTTGAACAGCAATAAATACTAGTCTTCAAAATGCCCAAAATTAACATACAACTTTCGTAAAAAGTATATCAAGTGCCTTTCAGGATCTGAGTGTAGCGTTGCATTGATATAGGAGGACCACGTATGCCCACTATCAGGGGATAGGTACGAAATCATCACTGGTTTGTATATACGTGTGCATGTATGTATGTACGCATAAATGTATGTATGTAACAATTTATTTGTTTTATTTTAGTGCGTTCCCAAAATCCTTCTTATTCTTTATTGGTGTACTTTTACTACATTCTGTAGCACTGATCGATGCTTTCTCTTGGAGGGTGAGAACTTACTTTTCTGATGCACGTTATTAGGATAAGCTCCTGCTGCAAGCAGGAGCAACGGATGTGTGACGGGATTTGAAATTAGAAGGCCTGTGTTTGAATCCTCATTCTGCCACTTCCCAGCTACGTGACATTGGGCAAGTCAATGGATCTCAGTTTCCTCATCCATAAAATTGTGGATGTTAATCCCAACTTAATTTACGGGTTGCTGTGTTGTGAGCATAGATTGAAATATTTTAAGTGACTCTAGTTTCTAAACCATTAAGGCTTAGTGTAGTGGTTGATGCTGCTATTCTCCAAGGTGAATACGAAAAACAGCGTAATAGCGTAATACTCATCCTGTTTCTGTTTTTTATCCTTCAGTCTTCAGGCAGTGATAAAGACAGGAGCAGCAGCAGCAGTGTTAATACCCCAGAGAGAGTAATCGGACCAGAAAGCAGCTTAAACCAGATCGTTGCTGAACCCAACATGAGTACACCTCAATCCTCATCTGAGGAGTATGCACTATGCCAAGGTTCTTACTCCCACATCAACCAGATCTTAAGGGAGGCACACTTCAACAGCTTACAGCATCAACGACAATCTCCACCATGATGATCTAGGAGCTCCTTATTCCAGCCTAAAATTTGTTTATAAAAGCAATTGCACACACACAAAAAGGTCTGTTGGCTTTCCAGTCTATACTTTAAAAAACAGGCTGATGGACAATTGTTTGACTTGGGGTTTCGCTGCACATTTGATATTTCAAAGGGGGCTTTGAAGCAATTTTTATAGAATATTTTTCAGGTTGGATGTCAAATCTATGAGGCAAACTCACCTTCCGGTTGAATCCATAGAATGTCCAATTCAGATTGGTTCCCAAATCTGTCAGTTAGAAACTCTAGTCAAACATCCTTTGAAAATGAAAGATCTTCAGTTTAAAAAATTAATAAGCTGGTAAAGAACATTACGTTTTCATGAGAAAAGGTGTTACTTTATTCAAAAGTATAGATAGCTTGATGCTTGATTCAGCCTTGCACTGAATTGGACTGCCATACTGCCTCTCAGAAGGCAGATGTCTTATTGAAATTACTCTCAACTTGTAAAGGGCCCAATTAGACCCAATTTAGACTCTATAAGTGAAATCTCTCTAGTAACTGTCTCCACTCTTTGTATTTCTAGAAAGAATGTTTCTAAGACTCTTGTATACTCGGATAACTTCTGTACCATTAATCCTCCGGAGTGCTGCATTTCAGACTTAGTATTAAACATTGCACAATTCTGTCAGTCAATAAGTACATAACAACTTTCTGTCTTGCACATAAACCTGTTTAATTATTAGTAGTTTATGTGATCTTATTTACAATTCTACCTATTATGTCTAGAGTTAATGCTGAGAAAGGATAAGCTACCTGGCCCAATGTCTAAAGTAACAAGGGTTGTTAAACTGGTTTGGACAACCCTCCACTTTATGTTTCAGGGACCCCTTCACAGAGACTAGGGGGCCAGTTTCTGTCATTGAAACTGCAAAGGTTGGTGTGGCTGACAAACAATGGCTGAGGCACCATTAGAAGAAATAGGCAGTAGTTGTGTTTATTGAGAGAGAGATGGATATTCTCCCATGTTCTTCAGTTATACTAAAGGGCTAATCAGATTTGAAGAGTGATTTCATAGACATGCCTGCTTCTTCAGTGATGAGCTGTGTTAGCAAGGAGCCAGAATGTATCCAGTCATCTGTCTGCCCTGCCGAATGCCAGAGGTACAACCTGCCACTAAATTTAAAGGAAAGTGCCCTGGCGTCTAGTAAGAATCTCTTGCATGTTCACATCATTCCCTACTCACTATATTTGACAGTCCACACAGCAGAAACAAGTAGATATGAGATTTAAAGGTAGCTCTAGGTCTTAGCCACTTGTCAAGATTTAGAAAAGACATAAAATAACAGATTGACTAAAAGAAGAATAAGATCTTTATGAAGTCACAGAACTAATATTTGAAAAGGGAAACTGTCCTAGGAAGAGAAGAGAAATCTCACACAAACACACACACACACACACGCACACACACACAAGTGCGCGTGCATGCCCCTCATTTACATGGTTGTTTCCTTTAGTATGGATTGGATTTTAAGGTCAGATACTGGTAGTGGAATTTTAGTAGTAAGGGGGAAAGGTTACAGCACCATTGGCCTCAAACTTATGGAGTAGGCATGGGTCAATTTTGGTCAATTTTTTTTTCTCAATTGCACAGTTTGTGTAAGAATATTTTTTTCTATGACTACTGTCTGCAAAGTTGGAAAACCAGGTGTCTGACAAGAAGAATTTTGACTTTTTGGCTATCATTTTCTCTGTAACAAAAAGCAAACAAACAAATATTAAAGAAGACAACCTGTTTGAACTCCCAAACCACAGGTGCACACATGATTCAGAGTTACCCAGGAGAATTCTGCAGGCTTCAATACGTGGCATTGAATGGAAACAAAGCATATATTAAAAAACGCAGTGCCGGGGGCTTCCCTGGTGGTGCAGTGGTTGAGAATCTGCCTGCTAATGCAGCAGACACGGGTTCGAGCCCTGGTCTGGGAGGATCCCACATGTCGCGGAGCAACTAGGCCCGTGAGCCACAACTACTGAGCCTGCGCGTCTGGAGCCTGTGCTCTGCAACAAGAGAGGCCGCGATAGTGAGAGGCCCGCACACCACCATGAAGAGTGGTCCCCGCTTGCCACAACTAGAGAAAGCCCTCGCACAGAAACGAAGACCCAACACAGCAAAAATAAAATTAAAATAAAATTAATAATAATTAAAAAACTGCAGTGCCATTGAAAAACCTGAGAAAGCAAATTTCCTTTTATCCCCCACCCATTTAATGATATGAGAGATGAAGCTCTCACCGTGACAAAACATTATTATTTTTTTCAATGTAAGTAAAATCCTAGTCCAAGGCTGCCAGTGTAAATCTCTTATCCCAGTAAATGCCATATGTAATCTCTACCCTGTCTTCTGCAGATTGTCTAAACCTTGGCAACCTACAATATATTTCTGTTATGAGGCTACTTGACAGTGTCAAGTAGCACTTGAGCACCTTTTAAAACACTGGTTAGCTCAAGCTAGTAAGATCCTGTATTTATATATTGCTCTGCCTTTAAAACCAATATTAATACATTTTTTCATTCAGTGCCCAATTAACTATTTAAAAGGGGAGCAAACCGAGTCGTTTGGTGAAAGATGGGGAAGATGAACAGGGATGAACCTCTTGCTGTTTGCATGGACTTGGGCTTTGGGGGGGCACTTCTGTTTGACCCAGTACTTGTTATGCTCATTGGAATAAATGAAAACTCCATGATAGGGTGAAGGAATATCAATAACATGGACAGGAAATTTCAGGGCTCAGCCAAAGCATCCTTTAATTCATTTACATGAACTGAATTCACGTCAATGGTAGTATGTTATGCAGCTTTGGGGAGTAAAATACACCACTCCAGGAGGTGAACTGGTTTTTTGAGCCAGTCACCAATCCAAAGAGAACATGAGAGAGAATAAACAGCAAACTAAAATGCTCATCATATTATTGTCCAATTAACAGGCCTCATTGTTTCAAGTCCCACTGGACCAGAGGACTCCTTGCATTAGGAGAACAGTGTAGAACATGAGGCTATGACAGTCAGAGCCCTGTTTGCTTCACTGAATTTCTTTGCACTAGGTCGTCAGAGCAACGTTGAGGTAGTGCAGATTATTAAGTAGTTGCAGTGCCTTATGCTGCATAATTGGAAATGCGCCTTCTTTCTGAACTTAATTCTCTGCCCCCACCAATTACGAGGGGTGTCTTGTTATAATGGGTGTAATAAACATCTTCCTACTCTGGACAACTTAGAGGTTAAAGTTTCAGAAGCAATGGCTTTGTAGAATCATATGGCTATTTCAACTACTTAACAAAAGGTCAGTTTTTTGTCCCTTGGTCTTAGAATAAAACTCAATACTTAATAGCAGGGACGGAACCCAGCCCTTCAAAACTAGGTATCTCTGCTCTGCAGGAGAAGAATTTTCAAAGAATAGCAGAAGAAAGAAGAGACTTCTCTGGATTTAATCCAAAATTAATAGATTGAAAAAGGGGAGCCAGGTTAACTCAAGATGTGAGATTGGGCCTTGTCTTAGAAATGTCATTACAGAAATGGGAATAGAAAGTGAGAACAGAATGCTTCATAGAAGGTGAGGTGGGAATGGAGGCTGGGGAGAGAGGAACTGCCCTTAAATGAGAACCCATTATGTGCCACACACTATGTGGTTTCCTCACAATAACCCTTGAGGTAGGCGTGGTGTGGGTTCTCCATTTCACAGACAGAGAGAGGGAGGCTGGCAGCAAGTTATCCTCATGACCACTTCTGATCCTGAAGAAAGTGAGAGGGGCTAATGATTTGCTGAAAGGCACATAGTGGGCAAACAACTGTGCCACGGTTGAGAACCAAAACTTTCACACAGGCCACCTTTCTTCTATTATTGAGCTGCTTTTGTAGTGAGGACCAGGTTGACCATTAGA
>NC_041234.1:35151725-35154849 GCF_002837175.3 Physeter macrocephalus | reverse complement strand
ATGTGTTAGCATACAGTATATGTTTTTCTCTTTCTGACTTACTTCACTCGGTATGACAGACTCTAGGTCCATCCACCTCACTACAAATAACTTAATTTGGTTTCCTTTTATGGCTGAGAAATATTCCATTATATATATGTGGCACATCTTCTTTATCCATTCATCTGTCAATGGACACTTAGGTTTCTTCCATGTCCTGGATATTGTAAATAGAGCTGCAATGAACATTGTGGTACATGACTCATTTTGAATTATGGTTTTCTCAGGGTATATGACAAGTAGTGGTATTCCTGGGTTTTGATTTGCATTTCTCTAATGATTAATGATGTTGAGCATTCTTTCATCTGTTTGTTGGCAATCTATATATCTTCTTTGGAGAAATGTCTATTTAGGTCTTCTGCCCATTTTTGGATTGGGTTTTTTGTTTTTTTTGATATTGAGCTGCATGAGCTGCATGTAAATTTTGGAGATGGATCCTTTGTCAGTTGCTTCGTTTGCAAATATTTTCTCCCATTCTGAGGGTTGTCTTTCCGTCTTGTTTATGGCTTCTGATGCTCTTCAAAAGCTTTAAAGTTTCATTAGGTCCCATTTGTTTAGTTTTGCTTTTATTTCCATTTCTCTAGGGGGTGGGTCAAAAAGGATCTTGCTGTGATTTATGTCATAGACTGTTCTGCCTACTTTTTCCTCAAAGAGTTTTTATAATGTCTGGCCTTACATTTAGGTCTTTCAACCATTTGGGGTTTATTTTTGTGTATGGTGTTAGGGAGTGTTCTAGTTTCATTCTCTTACATGTATCTGTCCAGTTTCCCCAGCACCACTTATTGAAGAAGCTGTCTTTTTCTCCATTGTATATTCTTGTCTCCTTTATCAAAAATAAGGTTACCATATGTGCATGGGTTTATCTCTGGGCTTTCTATCCTTTTCCATTGAGCTATATTTCTGTTTTCATGCCAGTACCATACAGTCTTGAATACTGTAGGTTTGTAGTATAGTCTGTAGTCTGGGAGCCTGATTCCGCCAGCTCTGTTTTTCTTTCTCAAGATTGCTTTGCCTATTCAGGGTCTTTAGATTTTCAATACAAATTGTGAAATTTTTTGTTCCAGTTTTGTGAAAAATGCCATTGGAAGTTTGATAGGGCTTGCATTGAATCTCTAGATTGCTTTGGGTAGCATAGTCATTTTCACATTGCTGATTCTTCCAATCCAAGAATATGGTATATCTCTCCATCTTTAATTGGAGATGTTTGTACCACCTTTAATTCCTTTCACCAGTGTCTTATAGTTTTCTGCATACAGGTCTTTTGTCTCGTTAGGTAGGTTTATTCCTAAGTATTTTATTCTTTTTGTTGTAATGGTAAATGGGAGTGTTTCCTTAATTTCTCTTTCAGATTTTTCATCATTAGTGTTTAGGGATGCAAGAGATTTCTGTGCATTAATTTTGTATCCTCCTATATTACCAATTTCATTGATTAGCTCTACTAGTTTTCTGTTAGAGTCTTTAGGATTCTCTATGTATAGTATCATGTCATCTGCAAACAGTGAGAGCTTTACATCTTCTTTTCCGATTTGGATTCCTTTTATTTCTTTTTCTTCTCTGATTGCTGTGGCTAAAACTTCCTAAATTATGTTGAATAAGAGTGGTGAGAGTGGACAACCTTGACTTGTTCCTGATCTTAGAGGAAATGGTTGCAATTTTTCACCATTGAGAATGATGTTGGCTGTGTGTTTGTCATATATGGTCTTTATTATGCTGAGATAAGTTCCCTCTATGCCTACTCTCTGGAGGGTTTTTTATCATAAATGGGTGTTGAATTTTTGTTGAAAGCTTTTTCTGCATCTATTGAGATGATCACATGGTTTTTCTCCTTCAATTTGTTAATATGGTGTATCACATTGATTGATTTGCATATATTGAATAATCCTTGCATTCCTGGGATAAACCCCACTTGATCATGGTGTATGACACTTTTAATGTGCTGTTGGATTCTGTTTGCTAGTATTTTGTTGAGGATTTTTGCATCTCTGTTCATCAGTGATATTGGCCTGTAGTTTTTTTTCGTGGTGACATCTTTGTCTGCTTTTGGTATCAGGGTGATGGCCTCATCGAATGAGATCATGAGTGTCCTCCCTCTGCTATATTTTGAAAGAGTTTGAGAAGCATACATGTTAGCTCTTCTCTAAATGTTTGATAGAATTCGCCTGTGAAGCCATCTGGTCCTGGACTGTGTTTGTCCTAAGCTTTTTAATCACAGTGTCAATTTCAGTGCTTGTGATTGGTATGTTTATATTTTCTATTTCTTCCTGGTTCAGTCTCAGAAGGTTGTGCTTTTCTAAGAATTTGTCCATTTCTTCCAGGTGGTCCATTTTATTGGCATATATTTGCTTGCAGTAATCTCTCATGATCCTTTGTATTTCTGCAGTGTCTGTTGTTACTTCTCCTTTTTAATTTCTAATTCTGCTGATTTCAGTCTTCTCCCTTTTTTTCCTGATGAGTCTGACTAAAGGTTTATCAATTTTGTTTATCTTCTCAAAGAACCAGCTTTTAGTTTTATTGACCTTTGCTACTGTATCCTTCATTTCTTTTCACTTATTTCTGATCTGATCTTTATGAGTTGTTTCCTTCTGTTAACTTTGGGGTTTCTTTGTCCTTCTTTTCTAATTGCTTTAGTTGTATGGTTAGGTTGTTTATTTGAGATGTTTCTTATTTCTTGAGGTAGGATTTTATTGCTATAAACTTCCCTATTAGAACTGCTTTTGCTGCATCCCATAGGTTTTCTGTCATCAGGTTTTTGTTGTCATTTGTTTCTAGGTATTTTTTAATTTCCTCTTTGATTTCTTCAGTGATCTCTTGATTATTATGTAATGTATTGTTTAGCCTTCATGTGTTTGTATTTCTTATAGATTTTTTCCTGTAATTGATATGTAGTCTCATAGCGTTATGGTGAGAAAATATACTTGATACAATTTCAATTTCCTTAAATTTACCAAGGCTTGATTTGTGACCCAGGATATGATATATCCTGGAGAATATTCCATTAGCAGTTAAGAAGAAAGTTTATTCTGTCGTTTCTGGTTGGAAAGTCCTATAAATATCAATTAAGTCCATCTTGTTTAATGTATTATTT
>NC_041234.1:35142281-35144440 GCF_002837175.3 Physeter macrocephalus | reverse complement strand
TGATAGAATTCGCCTGTGAAGCCATCTGGTCCTGGACTGTGTTTGTCCTAAGCTTTTTAATCACAGTGTCAATTTCAGTGCTTGTGATTGGTATGTTTATATTTTCTATTTCTTCCTGGTTCAGTCTCAGAAGGTTGTGCTTTTCTAAGAATTTGTCCATTTCTTCCAGGTGGTCCATTTTATTGGCATATATTTGCTTGCAGTAATCTCTCATGATCCTTTGTATTTCTGCAGTGTCTGTTGTTACTTCTCCTTTTTAATTTCTAATTCTGCTGATTTCAGTCTTCTCCCTTTTTTTCCTGATGAGTCTGACTAAAGGTTTATCAATTTTGTTTATCTTCTCAAAGAACCAGCTTTTAGTTTTATTGACCTTTGCTACTGTATCCTTCATTTCTTTTCACTTATTTCTGATCTGATCTTTATGAGTTGTTTCCTTCTGTTAACTTTGGGGTTTCTTTGTCCTTCTTTTCTAATTGCTTTAGTTGTATGGTTAGGTTGTTTATTTGAGATGTTTCTTATTTCTTGAGGTAGGATTTTATTGCTATAAACTTCCCTATTAGAACTGCTTTTGCTGCATCCCATAGGTTTTCTGTCATCAGGTTTTTGTTGTCATTTGTTTCTAGGTATTTTTTAATTTCCTCTTTGATTTCTTCAGTGATCTCTTGATTATTATGTAATGTATTGTTTAGCCTTCATGTGTTTGTATTTCTTATAGATTTTTTCCTGTAATTGATATGTAGTCTCATAGCGTTATGGTGAGAAAATATACTTGATACAATTTCAATTTCCTTAAATTTACCAAGGCTTGATTTGTGACCCAGGATATGATATATCCTGGAGAATATTCCATTAGCAGTTAAGAAGAAAGTTTATTCTGTCGTTTCTGGTTGGAAAGTCCTATAAATATCAATTAAGTCCATCTTGTTTAATGTATTATTTAAAGCTAGTGTTTCATTATTATTTTCATGTTGGATGATCTGTCCATAGGTGAAAGTGGGGTGTTCACGTCCCCTACTTTGATAGTGTTACTGTTGGTTTCCCCTTTGATGACGCTTAGCATTTGCCTTATATATTGAGTTCCTCCCATGTTGGGTACATAAATATTTACAAGTGTTATATCTTCTTCTTTGTGTGATACCTTGATCATTATGTAGTGTCCTTCTTTGTCTCTTTTAATAGTCTTTATTTTAAATTCTATTTATTCTGATATGAGACTTGCTACTCCAACTTTCTTTTGATTTCCATTTGCATGGAATATCTTCTTCCATCCTCTCACTTTCAGTCTGTATGTGTCCCTAGGTCTGAAGTGGGTCTCTTGTAGACAGCATATATACGGGTATTGTTTTTGTATTCATTCAGCCAGTCTGTGTCTTTTGGTTGGATCATTTAATCCATTTACATTCAAGGTGATTATTGATATGTTTGCTCCTATTACTGTATTCTTAATTGTTTTGGGTTTGTTATTGTAGGTCTTTTCCTTCTCTTGTGTTTCCTTTCCAGAGAAGTTCCTTTAGCATTTGCTGTATACTGGTTTGTAGGTGCTGAATTCTCCTAACTTTTGCTTGTCTGTAAAGTTTGTAATTTCTCCATCAAATCTGAATGAGGTCCTTGCTATGTAGAGTAATCTTGGTTGTAGGTTTTTCCCTTTCAACACTTTAAATATGTCCTTCCACTCTCTTCTGGCTTGCAGTGTTTCTCCTGAAAGATCAGCTGTTAACCTTATGGGGATTCCCTTGTGTGTTTTTTGTTGTTTTTCCCTTGCTGGTTTTAATATGTTTTCTTCGTTGTTAATGTTTGATAGTTTGATTAATATGTGTCTTGCCGGGTTTCTCCTTAGATTTATCCTGTATGGGACTCTCTGTGCTTCCTGGACTTTATTAACTATTTCCTTTCCCATATTAGGGAAGTTTTCAACTATAATCTCTTCAAATATTTTCTAAGTCCCTTTCTTTTTCTCTTCTTCTTCTGGGACCCCTATAATTCGAATGTTGGTGCTTTTAATGTTGTCCCAGAGGTCTCTGAGACTGTCCTCAGTTCTTTTCATTCTTTTTTCTTTATTCTGCTCTGCAGTAGTTATTTCCACTATTTTATCTTCCAGGTCACTTATCCGTTCTTCTGCCTCAGTTATTCTGCTATTGATTCCATCTAGAGTATTTTTC
>NC_041234.1:35137727-35142097 GCF_002837175.3 Physeter macrocephalus | reverse complement strand
ATTTTAAATTTAATGTATTGTGTTGTTCATCATTGTTTGTTTGCTCTTTAGTTCTTCTAGGTCTTTGTTAAATCGTTCTTGTGTTTTCTCCATTCTATCTCCAAGATTTTGGATCATCTTTACTATCATTTTCTGAATTATTTTTCAGTTAGACTGCCTTTTTCCTCCTCATTTTTTTTGGTCTGGTGGGTTTGTACTTTGCGCCTTCATGTGCTGAGTATTTCTCTGTCTTCTCATTTTGCTTAACTTATGGTGTTTGCGGTCTCCTTTTCTCAGGCTGAACATTCATAGTTCCCACTGTTTTTGGTGTCTGCCCTCAGTGGCTAATTTTGGTTCGGTGGGTTTGTAAGCTTCCTCGTGGAGGTGATGGGTGCCTGTGTTCTGGTGGATGAGGCTGGATCTTGTCTTTCTAGTGGGCAATATGGCATCCGTTGATGAGTTTTGGGGTGTCTGTGAACCTAGTATGCTTTTAGGCAGCCTCTCTGCTAATGGGTGGGGTTGTGTTCCTGTTGCTATTTGCTTGGCATGTGGTGACCAGCACTGTAGCTTTCTCTTCGTTGAGTGGAGCCTGGTTTTAGCATTGAGATGGAGATCTCTGGGAGAGCTTTCACTGTTTCATATTACAAGGGTCTGGGAGTTCTCTGGTGGCCCAGTGTCCTGAACTCAGCTCTCCCACCTCAGAGGCTCAGGCCTTACACCCAGCAAGAGCACCAAGACCCGGTCAGCTATATGGCTTAGAAGAAAAGGGAGGGGAAAAAAGACAGAAAGCAAGAAAGAAAAGAATAGATAAGAAAAAGTTATTAAAATAAAATATATTATTAAGAATAAAGAAATTTAAAACTAGTAAAAAAGAAAAAAAGGAAAGAAAGAAAGAAGAGAGCAACCAAACCAATAAAGAAATCCACCAATGATAACAAGCAATAAAAACTATCCTAATAAAAAACAAAAAAAAAACCCAAAACGGACAGCCAGAACCCAAATGGTAAAACCAAATCTCTACAGACAAAATCACACAAAGAAGCATACACATTCACAAAAAGAAAAAAGGAAAGTGTGTATATATATATATATATATATATATTATATATATAAAGGAAGAGAGCAACCAAACCAATAAACAAATCTACCAATGATTATAAGCTCTAAATATTAAACTAAGATAAACATAAAACCAGAAGCAAATTAGATGCAGAAAGCAATCCCCAAGCCTAGAGTTGTTCCCAAAGTCCACTGCCTCACTTTTGGTATGATTTGTTGTCTATTCAGGTATTCCACAGATGCAGGGTACATCAAGTTGATTGTGGAGATTTAATCCACTGCTTCTGAGGCTGCTGGGAGAAATTTCCCTTTCTCTTCTTTGTTTGCACAGCTCCTGGGGTTCAGCTTTGGAGTTGTCCCAGCCTCTGAGTGTAGGCTGTCTTTTCCCTGCCCAGACAGGATGGGGTTAAAATAGCAGCTTATTAGGGTGCTCAGGCTCAGTCAGGCTGGGGCAAAAGATGAGTACAGAATGTGGGGCAAGCCTGGGGCAGCAGAGGTTGGCATGACATTGCAATAGCCTGAGACATGCCATGTGTTCTCTTGGGGAAGCTTTCCCTGGATCACGGGACCCTGGTAGTGGCAGGCTGTCCAGGATTCTGGGAGGGAAATTGTGGATAGTGACCTGTGCTTGCACACGGGCTTCCTGGTGGCTTCAAGAGCAGCCTTTGCATTTCATACCAGTCTCTGTTGTCCATGGTGGTAGCTGCGGCTCGTGCCTGTCTCTAGAGCTCATTTAGGCGGTGTTCTGAATCCCCTCTCCTCGTGCACCCTGAAACAATGTTCTCTTGCCTCTTAGGCAGTTCTAGACTTTCCCCCAGACTCCCTCCCAGCTAGTTGTGGTGCACTAGCCCCCTTCAGGCTGTGTTCACACAGCCAATCACAGTCCTCTCCCTTGGATCTGACCTCCGAAACGGAAGCCTCAGCTCCCAAACCCTACCCGCCCTGGTGGGTGAGCAGACAAGCCTTTCATGTTGGCGAGTGCTGGTTGGCACTGATCCTCTGTGTGGGAATCTCTGCACTTTGCCCTCTGCACCTCCATTGCTGCGTTATCCTCTGTGGCTCTGAAGCTTTCTTCCCGCCAACCCCCGTCTATGCCAGTGAAGGGGCTTCCTAGTGTGTTGAAACCTTTCCTCCTTCACAGCTCCCTCCCAGAGTTACAGGTCCTGTCCCTATTCTTTTGTGCTTGTTTTTTCTTTTGCCCTACCCAGATATGTTTGGAGTTTCTTGCCTTTTGGGAAGTCCGAGGTCTTCTGCCAGTGATCAGTATGTGTTCTGTAGGAGTTGTTCTTCATGTAGATGTGCTTCTGATGTATTTGTGTGGACGAAGGTGATCTCAATGTCTTACTCCTCCACCATCATGAAGGCCTCCTCCCATGCTTCCTTTTGAATTATGATTATCTCAGTGTATTCCCAATAGTGGGATTGTCGGGTCATATGGTAGTTCTATTTTTTGTTTCTTAAGGAACCTCCATACTTACTGTTCTCCATAGTGGTTGTATCAAATTACATGACCACCAACAGTGCAAGAGGGTTCCCTTTTCTCCACACCCTCTCCAAAATTTATTGTTTGTAGATATTTTGATGTTGGCCATTCTGACCAGTGTGAGGTGATACCTCATTAAGATTTTGATTTGCATTTATCTAATGATTAGTGATGTTGAGCATCCTTTCCTGTGTTTGTTGGAAATCTGTATATCTTCTTTGAGAAATGTCTACTTAGGTCTTCTGCCCATTTTTGGATTGGGTTGTTTGTTTTTTGATAGTGAGCTGCATGAGCTGCTTGGATATTTTGGAGATTAATCCTTTGTCAGTTGCTTCCTTTGCAACGATTTTCTCCAATTCTGAGGGCTTCCATTTTGTCTTTATGGTTTCCTTTGTTGTGCAAAAGCTTTTAAGTTTCATTAGGTCCCATTTGTTTACTTTTGTTTTTATTTCCATTCCTCTAGTAAGTGGGTCACAAAGGATCTTGCTGTGAGATATGTCATAGAGTGTTCTGCCTATGTTTTCCTCTAAGAGTTTGAAAGTGTCTGGCCTTACATTTAGGTCTTTAACCCATTTTGAGTTTATTTTTGTGATGGTGTTAAAGAGTGTTCTAATTTCATTCTTTTATATGTAGCTGTCCAGTTTTCCCAGCAACACTTACTGAAGAGGCTGTCTTTTCTCCACTGTATATTCCTGTCTCCTTTATCAAAGATAAGGTGACCATATGTGCATGGATCTATCTTTGTGCTTTCTATCCTGTTCCATTGATCTATATTTCTGTTTTTGTGCCAGTACCATAATCTCTTGATTACTGTAGCTTTGTAGTATAGTCTGAAGTCAGGGAGCCTGATTCTTCCAGCTTCTTTTTCTTCCTCAAGATTGCTTTGGCTATTCAGGGTGTTTTGTGTTTCCATACAAATTCTGAAATTTTTGTTCTGGTTCTGTGAAAAATGGGAATTGTAGGTTGAAAGGGATTGCACTGTATCTCTGGGTTGCTTTGGGTAGTATAGTCATTTTCACCATGTTGATTCTTCCAATCCAAGAGCATGGTATATATCTCCATCTGTTTGTGTCATCTTTAATTTCTTTCTTCAGTGTCTTATAATTTTCTGCATACAGGGCTTTTGATGCCTTAGGAAGGTTTATTCCTAGGAATTATATTCTTATAGTTGCAATGGTAATTGTGATGGCTTTATTTAATTTGTCTTTCAGATTTTTCATCATTAGTGTATAGGAATGCAAGAGATTTCTGTGCATTAATTTTGTGTCCTGCTACTTTACCAAATTGACTGATTAGCTGTAGTAGTTTCCTGGTAGCATATTTAGGATTCTCTATGTGTAGTATCCTGTCATCTGCAAACAGTGACTATTTTGCTTCTTCTTTTCCCATTTGCATTCCTTTTATTTCTTTTATTTCTTTTGCTTCTCTGATTGCTGTGGCTAAAACTTCCAAAACTATGTTGAACAAGAGCAATGAGCGTGGGAAACCTTGTCTTGTTCCTGGTCTTAGAGGAAATGGCTTCAGTTTTTCACCATTGAGAATGATGTTGGCTGTGGGTATGTCATATATGACCTTTATTATCTTGAGGTAAGTTCTCTCTATGCCCACTTTCTGGAGAGTTTTTATAATAACTCGGTTTTGAATTTTGTCAAAGGCTTTTTCTTTGTCTATTGAGATGATTATATGGTTTTTATTCTTCAGTTTGTTAATGTGGTTTATCACGTTGTTTAACTGGTGTGTAGTGAAGAATCCTTGCATCCCTGGGATAAATACCATTTGATCATGTTGTAGGATCCTTTTAATGTGCTGTTGGATTCTGTTTGCTAGTATTTTGTTGAGGATTTTTGCA
>NC_041234.1:35128728-35137550 GCF_002837175.3 Physeter macrocephalus | reverse complement strand
CTTGTGATTTGTCTGTTTATATTTTCTATTTCTTCCTGGTTCAGTCTTGGAAGTTTGTACTTTTCTGTGAATTTGTCCATTTCTTCCAGGTTGTCCAGTTTTTTGACATATAGTTCCTTCTGGTAATCTCTCAATATCCTTTGTATTTCTGCACTGTTAGCTGCTACTCCTTTTTCATTTCTAATTCTGTTCAATTGAGTCTTTTCCCTTTTTTTTCTTGATGAGTCTGGCTAATGGTTTATAAATTTTGTTTACCTTCTCAAAGACCAAGGTTTTAGTTTCATTGAACTTACTATTGTTTCCTTCATTTGTTTTTCATTTATTTCTGATCTGATCTTTATGATTTCTTTTCTTCTGCTAACTTTGGGGTTATTTTTTGTGCTTCTTTCTGTAATTGCTTTAGGTTTAAGGTTAGGTTGTTTATTTGAGATTTTTCCTGTTTGTTTTTCTTGTAATGCTATAAATTTCCTTCTTGAAAAATCATTAGCTGCATCCCATAGGTTTTGAGTCATCATGCTTTTATTGTCATCTGTTTCTAGGTATTTTTTGATTTCCTTTTGATTTCTTCAGTTATCTCTTGGTCATATGGTATCATATTGAATCTCTAGATTGCTTTGGGTAGTATAGTCATTTTCACATTGTTGATTTTTCCAATCCAAGAATATGGTATATTTCTCCTTCTTTAATTGGAGATGTTTGTACCATCTTCAATTC
This sequence comes from Physeter macrocephalus, assembly GCF_002837175.3. Classification (NCBI taxonomy): domain Eukaryota; kingdom Metazoa; phylum Chordata; class Mammalia; order Artiodactyla; family Physeteridae; genus Physeter; species Physeter macrocephalus. Next base: position 35,136,836 of record NC_041234.1, on the reverse strand, counting down.
CTTTCATCAGTGTCTTATAGTTTTCTGCATACAGGTCTTTTGTCTCGTTAGGTAGGTTTATTCCTAAGTATTTTATTCTTTATGTTGCAGTGGTAAATGGGAGTGTTTCCTTAATTTCTTTTTCAGATATTTCATCATTAGTGTATAGGAATGCATGAGATTTCTGTGCATTAATTTTATATCCTGCTACTTTACCAAATTCATTGATTAGCTCTACTAGTTTTCTGTAGAGTCTTTAAGATTCTCTCTATATAGTATCATGTCATCTGCAAACAGTGAGAGCTTTACATCTTCTTTTCCGATTTGGATTCCTTTTATTTCTTTTTCTTCTCTGATTGCTGTGGCTAAAACTTCCAAAACTATGCTGAAAGTAGTGGTGAGAGTGGACGACCTTGTCTTGTTCCTGATCTTAGAGGAAATGGTTTCAATTTTTCACCATTGAGAATGATGTTGGCTGTGTGTCATATATGGCCTTTATTATGCTGAGATAAGTTCCCTCTATGCCTACGCTCTGGAGGGTTTTTTATCATAAATGGGTGTTGAATTTTTGTTGAAAGCTTTTTCTGCATCTATTGAGATGATCACATTGTTTTTCTCCTTCAGTTTGTTAATATGGTGTATCACATTGATTGATTTGCATATATTGAATAATCCTTGCATTCCTGGGATAAACCCCACTTGATCATGGTGTATGATCGTTTTAATGTGCTGTTGGTTTCTGTTTGCTAGTATTTTGTTGAGGATTTTTGCATCTATGTTCATCAGTGATATAGGCCTGCAGTTTTCTTTCTTTGTGACCTCTTTGTCTACACTAATGGTGGCCTTACAGAATGAGTTTGGGAGTGTTCCTCCCTCAGCAGTCCCCTCCACCAGGAAGCCTACACACCCACTGAACCAACCTTAACCACTGGGGGCAGACAGCAGAAACAACAAGAAGTACAAACCTGCAGCCTGAAAAAAGGAGAGCCAAAACACAGTAAATTAAGCAAAATTAGAAGACAGAGAAACACACAGAGATGAAGGAGCAAGGTAAAAACCCAACAGACCAAACAAATGAACAGGAAATAGGCAGCATACCTCAAAAAAAATTCAGAGTACTGATAGCAAAGATGATCCAAAATCTTGGAAATAGAATGGAGAAAATACAAGAACAATTTAACAACGACCTAGAACAACTAAAGAGCAAACAAACAATGATGAACAACACAATACATGAAGCTAAATATTCTCTAGAATGAATCAATCGGAGAATAACTGAGGCAGAAGAACGGATAAGTGACCTGGAAGATAAAATAGTGGAAATAACTACTGCAAAGCAGAATAAAGAAAAAAGAATGAAAAAAATTGGGGACAGTCTCAGAGACATCTGGGACAACACTAAATGCACCAGCATTCGAATTATAGGGGTCCTAGAAGAAGAAGTGAAAAAGAAAGGTAACTGAGAAAATATTTGAAGAGATTATAGTTGAAAACTTCCCTAATATGGGAAAGGAAATAATCAATCAAGTCTAGGAAGTGCAGAGAGTCCCATACAGAATAAATCCAAGGAGAAACATGCCAAGACACATATTAATCAAACTATCAAAAATTAAATAAAAAGAAAAAGTAATAAAAGCAGCAGGGGAAGAACAACAAATAACATAAAAGGGAATCCCCATTAGGTTAACAGCTGATCTTTTAGCAGAAACTCTGCAAGCCAGAAGGGAGGGGTAGGACATATTTAAAGTGATGAAAGGGAAAAACCTACAGCCAAGATTACTCTACCCAGCAAGGATCTCATTCAGATTCAACAGGAAGTTAAAACCTTGACAGACAAGCAAAAGATAAGAGAATTCAGCACCACCAAACAAGCTTGACTACAAATGCTGAAGGAACTTCTCCACTCAGGAAACACAAAAGAAGGGAAAGACCTACAATAATAAACCCAAAACAATTAAGAAAATGGTAATAGGAACATACATATCAATAACTACTTAAATGTAAATGGATTAAATGCCCTAACCAGAACACTAGCTGAATGGATACAAAAACAAGACCTTTATACATGCTGTCTGTAAGAGACCCACTTCAGACCTAAGGACACATACAGATTGAAAGTGAGGGGATGCAAAAAGATATTCCATGCAAATGGAAATCAAAAGAAAGCTGGAGTAGCAATTCTCATATCAGACAAATAGACTTTAAAATAAAGACTATTACAAGATACCAAGAAGGACACTACATAATGACCAAGGGATCAATCCAGGAAGAAGATATAAAAATTGTAACTATTTATGCACCCAACATAGGAGCACCTCAATATATAAGGCAAGTGCTAACAGCCATAAATGGCGAACTTGACAGTAACACAATCATAATAGGGGACTTTAACACCCCACTTTTACCAGTGGACATATATCCAAAATGAAAATAAATAAGGAAACACAAGCTTTAAATGATACTTAATCAAGACGGACTTAATTGATATTTGTACGACATTCCACCCAAAGACAACAGAATAGTGTTCAAGATGGTGGAGTAGAAGGACGGGCTCTCACTCCCCCTTGTGAAAGCACTGGAATCACAACTAACTGCTGAACACTCATCAACAGCAAGACACTCGAACACACCAAAAAAGATACCCCACATCCAAAGACAGAGGAGAAGCCACAATGAGATGGTAGGAGGGGCACAATCACAATAAAATCAAACCCCATAACTGCTGGGTGGATGACTCACAAACTGGAGAACACTCATACCACAGAAGTCCACCCACTGGAGTGAAGGTTCTGAGCCCCAAATCAGGCATCCCAACCTGGGGGTCCAGCAACAGTAAGAGGAATTCCTAGAGAATCAGACTTTTAAGGCTAGTGGGATTTGACTGCAGGAATTTGACAGGACAGGGGAAAACAGAGACTCCACTCTTGGAGGGCACACACAAAGCATTGTGCGCATCGGGACCCAGTGGAAGGAGCAGAGACCCCATAGGAGACTGAACTACACCCACCTGCTAGTGTTGGAGCGTCTCCTGCAGAGGTGGGGGGTGGCTGTGGCTCACAGTGAGGACAAGGACACTGGTAGCAGAAGTTCTGGGAAGTACTCCTTAGCCTGAGTCCTCCCAGAGCCCACCATTAGCCCCACCAAAGAGCCCAGGTATGCCCCAGTGTTGGGTTGCCTCAGGCCAAACAAGCCAGCCTGACCCATCAGCAGACAAGTGAATTACAGTTTTACTGAGCTCTGCCCACGAGAGCAACACCCAGCTCTACACACCACCAGTCCCTCCCATCAGGAAACTTACACAAGCCTCTTAGATAGCCTCATCCACCATGAGGCAGACATCAAAAGCAAGAAGAACTACAGTCCTGGAGCCTATGCAACAAAAAACCACATTCACAGACAGATAAACAGGATGAAAAGGCAGAGAGCTATGTACTAGATGAAGGGACAAGATAAAACCTAGGAAAAACAACTAAATGAAGTGGAGATAGGCAACCCTCCAGAAAAAGAATTCAGAATAATGATAGTGAAGATGATCCAGGAACTCTGAAAAAGAATGGAGGCAAAGATCAAGAAGATGCAAGGAATATTTAACAAACACCTAGAAGAATTAAAGAACAAACAAACAGAGATGAACAATACAATAATTGAAATGAAAACTACACTAGAAGGAATCAATAGCAGAATAACTGAGGCAGAAGAACAGATAAGTGACCTGGAAGACAGAATGGTGGAATTCACAGCTGCACAACAGAATAAAGAAAAAAGAATGAAAAGAAAGGAAGACAGCTTAAGAGACCAATGGGACAACATTAAATGCAACAACATTTGCATTATAGGGGTCCCAGAAGGAGAAGAGAGAGAGAAAGGACCCGAGAAAATATTTGAAGGATTATAGTCGTAAACTTCCCTAACATGGGAAAGGAAATAGCCACCGAAGTCCAGGAAGCACAAAGAGTCCCATACAGGATAAACCCAAGGAGAAACACACGGAGACACATAGCAATCAAATTGGAAAAAATTAAAGACAAAGAAAAATTATTGAAAGCAGCAATGGAAAAATGACAAATAACATACAAGGGAACTACCATAAGGTTAAGAGCTGATTTCTCTGCAGAAACTCTACAAGTCAGAAGAGAAGGGCATGATATACTTAAAGTGATGAAAGGGAAGAACCTATAACCAAGATTAATCTACCTGGCAAGGATGTCGTTCAGATTCGATGGAGAAATCAAAAGCTTTACAGACAAGCAAAAGCTAAGAGAATTCAGCACCACCAAAGCAGCTCTACAACAAATGGTAAAGGAACTTCTCTAAGTGGGAAACACAAGAGAAGAAAAGGACCTACAAAAACAAACCTAAAACAATTAAGAAAATGGTAATAGGAACATACATATCAATCATTACCTGAAACGTGAATGGATTAATGCTCCAACCAAAGACACAGGCTCATTGAATGGATACAAAAACAAGACCCATATATATGCTGTCTACAAGAGACCCACTTCAGACCTAGGGACACATACAGATTGAAAGTGAGGGGATGGAAAAAGATATTCCATGCAAATGGAAATCAAAACAAAACTGGAGTAGGAATTCTCATATAGGACAAAAGAGACTTTAAAAGAAAGACTATTACAAGAGACAAAGAAGGACACTACATAATGATCAAGGGATCAATCCAAGAAGAAGATATAACAATTATAAATATATATGCACCCAACATAGGAGCACAACAATACATAAAGCAACTGCTAACAGCAATGAAAGAGTAAATCAACAGTAACACAATGATAGTGGGGGACTTTCACACCTTACTTACACCAATGGACAAAATATCCAAAATGAAAATTAATAAGGAAAAACAAGCTTTAAATGACACAATCGACCAGAGAGATATAATTGATATTTATAAGACATTCCATCCAAAAACAGCAGATTACACTTTCTTCTCAAGGGTACACGGAACATTCTCCAAGATAGATCACATCTTGGGTCACAAATCAAGCCTCAGTAAATTTAGAAAAATTGAAATAATATCAAGCATCTTTTCTGACCACAAGGCTATGAGATTACAAATCAATTACACGGAAAGAGAGAGAAGATGGCGGAAGACTAAGACGTGGAGATCACCTTCTTCCCCACAGTTACATCAGAAATACATCTACACGTGGAACTGCTCCTATAGAACACCCACTGAATGCTGGCAGAAGAACTCAGACCTTGCAAAAGGCAAGAAATTCCCCACGTACCTGGGTAGGGCAAAAGAAAAAAGAATAAACAGAGACAAAAGAATAGGGATGGGACCTGCACCAGTGGGAGGGAGCTGTGAAGGAGGAAAGGTTTCCACACACTAGAAGCCCCTTTACGGGCGGAGACTGCGGGTGGCAGAGGGGGAAGCTTTGGAGCCATGGAGGAGAACACAGCAACAGGGTGCGGAGGGCAAAGCGGAGAGATTCCCGCAGAGAATCGGTGCCGACCGGCACTCACCAGCCCGAGAGGATTGTCTGCTCACCTGCCGGGACAGGCAGGGGCTGGGAGCTGAGGCTCGAGCTTCGATCGGAAGCCGGGAGAGGACTGGGGTTGGCTGCGTGAACACAGCATGAAGGGGTTAGTGCACCACGGCTAGCTGGGAGGGAGTCCGGGAGAAGTCTGGAGCTGCCGAAGAGGCAAGAGACCTTATTTTCCCTCTTTGCTTCCTGGGGCACGAGGAGAGGGGATCAAGCGCGCCGCTTAAAGGAGCTCCAGAGACGGGCGTGGAGCTGCCGAAGAGACAAGAGACTTTTTCTTGCCTCTTTGTTTCCTGGTGTGTGAGGAGAGGGGATTAAGCTTGCCGCATAAGGGAGCTCCAGAAACGGGTGTGAGCCACGGCTATCAGCATGGACACAAGAGACGGGCATGAGACGCTAAGGCTACTGCTGCCGCCACCAAGAAGCATGTGTGCGAGCACAGGTCACTTTCCACACCTCCTCTCCTGGGAGCCTGTGCAGCCTGCTGCTGCCGGCATCCCAGGATCCAAGGACAGCTTCCCCAGGAGAGTGCACGGCATGCCTCAAGCCTGCTCACCTGCCGGGACAGGCAGGGGCTGGGAGCTGAGGCTCGAGCTTCGATCGGAAGCCGGGAGAGGACTGGGGTTGGCTGCGTGAACACAGCATGAAGGGGTTAGTGCACCACGGCTAGCTGGGAGGGAGTCCGGGAGAAGTCTGGAGCTGCCGAAGAGGCAAGAGACCTTATTTTCCCTCTTTGCTTCCTGGGGCACGAGGAGAGGGGATCAAGCGCGCCGCTTAAAGGAGCTCCAGAGACGGGCGTGGAGCTGCCGAAGAGACAAGAGACTTTTTCTTGCCTCTTTGTTTCCTGGTGTGTGAGGAGAGGGGATTAAGCTTGCCGCATAAGGGAGCTCCAGAAACGGGTGTGAGCCACGGCTATCAGCATGGACACAAGAGACGGGCATGAGACGCTAAGGCTACTGCTGCCGCCACCAAGAAGCATGTGTGCGAGCACAGGTCACTTTCCACACCTCCTCTCCTGGGAGCCTGTGCAGCCTGCTGCTGCCGGCATCCCAGGATCCAAGGACAGCTTCCCCAGGAGAGTGCACGGCATGCCTCAAGCTGGTGCAACGTCACGCTGGCCTCTGCCGCCGCAGGCTCACCCCGCATCCATACCCCTCCCTCCCCTCCGTCCTGAGTGAGCCAGAGCCCCCGAATCAGCTGCTCCTTTAACCCCATCCTGTCTGAGCGAAGAGCAGACACCCTCGGGTGACCTACGCATAGAGGCGGAGACAAGTCCAAAGCTGAACCCCAGGAGCTGTGCGAACAAACATGAGGGGGAGGTCTCTCCCAGCAGCCTCAGAAGCAGCGGATTAAAGCTCCACAATAAACTTGATGTGTCCTGCATCTGTGGAATACCTGAATAGACAGCGAATCATCCCAGGTTGAGGAGGTGGACTTTCGGAGCAAGATATATTATTTTTTTCCCCTTTTTCTCTTTTTGTGAGTGTGTATGTGAGTGCTTCTGTGTGAGATTTAATCTGTACAGCTTTGCTTTCACCACTTGTCCTAGGGTTCTGACCATCCCGTTATTTTTTTTTTACTTTTTAACATTTTTCTTATTAAAAAGTATTTTTTATTTTAATAACTTTATTTTATCCTACTTTATATTATCTTCTTTCTTTCTTTCTTCCTTTCTTTCTTCCTTCCTTTCTTCCTTCCTTCCTTTCTATCTTCCTCTCTTCCTTCCTTCCATCCTTTCTTCCTTCGTTCCTTTTATCCTTTCTTCCTTCCTTCCTTCGTTCCTTTTTTCCTTTCTTCCTTTCTTCCTTCCTTCCTTCCTTCCTTCCTTTCCTTCTTTCCTTTCTATTTTTTCTCCCGTTTATTCTCACCCTTGGGGATTAAAGGCTCTTGGTGCTCCAGCCAGCCATCAGGGCTGTGTCTCTGTGGTGGGAGAACCAACTTCAGGTCACTGGTCCACAAGAGACCTCCCAGCTCCACGTAATATCAATCAGCAAAAATCTCCCAGAAATCTCCATCTCAACACTAAGACCCAGGTTCACTCAATGACCAGCAAGATACAGTGCTCGACACCGTATGCCCAACAACTAGCAAGACAGGAACACAGCCCCGTCCATTAGCAGAGAGGCTGCCTAAAAATCATAATAAGGCTACAGACACCCCAAAACACACCACCAAACATGGACCTGCCCACTAAAAAGACAAGATCCAGCCTCATCCACAAGAACACAGGCACAACTCCCCTCAACCAGGAAACCTACTCAACCCACAGAACCAACCTTAGCCACGTGGGACAGATACCAAAAACAAAGGGAAGTACGAACCTGCAACCTGCAAAAAGGAGACCCCAAACACAGTAAGATAAGCAAAATGAGCACAGACAAACACACAACAGATGAAGGAGCAAGGTAAAAACCCACCAGACCTAACAAATGAAGAGGAAATAGGCAGTCTACCTGAAAAAGAATTCAGAATAATGAAAGTAAAGATGAACAGAAAAAATGCAAGAAATATTTAACAAGGACCTAAAAGAACTAAAGAGGAAACAAGCAATGATGAGCAACACAATAAATGAAATTAAAAATACTCTAGATGGGATCAATAGCAGAATAACTGAGGCAGAAG
>NC_041234.1:35127926-35128445 GCF_002837175.3 Physeter macrocephalus | reverse complement strand
GACCTACAAGAACAAACCCGAAACAATTAAGTAAATGGTAATAGGAACATACATATTGATAATTACCTTAAATGTAAATGGATTAAATGCTCCCACCAAAAGACACAGACTGGCTCAATGCATACAAAAACAAGACCTATATATATGCTGTCTACAAGAGACTCACTTCAGACCTAGGGACAGATACAGATGGAAAGCACCTCAATACATAAGGCAAATACTAACAGTCATAAAAGGGGAAATCGACACTAACACAATAATATTAGGGGACTTTAACCTGCCACTTTCACCAATGGACAGATCATCCAAAATGAAAATAAATAAGGAAACACAAGTTTTAAATGATACATTAAACAAGATGGACTTAATTGATATTTATAGGACATTCCATCCAAAAAAACAAAAAGCATTTTTCTCAAGTGCTCATGGAACATTCTCCAGGATAGATCATATATTGGGTCACAAATCTAGCCTTGGCAAATTTAAGAAAATTGAAATCATATCAAGTATCTTCTCCGA
>NC_041234.1:35125136-35126061 GCF_002837175.3 Physeter macrocephalus | reverse complement strand
GCCTTCTTATACACTAATGATGAAAAATCTGAGAGTGAAATTAAGAAAACACTCCCATTTACCATTGCAACAAAAAGAATAAAATATCTAGGAATAAAAGTACCTAAGGAGACAAAAGACCTGTATACAGTAAATTATAAGATACTGATGAAAGAAATTAAAGATGATACAAATAGATGGAGAGATATAAGATGTGAAGGATATACAGTGGAGAAAAGACAGCCTCTTCAATAAGTGGTGCTGGGAAAACTGGACAGCTACATGTAAAAGTATGAAATTAGAACACTCCCTAACACCACACACAAGAATAAACTCAAAATGGGTTAAAGACCTAAATGTAAGGCCAGACACTATCAAACTCTTAGAGGAAAACATAGGCAGAACACTCTATGACATAAATCACAGCAAGATCCTTTTGGACCCACCTCCTTGAGAAATGGAAATAAAAACAAAAAGAAGCAAGTGGAACCTAATGAAACTTACAATCTTTTGCACAGCAAAGGATACCATAAACAAGATCAAAAGTCAACCCTCAGAATGGGAGAAGATATTTGCAAATGAAGCAATTTACAAAGGATTAATCTCCAAAATTTACAAGCAAATCATGCAGCTCAATAACAAAAAAACAAACAACCCAATCCAAAAATGGGCAGAAGACCTAAATAGACAGTTATCCAAAGAAGATATACAGATTGCCAACAAACACATGAAAGAATGCTCAAAATCATTAATCATTAGACAAATGCAAATAAAAACTTCAATGAGATATCCTCTCACAGCGGTCAGAATGGCCATCATCAAAAAATCTAGAAACAATAAATGCTGGAGAGGGTGTGGAGAAAAGGGAACACTCTTGCACTGCTGGTGGGAATGTAAATTGATACAGCCACTATGGAGAACAGTATGGAGGTTCCTTAAAAAACTA
>NC_041234.1:35120570-35124654 GCF_002837175.3 Physeter macrocephalus | reverse complement strand
AAAAAAAAATGTCATGAAGAGCCTAGGGGTAGGACGGGAATAAAACACAGACCTACTAGAGCATGGACTTGAGGATATGGGGAGGGGGAAGGGTAAGCTGTGACGAAGTGAGAGAGTGGCATGGACATATATACACTACCAAACGTAGGGTGGATAGCGAGTGGGAAGCAGCCACATGGCACAGGGAGATCAGCTAGGTGGTTTGTGCCCACCTAGAGGGGTGGCATAAGGAAGGTGGGAAGGAGGGAGATGCAAGAGGGAAGAGATATGGGAACATATATATATGTGTACCTGATTCACTTTGTTGTAAAGCAGAAACTAACACACCATTGTAAAACAATTATACTCAAATAAAGATATTTTAAAAAGTAGCCAATACTTTGTGACCATGAGAGGGGTGGGATAGAGAGGGTGGGAGGGAGGGAGACGCAAGAGGGAAGAGATATGGGAACATATGTATATGTATAACTGATTCACTTTGTTGTAAAGGAGAAACTAACACACTATTGTAAAACAGTTATACTCCAATAAAGATGTTAAAAAAAAATAAAAAGTAGCCAATAGAAGACCTGAAAATAGTGATATGTCTATATATTATGAGGGAAAGGTGTAATGGTAGGGAGAGATGAAATGAAATTGGTCATGAGTTGATAACTGATGAACTTTAGTGATGAGCATGTGAGTTTTATTATACTATTTTCTCTACTTTTGTATATGTTTGATCAATTACCATAATCAAAAGTTTAAAATATAGGCAAAAAATGAAATGATGACTGAACTATAATCTCATCTAGCATAGCAGGAAGTCAGCAGATAATGTCCAAAGTTGACAACATAAAAAGTTGATGTAGATATAAGCATAGTATTTACAAAGTTAGACGCAAACGATCAGACGAACTGAAACTAGAAATATTTAAAATGAGAATGGGGTGCTGAGGGGCAGAGCACAGGACCTTTGCTTGGTATTATATGCCTTTTGTTCTCTTTGACTTCCGTTATGGGTTGAATTGTGTCTTCTCACCCCACCCCCCCCAAAAAAAGAAAAAGATTTGTTGGAGTCCTAGCCCCCAGTACCTCAGCATGTGACCTTGTTTGGAAATAGGGTCTTTACAGAGGTAATCAAGTTAAAATCCATTCATTAGGGCTTCCCTGGTGGCGCAGTGGTCCCCTGCATTGGCAGAATCCGCCTGCCAATGCAGGGAACATGGGTTCGAGCCCTCGTCTGGGAAGATTCCCACATGCCGCAAAGCGACTAAGCTCATGCGTCACAACTACTGGGCCTGTGCTCCAGAGCCCGCAAGCCACAACTCCTGAAGCCCGGGCGCCTAGAGCCTGTGCTCCGCAACAAAAGAAGCCACCGCAATGAGAAGCCTGCACACCGCAATGAAGAGTAGCCCCTGCTCACCGCAACTAGAGAAAGCCTGTGCACAGCAACAAAGACCCAAAGTAGCCAAAAATAAATAAATAAAATAAATAAATTTTTAAAAATACCTTTAAAAAATCAGGTCATTAAGGTGGGACCTAATCTAATGTGACTGATGTCCTTATAAAAGGGGGAAGTTTGGACACAGAAAGCAGGCACACACAGAAGGAAGATGCTCACGTGAAGATGGAGGATTGGAGTGATGCGTCTACAAGCCAACGAATGGCAAAAATTGCCGGTAAACCACCAGAAGCTGGAAGAGGCAAGGAAGGATCCTTCTCGTACTGATTTCAGAGGGAACATACCTCTGCTAATACCTTGATTTCAGACTTGCTGCTTCCAGAATTATAAGAGAATAAATTTTTGTTATTCTAAAAAAAAAAAAAAAATATATATATATATATATATATAACCTGCATAGTACTACAGCAATTAAAGAAATTGAATTTTTAGTTTCTTTTAACAAAACAAAAACACAAAAACCTCCGAACAGAGAAAACACCAGGCTCAGTTGGCTTCACTGATTAATTCTACCAAATATTTAAGGAAGAAATGACACCAACTCCATTGAACTTCTTCCAGAATATAGAAAGAAAGGGAAACTTCCAGGGTTATCTTCTGAGGCCAGAACTACCCTGATACTAAAGCTAGACGTTAAGTTTACAAAAACATAATAATACAGACTTATGATCGTCATAAACAGAGACTCAAAAATTCTCAACAAAATATGAACAAATCAAATTCAACAATACAAAAAAGGGTAATACATCATGGCTAATTGAGGTTTATCCTGAGAATGCAAGAATCATTCATTACTTGAAAATCAATCTATATAATTCACCACATCAACAGACTAAAGGTGAAAAATATTTCTTTTCATATCTGTAGTGTAGTGTAGTATGGTAGGCAGAATTCTAAAATGGTTCCAAAGATTTCTAGCACACCTCCACATGTACAAGCCCTCCATAGTCCCTTAAATGGTCAATTTGATGGATTTTACTCCCATAATTTGGTTATGTTATATGGCACAGTTGATTTGAATAAAAGATTATCCAAGTGGGTTTGACTTAATCACAAGAACCCTTTAAAAACGGAGCATTTTCTCTGGCTGGTCCAAGAAGAGAAAGTCAGATATTCATAGCATATGAAGGACTTGACACACTGTCACTGGCTTGAACATAGAGTGGTATATGTGGAAAGGACCTGAAAGTGGCCTCTAGGAGCTGAAAGCAATCCCCAGCCTACAGCCAACAAGAAAATAGGAACCTCAGTCCTACAAGCTCAAGGGACTGAAATCTGTCAATAACAAGAAAGAGCTGAGAAGTGACTTATTCTTCAAATCCTCCAGATGAGAAGTGAGTTGACTGACAAATTGATTTCAGGCTTGCAGGATTCTGAGCAGAGAACCTAGCTGCAGTGTGCCAGACTTCTGACCTACAGAACTGTGAACTAATAAATAGGTGTTGTTTTAAGTTGCTAAGTCTGTGGTAATTTGTTATGCAGCAATAGAAAACTCATGCAATGTAGAAAAAGTCTTCATCAAAACTGAACCATTGACTGGAACTCCAAGATGGCGGAAGAGTAAGACGCGGAGATCACCTTCCTCCTCACGGATGCATCGGAGGTCCATCTACACGTGGAACTTCTCCTATAGAACACCCACCGAACGCTGGCAGAAGACCTCAGACCTCCCAAAAGGCAGGAAACTCCCCACATACCGAGGTAGGGCAAAAGAAAAAAGAATAAACAGAGACAAAGAATGGGGACGGGACCTGCATCAGTGGGAGGGAGCCGTGAAGGAGGAGGGGTTCCCGCACACTAGAAGCCCCTTAGTGGGCGGAGACTGTGGGTGGCGGAGGGGGAAGCTCCGGAGCCGTGGAGGAGAGCGCAGCCACAGGGTGTGGAGGGCAAAGCGGAGAGATTCCCACACAGAGGATCGGTGCCGACCGGCACTCACCAGCCCCAGAGGCTTGTCTGCTCACCCGCCTGGAGAGGCGGGGGCTGGGAGCTGAGCCTCGGGCTTCAGTCAGATCCCAGGGAAAGGTCTGGAGTTGGCAGAGTGAAAACAGCCTGAAGGGGTTAGTGCACCACGGCTAGCCGGGAGGGAGTCCGGTTGAAGTCTGGATCTGCCGAAGAGGCAAGAGACCTTTTCTTCCCTCTTTGCTTCCTGGTGCGCGAGGAGAGGGGTTTAAGCGCGCCGCTTAAAGGAGCTCCAGAAACGGGCACGGAGCTGCCGAAGAGACAGGAGACTTTTTCTTGCCTCTTTGCTTCCTGGGGCGCAAGGAGAGGGGATTAAGGGCACCGCGTAAAGGAGCTCCAGAAATGGGCGTGAGCTGCGGCTGTCTGCGCGGACAGCAGAGACGGGTGTGGGACGCTGGGGTTGCTGCTGCCGCCACCAAGAGTCCTGTGTGCGAGCACAGGTCACTCTCCACACCGCCCCTCCCGGGAGCTCCTGCAGCCTGCCACTGCCGGGGTCCCGGGATCCAGGGACAGCTTCCCCGGGAGAACGCGTGGCGCGCCTCGGGCCGGTGCAGTGTCACGCCGGCCTCTGCCGCCGCAGGCTCGCTCCGCATCCGTGCCCCTCCCCGCCCCCCCCGGCCTGTGCCAGAGCCCCCGAATCAGCTTCTCCTTTAACCCCGTCCTGTCTGAGCAAAGGGCAGA
>NC_041234.1:35103495-35120135 GCF_002837175.3 Physeter macrocephalus | reverse complement strand
TCCTTCCCTCCTTTCTTCCTTCCTTCCTCCCTTCTTTCCTCCCATCCTTCCTCCCTTCCTTCCTTCCTTTCTTCCTCTCTTCCTTCCTCCCTTTCTTCCTCGCCTCCTTCCTTCCTTTCTTGCTTTCTCCCTTCCTTCATTTCTTCCTTCCTTTCTTCCTTCCTTCCTCCCTTCCTTTCTTCCTTCCTCCCTTCCTTTCTTTCTTCTTTCCTTCCCTCCCTCCCTCCCTCCTTCCTTCCTTCCTTTTCTTTCCTCTCTATTTTTTCTCCCTTTTATTTTGAGCCATGTGGATTAAAGGCTCTTGGCACTCCAGCCAGGCGTCAGAGCTTTGTCTCTGAGGTGGGAGAACCAACCTCAGGACACTGGTCCACAAGAGACCTCCCATCTCCACGCAATATCAAACGGCGAAAATATCCCAGAGATCTCCATCTCAACACCAAGACCCAGCTTCACTCAAGGACCAGCAATATACAGTGCTCGACACCCTATGCCCAACAAATAGCAAGAGAGGACTACAGCCCCATCCATTAGCAGAGAGGCTGCCTGAAATCATAATAAGGCTACCAACATCCCAAAACACACCACGAGACGTGGACCTGCCCACCAGAAAGACAAGTTCCAGCCTCATCCACCAGAACAGAGGCACTAGTCCCCCCAACCGGGAAACCTACTCAACCCACTGAACCAACCTTAGCCACTGGGGACAGCCACCAAAACCAACGGGAAATACGAACCTGCAGCCTGCAAAAAGGAGACCCCAAACACAGTAAGATAAGCAAAATGAGAAGACAGAAAAACACACAGCAGATGAAGGAGCAAGATAAAAACACACCAGACCTAACAAATGAAGAGGAAATAGGCAGTCTACCTGAAAAAGAATTCAGAATAATGATAGTAAAGATGATTCAAAATCTTGGAAATAGAATAGACAAATTGCAAGAAACAGTTAACAAGGACCTAGAAGAAATAAAGAGGAAGCAAGCAACGATGAGCAACACAATAAATGAAATGAAAAATACTCTAGATGGGCTCAGTAGCAGAATAACTGAGGCAGAAGGACAGATAAGTGACCTGGAAGATAAAATAGTGGAAATAACTACTGCAGAGCAGAAAAAAGAAAAAAGAATGAAAAGAACTGACGACAGTCTCAGAGACCTCTGGGACAACATTAAACGCACCAACATTCGAATTATAGGGGTCCCAGAAGAAGAAGAGAAAAAGAAAGGGACTGAGAAAATATTTGAAGAGATTATAGTTGAAAACTTCCCTAATATAGGAAAGAAAATAGTCAATCAAGTCCAGGAAGCACAGAGAGTCCCATACAGGATAAACCCAAGGAGAAACACGCCAAGACACATAATAATCAAACTGTCAAAAATTAAATACAAAGAAAACATATTAAAAGCAGCAAGGGAAAAACAACAAATAACACACAAAGGAATCCCCATAAGGTTAACATCGGATCTTTCAGCAGAAACTCTCCAAGCCAGAAGGGAGTGGCAGGACATATTTAAAGTGATGAAGGAAAAAAACCTACAACCAAGATTACTCTACCCAGCAAGGATCTCATTCAGATTTGATGGAGAAATTAAAACCTTTACAGACAAGCAAAAGCTGAGAGAGTTCAGCACCACCAAACCAGCTTTACAACAAATGCTAAAGGAACTTCTCTAGGCAAGAAACACAAGAGAAGGAAAAGACCTACAAGAACAACCCGAAACAATTCAGTAAATGGTAATAGAACCATACATATCGATAATTACCTTAAATGTAAATGGATTAAATGCTCCCACCAAAAGACACAGACTGGCTGAATGGAAACAAAAACAAGACCCATATATATGCTGTCTACAAGAGACCCACTTCAGACCTAGGGACACATACAGACTGAAAGTGAGGGGATGGAAAAAGATATTCCATGCAAATGGAAATCAGAAGAAAGCTGGAGTAGCAATTCTCATATCAGACAAAATAGACTTTAAAGTAAAAACTATAACAAGAGACAAAGAAGGACACTATATAATGATCAAGGGATCGATCCATGAAGAAGATATAACAATTGTAAATATTTATGCACCCAACATAGGAGCACCTCAATACATAAGGCAAATACTAACAGCCATAAAAGGGGAAATCGACAGTAACACAATCATAGTAGGGGACTTTAACACCCCACTTTCACCAATGGACAGATCATCCAAAATGAAAATAAATAAGGAAACACAAGCTTTAAATGATACATTACACAAGATGGACTCTACAGCCAGCATTGTTCTCAATGGTGAAAAACTGAAAGCATTTCCACTAAGATCAGGAACAAGACAAGGTTGCCCACTCTCACCACTCTTATTCAACATAGTTTTGGAAGTTCTAGCCACAGCAATCAGAGAAGAAAAAGAAATAAAAGGAATCCAAATAGGAAAAGAAGAAGTAAAGCTGTCACTGTTTGCAGATGACATGATACTATACATAGAGAATCCTAAGGAGGCTACCAGGAAACTACTAGAGCTAATCAATGAATTTGGTAAAGTAGCAGGATACAAAATTAATGCACAGAAATCTCTGGCATTCTTATACACTAATGATGAAAAATCTGAGAGTGAAATTAAGAAAACACTCCCATTTACCATTGCAACAAAAAGAATAAAATATCTAGGAATAAACCTACTTAAGGAGACAAAAGACCTGTATGCAGAAAATTATAAGACACTGATGAAAGAAATTAAAGATGATACACATCGATGGAGAGATATACCATGTTCTTGGATTGGAAGAATCAACATTGTGAAAATGACTCTACTACCCAAAGCAATCTACAGATTCAATGCAATCCCTATCAAACTACCACTGGCATTTTTTACAGAACTAGGAAAAAAAATTTCACAATTTGTATGGAAACACAAAAGACCCCGAATAGCCAAAGCAATCTTGAGAACGAAAAATGGAGCTGGAGGAATCAGGCTCCCTGACTTCAGATTATACTACAAGGCTACAGTAATCAAGACAGTATGGTACTGGCACAAAAACAGAAATACAGATCAATGGAACAGGATAGAAATCCCAGAGATAAACCCACACACATATGGTCACCTTATCTTTGATAAAGGAGGCAAGGATATACCGTGGAGAAAAGACAGTCTCTTCAATAAGTGGTTCTGGGAAAACTGGACAGCTACATGTAAAAGTAGGAAATTAGAACACTCCCTAACCCCACACACAAGAATAAACTCAAAATGGGTTAAAGACCTACATGTAAGGCCAGACACTATCAAACTCTTAGAGGAAAACATAGGCAGAACACTCTATGACATAAATCACAGCAAGATCCTTTTTGACCCATCTCCTGGAGAAATGGAAATAAAAACAAAAATAAACAAATGGGACCTAATGAAACTTAAAAGCTTTTGCACAGCAAAGGATACCATAAACAAGACCAAAAGACAACCCTCAGAATGGGAGAAAATATTTGCAAATGAAGCAACTGACAAAGGATTAATATCCAAAATTTATAAGCAACTCTTGCAGCTCAATAACAAAAAAACAAACAACCCAATCCAAAAATGGGCAGAAGAACTAAATAGACATTTCTCCAAAGAAGATATACAGATCGCCAACAAACACATGAAAGAATGCTCAACATCATTAATCATTAGAGAAATGCAAATCAAAACGACAATGAGATATCATCTCACGCCGGTCAGATTGGCTATCATCAAAAACTCTAGAAATAATAAATGCTGGAGAGGGTGTGGAGAAAAGGGGACCCTCTTGCACTGCTGGTGGGAATGTAAATTGATACAGCCATTATGGAGAAGAGTATGGAGTTTCCCTGAAGAACTAAAAGTAGAACTACCATATGAGCCAGCAATCCCACTACTGGGCATATACCTTGAGAAAACCATAATTCAAAAAGAGTCATGTACCAAAATGTTCATTGCAGCTCTATTTACAATAGCCAGGACATGGAAGCAACCTAAGTGTCCATCAACAGATGAATGGATAAAGAAGATGTGGCACATATATACAATGGAATATTACTCAGCCATAAAAAGGAATGAAACTGTGTTATTTGTAGTGAGGTGGATGGACCTGGAGTCTGTCATACAGAGTGAAGTAAGTCAGAAGGAGAAAAACAAATACCGTATGCTAACACATATATATGGAATCTAAGAAAAAAAAATGTCATGAAGAGATTAGTGGTAGGACGGGAATAAAACACAGACCTACTAGAGCATGGACTTGAGGATATGGGGAGGTGGAAGGGTACGCTGTGATGAAGTGAGAGTGGCAGGGACATATATACACTACCAAATGTAAATTAGATAGCTAGTGGGAAGCTGCCGCATATCACAGGGAGATCACCTTTGTGCTTTGTGACCACCAAGAGGGGTGGGATAGGGAGGGTGAGAGGGAGGGAGACGCAAGAGGGAAGAGATATGGGAACATATGTATATGTATAACTGATTCACTTTGTTGTAAAGGAGAAACTAACACACTATTTTAAAACAGTTATACTCCAATAAAGATGTTAAAAAAAAAGAAAAAACTGAAGCATTAACAATTTTTTTAAAAAACACTCTCAGCAAGTTAGGAATAGGAGAAAACTACCTCAATCTGATGAAGGTCATCTACAAAAAAAACTAGAGTTAACATCAAAGTTTATGATGAAAGAATGAATACTTTCTCCCATACATCAGGGCAAAATCCTCAAACCAACAGTCACTGGGCACAAGGTCAATACCAAAAAAACAGTTAAATTTTGATATACTATCAAGGAACAATTGAAAATGTACTGAAAACAATTGAAATATATAAAACATTACCACTTATAATAACACCAAAAACATAAATTACTTAGGTATAAATATTTTAAAATATAGGTTCTGTATACTGAACACTACAACTACCTAAACAAATGCAAAGATATATTCTGGTCACCAATTGGAATACTCAAAAATTTTAAGATATCAATTCATGCTAAACTGATCTACATATTTAATGCAGTTCCAATAAAAATCCCAGCAAGATTTTTTGTAGAATTTGGCAAACTTCTCCTAAAATTTATGTAGAAAGACAAAGAAACTAGAGTAGCCAACAGGGTTTTGAAAATACGAGAACCATCACTACCTGATCTCCAGAATTACTATAAACTATAGGAATCAAGATATCATGGTGTTAGAGAAAGCACAAATATCAATGAAACAGAATGCAGAGTCCAGAAATAGACCCACACAACTATGGTCAATTAATTTTCAACAAAGTTTCTTGTACAAAATGTAACTCGAAATGGTTCATAAATCCAAAAGTAAACATAAAATTTCTAGAAGAAAACACAGTAGAAATTCCTTGTGATCTCGGTTGAATAAAGATTGCTTAGATAATGGCATCAAAGTGTGAGCCAAGGAATGCAAGGAATATAGCTCTGGAAGCTGGGAAAGGGAAGGAAACAGATTCTCTAGAGCCTCTGAAGGGGCCACAGCCTTGCTCATACCTTGATTTCAGCCCAGTGAAACTTGCAATTTATGACCTCCAGAGCTGTGAAACAATACATTTGTGTCCTTTGAAGGCAACAAATTTGTGGTAATTTGTTACAATAGCAGTAGGAAATGGATACATCCACTTTCACTAAACCATTTCAGGTCTATTGTAAAAGCTGTGCCTGGGTACTGACCTCTGAGGTTCAGCAAGGAGGTATACTACAGGGAAATCCAGAAGTACAACCCTGGGGGTTTGCCCTTTGGAACCACTCCCCCTATTATCGCTATCAAAGTATTATCACTGTCCCCCAAATAAACAATAAACCAGGATGTTACATGCCCTTGGGCTGCAAAGGGCCTGAATATCCCCAGAAATCCAGGGGAAATATACAAAACCACACCCATAATTGCCAGCCTGCCCGAAGTATCTTCCCATTGCTCCTGAGCTCCGCCATTACAGTTCCATCCCTATGAAAAAAGTCAAATGCATCTGAGAAGGGGATAAGTGAGTTTATGTAATCACCTTTTGGGAGCACCTTTTGATGTAATCACCTTTTGTGACAGAGAAAGTAGGAATAGAAAGGGCTGAGCTGAGTTGATCCTCAGCAGCTAAATACCAGTTTAGCTCAGTATGTGGGGAGGGGTCATCATGGCTCACTTCTCCACTCAGCCTATCAGGATCCCTCCAACTGTCTCTTAATGTGTCATGCTTTAACAAATGCTTTCATGGGATTGGGGTCCTGCTTATAGTGAGGCAATGATAGTTATCCTAGGAAAACAACCCTGCATACTCTAGAGTTCACGTTAAACACCCAGCTTTGGGATTTTCCCGGTGATGTTGCTCCTTAAAATTTTAGTCAGTTGCCTGTGAGCTTATTTGAGGGAATTCAGTCCTACCCTTTGAATTCCTCAGTCTATGAAAAGGGACATCCAGAATGAGACCATCCATTTAAAGCTTCTTTTTCTTTGTAATATTTCCTTTAGAAATGGCTCTCCCTTAGCTCTCAATTTAACATTATATGCCTTAGGATATAATCCCTTAGGATATGAATCAAAGCAATTAGCTGGGTGGTACTTTTAAAATTTGGGACCAGATTATATATGCATTTCTATATATTGCTTTTCCTTACAGAACATCACTGAGATTCTGCCAAGCCAACTAATACAGCTTTAACTCATTTTTAATGATGATATAATACACTATAAGCACAATTTATTCAAATTTTCCTCACTTTTTAATCAAGAATTGGTGTTGACTTTTGTCAAAGGCTTTTCAGCATGTATAAAGATAAGTATATGACACTTTTATTTTGCTCTTCTAATAAGATATTTTATATTAATAAATTGCCTAATATTGAAACAAACTTGTATTCCTGGAATAAATTCATGGTCACAGTGATGCTGGATTCTGTTGTTAATACACTATTTAGTATTTTTGCATCAGTATTCATGAATGATATTAGTTTGCAGTTTTATTTTATTTTTTTGTACTACTTTTATCAGGTTTAGGTACAAATGTTGTTCTTGCTTTGTTAAAAGGATGAAGAAGATTCCTTCCTTTTTTATACCTTCTATTTCTCTGTTAAGTTTTTCTAGCCTTCCATTTGTCTCAAGATTTTTCACACTTCCTACTTGGAGTATGGTTATAATAGCTGCTTTAAAGTCTCTGATAATTTCAATATTCTGTGTCACCCCAGAGATGATAACTCTTGTCTTTTCCCTTGTGAGATGTTGAGATTATCCTTCAAGTAATTTTGGATCGAATCCTGGACATTTTTAGCAGTATGTTATAAGATTCTAGGTCTTGTTTAAATCTTATGAAGAATGTTGATTTTTGTTTATGTTTCAACACAAGATTGACCCAATTAGTTTCAGGTGGCAAGCTTCTACTTGCATTCTGTGATGCTATGGACTGCAGTTTTGTGTCCTCCCAAATTTTATGTGTTGAAATCTTAATCACCAATGTGATGGTATCTGAAGGTGGGGCCTTTAGGAGGTGACTAGGCCACAAAAGTGGAACCCTCATGAATAGAATTAATACCCTTATTAAGGACACCCCAGAGAGCTCTCTCACCCCCCTTCTACCACATGAGGATACAGAGCGAGAGAGAAGATGGCCACCTATGAACAAGGAAGCAGGCCCTCACCACACACCAAATCTTCCAGCACCTTGATCTTGGACTTTCCAGCCTCCAGAACTGGGAGAAATAAATGTTTGTCATTTAAGCCACCCAGTCTATGCTATTTTTGTTATATCAGCCCGTGAATGGACTATGATATGTGAGCTGTGCTTCCAATATAAATTTAACTTTCAAAGCCTTTGTAGTGTTATTCCAACCTGTCATGCATGTGTGCCATCCAACAGCTTTTCTAGGCTGTGGGTAGTGGTCCACCCCATAGTTTGGTTCTCAAAGCCTTTGGTAAGTTGCTTAAGGTCAGAAGCTCATACACAAATTTATGAGATGGTTTTATTGAGCTCTCTCATCTCTATTATCTCTGTGACTCTTTATGGTTCTCAGGATAACACTCCCCCCAACAATGGCCCTCTGACTAGAAAGCCAGGGCTTTAATTTCTCCCACTCTGCTATGAACTCCCCATCTACTACATCTACCTCTGGGATCAAGCATCAAGAGAAAAGAGAAAAATTAAAAGCAACAGGGATTACCTCCATGTTCTTTGGACAATTGTTATTCTGGTCAAAGAGAAGGGTTTGCCTCCCTTAGAGTTTTGTTGCCTGGCTAGACATTGCTACTATTGCTGCTACTGATGCCACAAAATTCCCTAGGAAATAGAGTGGGAGTTAATGGAAAAATAAACAGAGGATATCACCTACTGTTTCTGACCCATAGGGGTTCCCTTTCCTGCTCTTCAGACCAGAAACAGTAACCTTTCCTTCAGCCCTTTATTTCCACACCAGTGCACAATTTTAGGCTGTGTTTGAGTCTAGACTGGGATATACTGAAGGAAAAAAATTGGAAACCCACCACTAGTCCAGTTATACTTTGAGTTCTGGTTTTCTTCCCCAATTGTAAGTGGCAGGCTTACTATTTATTTAAAGAGTCCTTAGATAACTGCTAGTTGCATTCAGTGGGAAAGAAAGGGTGAAGTGTGCTTACTCTTTCTCAGTTGGAATAAAAACACTTTCCTTCCTTTTCAATCTTCTGGGACAATTTATAGAGAATTTGACCTGACTGGTCTTTGAAATTTTCATTGAATTCCCTTGTGAAACCATGTGACCTGGTGCTTTTTGCTTTGATATCTTTTTCTATTTCCTGTATGAAAATTCAATGCTTAAGCATTATATCCCTAATGAAGTCAATTTTAATAATCCATATTTCCTTAGGAAATTATACATTTCATCTCAGTTTTCTAATTTATTTGCATAAATATATGTAGTCTCCTATAATTTTTGAGGTAAAATTCACATAATATAAAATTAATCATTTAAAAGTATATGATACAATAGCATATAGTATATTCACATTGTGCAACCATCACCTCTATCTAGTTCCACATATTCATTACCTCAAAAGAGACATCCTGAAATCATTTAGCAGTCAAGCTCCATTCCTTCTCCCACAGCTTCTTGTAACCACTAAACTGCTTTCTATATCTAAGGCTTTATCTTTTCTGGATGTTTCATATAAAAGGAATCATACAACATGTGACTTTTTGTGTCTGTCATCTTTTACGTAGCAAAATGATTACAAGGTTCATACATCTTATGTCATATATCAGTACATCATTCATATTTATGTCTGAATAATATTCCATTGAATGAATATACCACATTTTGATGAACACTTGTGTTGTTTCCACCTTTTGGCTATTACAAATAGTGCTGTTATGAACCTACATGTACACGTTTTTGTTTGAACACCTGTTTTCAGTTGTATTGGGTATATACCTAGGTATGGATTTGCTGGGTCATGTGATAATTCTACACTTAATTTTTTTAGGTCAACCAAACTGTTTCCCACATCAGCTGTGCCATTCTACATTTGCACTAGCTATGTACAAAACTTCCAATTTCTTCACATCCTTGCCAACAATTGTTATTTCTCATCATAGCAATCCTAGTAGATATGAGGTGATATCATTGAAGTTTTGATTTGCATTTCCCTAATATCGGTGATGTTAAGCATCTTTTCATATGCTTGTTGGTCATTTGTATATCTTCTTCAGAGAAATTTATATTGAAGTCATTTGCTCATTATTTATTTGTTTTTTGTTGTTGAGTTGTTCTCACAATGCTTTTTATCTCTGTAAGGTTGGTAGTAATGTTCTCATTTTCATTTTTTATTTTACTTTCTTTTGTCTTCTCTCTTTTTCTCTAAAGGTTTATCAATTTTGTTCACCTTTTCAAAGAACAAACTTCCAGTTTATCAATTTTCTCTGTTGTTTTTCTGTTCTCTATTTTGTTTATCTTTGCTGTTATGTTTAGTATTTCCTTCCTTTTGTTAGCTTTGGATTTAGTTTTCTCTTCTATTCCTAGTTCCTTAAGGTGTAAAGTAAGGTTATTGATTTGACGTCCTTTTTTAATGTAGACATTTGCCACTATAAATTTTCCTCTTATGATTGCTTTTGCTACATCAAATAAATTTTGGTATATTGTGTTTTTGTTTTTACTTCTATCTAAGTATTTTCTAATTTCTCTTATAATTTCCTAATGGTTAATTAGGACTGTGTTCTTTAATTTCCACATATTTGAAGATGGCAGAGTAGGAAGACCCTGAGCTCACCTCCTCCCATAGGCACACCAAAATTACTATTTACAGAGAAAGTATTGATGAGAACGACCTGAAGATTAGGAGAAAAATCTTCTACAACTAAAGGTATAAAGAAGGAACCACAAGGAGATGGGTAGGAGGGACAGAGACACAATATACTCAAGACCTCAAGACCATACCACTGGGTAGGTGACCCACAAATGGGAGGATAATTACAATTGAAGAGGTTCTCCCAAAAGAGCAAGGGATATGACCTTCACATTGTACTCCTGAGCCCAGAGGTCCTGCACTGGGAAAATGAACCCCCAGAACTTTTGACTTTGAAGGTCAGGGGGGCTTAGTTTTGGGAGGACCAGAGTGCTGCAGAAAATAGAGATTCTGTACTTAAAGGGTATACACAAAGTCTCACATGCTCTGAGACCCAGTGCAAAAGCAGTAATTTGGAGGGAGCTTGGGGCAGACAAACTTAAGATCTTAGAGAGCCTCCTGTAAGGGCAGGAGGCCACTAGGACTATTTCTGGAGACATAGACACTGGCAGTAGCCATTTTGAGGGGCTCATTCTACCAGGAGGGAACTGCTGCTGGCAAAACCCCTTTTGGAATCCCTTCTCTAGCATATTAGGGCCAAGGCCCAGCCATGACAACCAGCCAATCAGCACCAGTTCTGGGATGCCCCAGGCCAAGCAGCTAGCCAGGTGGGGAAACAGCTCCAACCACCAGCAGACTGGCTGTTGTAGAACCGCTGAGGTCCCAGCTGCCTCAGGACATGACCCTATCCACTAGAGGGCTCAGGACCTGGTCCCTCCCACCAGTGACCTGACACTAGACCCAGAATCCTGGGGCCGCACAGCCAGCCACTGGGACACAGCCCTGACCACCAGCAGGCTGACACCAGATCTGGGACCTAGCCTCACACACCAGTGGGTGGGCATCTGCCATGGGATGCCACAGGCCACAGCCCCTTTCATCATCAAGCCTACTTCAGCTCCAAGACCCCAGGCCCCCACAGCCACAGACTCCATGATGCGTTCTACCTATCAGCAGGTCAGCATTAGCCCTGGGACTGGCCTCACACACCAGAGGGCAGGAAGCAGACCCAAGACTCCCTAGGCCCTGGCCCTGGCAACCAGTGGGCTGACTCCAGGTCTGGAATCCCCTGTAGTAAGATCCTCAAGACATATCTCCACCCACTAGTGGGCCAATACTAGTGCCAGAACATGGCCTCACCCACTGGTGGGTTGCTACCAGCCACAGGACCCCCTGGGCTATCGCACCACACATCGGCAGGCAGACAACAGCCCCAGGAGCACCAAGGTCCCACAGGGAGCAGTGTCAGGACCAGGCACACCCACCAATGGGCCAGCACTAGCCCTAAGATCAGCAGGATTTCACAGCCAGCAGCCTTGTGACCCAGGCCTGCTCACCAGTTGGCTGACACCAGAACAAGAACTCTCTAGGATGTACAACCAGCTGTGCCAGGACCCAGCCCTGCCCAACAGCAGCCAGCAGCCTCCACACTAGGCAGAGCCTGGCAACCAACCAAACCATAGGTCAACAATGCCTACCAGTGCACCCACAGTAGTCAGCTCACCACAACAGAGGAGGTAACACAGCTCACATAGAGGGCACCCCTAGAGCATATAGCTCTGGTAACCATAGGGGAGTGTGATGCTGGACCCCATAGGACATCTCCTACATAAGGCCACTTCTCTAAGATTGGGGAATTGAACCAACTTATGAAATACATAGAAATAAAAACAGAAAATTAGACAAAGTGAGGTGACAGAATATGTTGCAAAAGAAAGAACAAGATAAAACCTCAGAAGAAAAACTATGTGAAGTGGAGATAAGCAATCTACCTGATAAACATTTCAAGGTAATGATCATAAAGATGCTCAGACAACTCAGGAGAAGAATGGATGAACACAGTGAGAAGTTAGGAAAGAGAAAATATAAAGAAAAACCAAACAGAGCTGAAGAATACAATAACTGAAATAAAACATACACTAGAAGGAGTCAACAGTGGGTTAGATGATACAGAGGCATGGATTAGTGAACTGGAAGACAGAGTAGGGGAAAGCACTCAAGCTGAACAGAAAAAAAAAATTTAATAAAGTCAGTTTAAGAGAACTCTGGGAAAATTTCAAGTGTACTAAAATTCACATTATAGGAGTTTCTGAAGGAAAAGACAGAAAGGGGCAGAAAATATATTTGAAGACATAATAGCTGAAAACATCTCTAATCTGAGAAAGGAAACAGACATCCAGGTCCAGGAAGCACAGAGTGTCCCAAATAAGATCAATCAAAAGAGGACCACACCAAGATACATTGTAATTTAAATGGCAAAAGTTAAAGATAAAAAGAGAATATTAAAAGCAGCAAGGGAACAGCAACTAGTTAGGTACAACGGAACTCCCATAAAACTATGAGCTGACTTTTCAGCAGAAGCTCTGCAGGCCAGACGAGTGGCATGATATATTCAGTGTTGAAAGGATTTTGAAGGAGAAGTAAAGAGTTTCACAGAAAATCAAAAGCTAAACAAGTTAGGCAACACAAAACCAAATTTACAAGAAATGTTAAAGGGACTTCTCTAAGCAAAAATAAAGGAAAGGCCACAACTAGAAATATAAAAATTATGAAAGGAAAAATCTCACTAGTAAAGACAAACACACAGTAAAAGTAGTAGATCAACCACTTATAAAGCTAGTAGGAAGGTTAAAACACAAGAGTAGTAAAATTAACTATATCCACAAAAAGTATATAAGGGATACACAAACAAAAATATATAAAATACAACATAAAAAACATTTAAAGTGAGAAATAGGGTGGTTAGAAAGCATTTGAACTTAAAAGACCATCAATATAAAATTATTATTATTCTATTTCTATTTATTAAATATACAATAATTCTATATATGAAAGGAACCAAAAAGAACTACAACAGAAAACAATTAACAGTATTATAGCACATTTTACATTGAAAAAAGAGGCCCATGCTAAGCTGTCTTTAAAAGTTTTGCAACATTATATAATTAAAAAATAAAATATTCTTAAGATCAATAAAATTTTTTCTTATAAAAAAACAATTAACAAAGTGGCAATAAGTATATAACCGTCAATAGTTACTTTAAATGTAAATGGAATAAATGTTCCAATCAAAACATACAGTGGATATAGAGGACCTACAAGATGGCGGAGGAGTTAGACATGGAGATCACCTTCCTCCCCACAAATACATCAAAAATACATCTACATGTGGAACAACTCCTGCAGAACACCTACTGAATGCTGGCAGAAGACCTCAGACTTCCCAAAAGGCAAGAAACTCCCCACGTAACTGGTTACGGCAAAAAAAAACAGAGAGAAAAGAATAGGGATGGACCCTGCACCTCTGGGAGGGAGCTGTGAAGGAGGAAAAGTTTCCACACACTAGGAAGCCCCTTCACTGGAGGAGACAGGGTGTGGGTGGGGGCGAAGCTTCGGAGCCACAGAGGAGAGCGCAGCAACAGGGGTGCAGAGGGCAAAGTGGAGAGATTCCCACAAAGGGGATCGGTCTGAAAGACGTGTCTGCTCACCTGCCAGGGTGGGTGGGGGCTGGGACCTGAGTCTCGGGCTTCGGAGGTCAGATCCCAGGGAGACGACTGGGGTTGGCTGCGTGAACACAGTCTGAAGGGGACTAGTGCACCACACCTAACCGGGAGGGAGTCTGGGAAAAATTCTGGAACTGCCTGAGTCAAGAGACCATTGTCTTGAGGTGCGCAAGTAGAGGAGATTCAGAACACCACCTAAAGAAGCATCAGAGATGGACGTGAGCCGCGGCTATCAGCACGGACACAAGAAACGGGCATGAAATGCTAATGTTGCTACTGCACCCATCAAGAATCCTGTGTGCAAGCACAGATCACTATCCACACCTCCCGTTCCAGGAGCCTGTGCAGCCCGCCACTGCCAGGGTCCCATGATCCAGGGACAGCTTACTGGGAGAACACATGGCACACCTCAGGCTGTTGCAAAATGACACCAGCCTCTGCCAACGCAGGCTCACCCCATATTCCATACTCCTCCCTCCCCCCAGCCTGAGTGAGTCAGAGTGAATCAGCCGTTCCTTTAACCCCCTCGCTTCAGCGTGAAGAACAGACGCCAGAGGGCGACCTACACGCAGAGATGGGGCCAAATCCAAAGGTGACCGCCAGGAGCTGTGCGAACAAAGAAGAGAAAGGGAAATTTATCCGTGCAGCCTCAGGAACAGTGGATTAAATCTCCACAATCAACTTGATGTACCCTGCATCTGTGGAATACCTGAATAGACAACAAATCATCCCAAAATTGAGGTGGTGGACATTGGGAGCAACTGTAGGCTTGGGGTTTGCTGTATGTGACTGACTAGTTTCTTATTTTTAAGTTTATCTTAGTATAGTTTATAGCACATATTATCATTGGTGGATTTCTTTATTGTTTTGGTTGCTCTTTTCTTTTTTTACCTATTTTTTTAATTTTAATATTATTTTTTAATTTTTTATTTAAATAACTTTATTTTATTTTTTTCTATTTTTTTTCTCCCTTTTCTTCGGAGCTGTGTGGCTGACAGGGTCTTGGTGCTCCAGCTGGGTGTCAAGCCTGAGCCTCTGAGGGGGGAGAGCCGATTTCAGGACATTGGTCCACCAGTGACCTCCCAACCCCATGTAATATCAATCACCAAGAGCTCTCCCAGAGATCACCGTCTCAATGCTAAGACCCAGTTCAACTCAACGACCAGCAAGCTCCAATGCTGGACACCCCATGACAAACAACTAGCAAGACAGGAACACAACCCCACCCATTATCAGAGAGGCTGCCTAAAATCATAAGTTCACAGACACCACAAAACACACTACCAGACGTGGTCCTACCCACCAGAAAGACAAGATCCAGCTTCATCCACCAGAATACAGACATGAGTCCCTTCCACCAAGCAGCCTACACAACCCACTGAACCAAACTTACCCACTGGGGGCAGACATCAAAAACAACCAGAACCATGAACCTGCAGCCTGAAAAAAGAAGACCCCAAACACAGTAACTTAAGAAAAATGAAAAGACAGAGAATTAAACAGCAGATGAAAGAGCAAAGTAAAAACCCACCAGACCAAACAAATGAATAGGAAATAGGGGGTCTACCTGAAAAAGAATTCAGAGTAATGATAGTAAAGATGATACAAAATCTTGGAAATAGAATGGAGAAAATACAAGAAACGTTTAACGAGGACCCAGAAGAACTAAAGAGCAAACAAACAATGATGAACAAGACAATAAATGAAATTTAAAATTCTCTAGAAGGAATCAACAGAATAATAACTGAGACATAAGAACAGATAAGTGACCTGGAAGATAAAATAAATGGAAATCTGGAATAAATGTCTCTGTGGAAATGACTACCACAGAGAAGAATAAAGAAAAAAGAAGGAAAAAATTGAGGATAGTCTCAGAGACCTCTGAGACAACATTAAACATGCCAACATTAGAATTATAGGAATCCCAGAAGAAAAAGAGAAAACAAAAGGGACAGAGAAAATATCTGAAGAGTTTATAGTTGAAAACTTCCCTAATATGGGAAAGGAAATAATCATGTCTAGGAAGTGCAAAGAGTCCCATACAGGCTAAAGGGAAGGAGAAACATGCCAAGACACATATTAATCATCAAAACTTAAATACAAAGAACAAATCTTAAAACCATCAAGGGAAAAGCAACAAATAACATACAAGAGAATCCCCATAAGGTTAACAGCTGATCTTTCGGCAAAAACGCTGCAAGCCAGAAGGGAGGGCAGGACATATTTAAAGTGATGAAAGGGAGAAACCTACAACAAAGATTATTCTACCTGGCAAGGATCTCATTCAGATTCGATGGAGAAAAGAAAATCTTTACAGAGAGCAAAAGCTAAGAGATTTCAGCACCACCAAACCAGCTTTGCAACAAATGCTAAAGGAACTTCTCTAAGCAGGAAACACAAGAGAAGGAAAAGACCTGGAATAACAAACCCAAAACAATTAGGAAAATGGTAATAGGAACATACATATCAAAAATTACCTTATCACAATTTGTATGGAAACACAAAAGACCCGGAATAGCCAAAGTAATCTTGAGAACAAAAAATGGAGCTGGAGGAATCAGGCTCCCTGACTTCAGACTATACTACAAAGCTACAGATATCAAGACAGTATGGTACTTGCACAAAAACAGAAATATAGATCAATGTAACAGGATAGAAAGCCCAGAGATAAACCTACACACATATGGTCACCTTATCATTCATAAAGGAGGCAAGAATATACACTGAGTAAAGACAGCCTCTTCAATAAGTGGTGCTGGGAAAACTGGACAGCTACATGTAAAAGTATGAAATTAGAACACTCCCTAACACCATACACAAAAATAAAATCAAAATGGATTAA
>NC_041234.1:35064996-35103239 GCF_002837175.3 Physeter macrocephalus | reverse complement strand
CATAATTCAAAAAGAGTCATGTACCACAATGTTCATTGCAGCTCTATTTACAATAGCCAGAACATGGAAGCAACCTAAGTGTCCATCAACAGATGAATGGATAAAGAAGATGTGGCACATATATACAATGGAATATTACTCAGCCATAAAAAGAAACAAAATTGAGTTATTTGTAGTGAGGTGGATGGACATACATATAGAGTCTGTCATACAGAGTGAAGTAAGTCAGAAATAGAAAAACAAATACCGTATGCTAACACATATATGGAATCTAAGATAAAAAGAGGTCATGAAGTACCTAGGGGTAAGACAGGAATAAAGACACAGACCTACTAGAGCCTGGACTTGAGGATATGGGGAGGGGGAAGGGTAAGCTGTGACAAAGTGAGAGAGTACCATGGACATATATATACTACCAGACGTAAATTAGATAGCTAGTGGGAAGTAGCTGCATAGCACAAGGAGATCAGCTAGGTGGTTAGTGACCACCTAGAGGGGTGGGATAGGGAGGGTGGGAGGGAGGGAAATGCAAGAGGGAAGAGACATGGGAACATATGTATATGTACAACTGACTCACTTTGTTATAAAGCAGAAAATAACACCATTGTAAAGCAATTATTCTCCAATAAAGATGTTAAAATAATTATGTGACGTGATGCAGGTGTTGGCTAATGCCATGATGGTAATTATTTTGCAATATGTGTGTATCAAATCAAAACACTGTAAACCTTAAACTTAAACAATGTTATATGTCAATTTTATCTAATAAAGCTAGGGAAAAACAAACAAACAAAAAGAATTACCTTAAATGTAAATGGATCAAATGCTCCAATCTAAAGACATACACTGGCTGAATGGATACAGAAACAAGACCCATATATATGCTGTCTACATGAGACCCACTTCAGACCTAGGGACACATACAGACTGAAAGTGAGGGGATGGAAAAGATATTCCATGCAAATGGAAATCAAAAGAAAGCTGGAATAGCAATTCTCGTATCAGGCAAAATAGACTTTAAAATAAAGACTATTACAAGAGAGAAAGAAGGCCACTATATAATGATCAAGGGATCAATACATGAAAAAGATATAACAATTGTAAATATTTTTACACCAAACGTAGGAGCACCTCAATACATGAGGCTGATGCTAACAGCTCTAAGAGGGCAACTCGACAGTAACACAATCATAGTAGGCGACATCAAAACTCCACTTTCACCAATGGACAGATCATCCAAAATGAAAATAAACAAGGAAACACAAGCTTTAAATGATACATTAAACAAGATGGACTTATTTGATATTTATAGGGCATTCCATCCAAAAACAACAGAGCACACTTTCCTCTCAAGTGTTCATGGAACATTCTCCAGGATAGATCATATCTTGGGTCACAAATCAAGCCTTGGTAAATGTAATAAAATTGAAATCATACTAAGTATCTTTTCCAACGGTAACGCCATGAGAATAGATATCAATAACAGGAAAAAAAACTGTAAAAAAATACAAACACATGAAGGCTAAACAATACACTACTAAATAACCAAGAGATCACTGAAGAAATCAAAGATGAAGTCAAAAAATACCTGGAAACAAATGACAATGAAAATACGATGACCCAAAACTTATGGGATGCTGCAAAAGCAGTTCTAAAAGGGAAGTTTATAGCAATACAATCCTACCTCAAGAAACAAGAAATATCTCAGGGCTTCCCTGGTGGCGCAGTGGTTGAGAATCTGCCTGCCAATGCAGAGGACACAGGTTCGAGCCCTGGTCTGGGAACGTCCCACATTCCACGGAGCAACTAGGCCCATGAGCCACAACTACTGATCCTGCACGTCTGGAGCTTGTGCTCTGCAGCAAGAGAGGCCGCGACAGTGAGAGGCCCGTGCACCGCAATGAAGAGTAACCCCCACTCGCTGCAACTAGAGAAAGCCCTCACACAGAAACGAAGAACCAACAAAGCCAAAAATCAATAAATAAATTAAAAAAGGAAATATCTCAAATAAACAACGTAACCTTACACCTAAAGCAATTAGAGAAAGAAGAACAAAATAAACCTAAAATTAGCAGAAGGAAAGAAATCATAAAAATCAGATCAGAAATAAATGAAAAATAAGTGAAGGAAATGATAGCAAAGAGCAATAAAACTAAAAGCTATTTCTTTGAGAGAATAAGCAAAATTGATAAACCATTAGCCAGACTCATCAAGAAAAAAAGGGAGAAGACTCAAATCAACAGAATTAGAAATGAAAAAGGAGAAGTAACAACTGACACTGCAGAAATACGAAGGATCATGAGAGATTACTAAAGGCAACTATATGGCAATAAAATGGACAAACTGGAAGAAATGGACAAATTCTTAGAAAAGCACAACCTTCTGAAACTGAACCAGGAAGAAATAGAAAATATGAACAGACCAATCACAAGCACTGAAATTGAGACTGTGATTTAAAATCTTCCAACAAATAAAAGCCCAGGACCAGATGGCTTCACAGGCGAATTCTATCAAACATTTAGAGAAGAGCTAACACCTATCCTTCTCAAACTCTTCCAAAAGATAGCAGAGGGAGGAACACTCCCAAACTCATTCTATGAGGCCACCATCACCCTGATACCAAAACGAGACAAAGGCGTCACAAAGAAAGAAAACTACAGGCCAATATCACTGATGAACATAGATGCAAAAATCCTCAACAAAATACTAGCAAACAGAATCCAACAGCACATTAAAAGGATCATACACCATGATCAAGTGGGGTTTATTCCAGAAATGCAAGGATTCTTCAATATACACAAATCAATCCATGTGATAATAACAAATTGAAGAAGAAAAACTATATGATCATCTCAATAGATGCAGAGTAAGCTTTCAACAAAATTCAACACCCATTTATGATAAAAGCTCTCCAGGAAGAAGGCATAGAGGAAACTCACCTCAACATAATAAAGGCCATATATGGCAAACCCACAGCCCACATCATTCTCAATGTTGAAAAACTGAAACCTTTTCCTCTAAGATCAGGAAAAGACAAAGTTGCCCAGTCTCATCACTATTATTCAACATAATTTTGGAAGTTTTAGCCACAGTAATCAGAGAAGAAAAAGAAATCAAAGGAATCCAAATCGGAAAAGAAGAAGTAAAATTGTCACTGTTTGCAGGTGAGATGTTACTATACATAGAGAATCTTAAAGATGCTACCAGAAAACTACTAGAGCTAATCAATGAATTTGGTAAAGTAGCAGGATACAGAATAAATGTGCAGAAATACCTTCCATTCCTATACACTAATGATGAACAATCTGAAAGAGAAATTAAGGAAACACTCCCATTTACCACTGCAACAAAAAGAATAAAATACCTAGGAATAAAACCTACCTCAGGAGACAAAAGACCTGTATGCAGAAAACTATTAGACACTGATGAAAGAAATTGAAGATGATACAAAGAGATGGAGAGATATACCATGTTCTTGGATTGGAAGAATCAGCATTGTGAAAATGACTATAATACCCAAAGCAATCTACAGCTTCAGTGCAATCCCTGTCAAACTACCAATGGCATTTTCCACAGAGCTAGAACAAAAAAATTTCACAGCTTATATGGAAATACAAAAGACCCATAATACCTAAAGCAATCTTGAGAAAGAAAAACGGAGCTGGGGGGATCAGATGGAGCTGGGGATGTATCTTTACAAATTAGAGCTTTTGTTATTTCTGATTATATACACAGGAGTAGAAATGCTGGATCATATGGTAGCTCTATTTTCAGTTTTTTTAAGGAACCTCCATACAATTTTCTATAGTAGCTGCACCAATGTACATTACCACCAAGAGTTTAGAGGGGTTTCCTTTTCTCCATATGCTCTCCAGCCTTTACTATTTGTAGACGTTTTAATGATGGCCATTCTGCCTGTTGTGAGATGATACCTCATTGTGGTTTCGATTTGCAGTTCTCTAATAATTAGCGATGTGGAGCATCTTTTCAGTTGCCTGTTAGCCATCTGTATGTCTCCTTTGGAAAACTGTCTATGTTGGTCTTCTGCCCATTTTTTATTGTGCTGTTTGTGGGGTGTTTTTTTTTGGTATTGAATTGTATGAGCTGTTTTTATATTTTGTATATTAACCCAATATCAGTGATATCATTTCCAAATATTTTCTCCCGTTCCATGCATTGTCTTTTCATTTTGTTGATGGTTTCCTTTGTTGTGCAAAAGCTTTTAAGTTTAATTAGGTCCCATTTGTTTACTTTTGTTTTTATTTCTTTGCCTTGGGAGACAGATCTAAGAAAATATTGTTACGATTTATGTTAGAGAAGGATTTATCTATGTTCCCTTCCAAGAGTTTTATGGTGTCATGACTTACATTTAGGTCTTTACACCATTTTGAGTTTATTTTCATATGATGTGAGGGAGTGTTCTAATTTCATTAATTTACATGACTTACATGTCTACCTTTCCCAACATCACTTGTTGAAGAGATGGTCTTCTCTACATTGTGCATTCTTGCCTACTTTGTTGTAGATTAATTGACCATAGTTATGTGGGGTTATTTCTGAGCTGTCTATTCTGTTGCATTGATTTATATTTCTGCTTTTGTGCCTATACCATGCTATTTTGATTACTGTACCTTTGTAGTATCGTCTGAAGCCTGGAAGACTTATGACTCCAGCTTTGTTTGTTTTTTTCTCGTGATTGTTTTGGCAATTCTAGGTCTTTTGTGGTTCCATATAAATTTTAGGATGATTTCTTCTAGGTATGTGAAAAATGTCATGGGTATTTTGATTAGGATTACATTAGATCTGTACATTGCTTTGGGTAGTATGGCCATTTTAACATTATTAATTCTTCCAATCCAAGAGCATGGGATATCATTCCATTTCTTTGAGTTATATTCAATTTCATTTATCAATGTTTTATAGTTTTCAGAGTATAGTTCTTTCACTTCATGCTTAAGTTTATGCCCAGATATTTTATTTTTTGACATGATTTTAAACAAGATTTTTTAAACTTTCTCTTTCTGATATTTCATTGTTAGTATAAAGAAATCCAACAGATCTTTGTATATTAATTTTGTATCCTGCTACCTTGCTTAATTCATTTGTTAGTTCTAATAGTTTTTGTGTGGAGACATTAGGGTTCTCTATATAGAGTATCATGTGATCTGCAGATAGTGACAGTTATACATCTTCCCTTCCAATTTGGATATTTTTATTTCTTTTTCTGGTCTGACAGCTGGGGCTAGAACTTAAATACTATGTTGAATAGAAGTTGTGAGAGTGGACATCCTTGACTTGTTCCTGAATTTAGTGAGAACGCTTTCAGCTTTTCACCATTGAGGATTATGTTGACTGTGGGTTTGTCATAAATGGCTTTTATTATGTTGAGATATGTTCCCTCTATACCCACTTTGGTGAGAGTTTTTATCATGAATGGATATTGAATTCTGTGAAACGCTTTTTTGCATTTATTGAGATGATCATGTGGTTTTTGTCTTTCCTTCTGTTAATATGGTGTATCACATTAATTGGTTTGCATATGTTGAACCACCTTTGTGACCCTGGAATAAACCCAACTTGATCATGGTGTATGGTCCTTTTTATGTATTGTTGGATTCATTTTCCTAATATTTTGTTGAGGATTTTTGCATCTGTATTCATCAAAGATATTGGCCTGTAATTTTTATTTAATTTTTATCAGGGTATAATTGATTTACTATGTTGTGTTAGTTTCAGGTGTACAGCACAGTGAATCAGTTATACATATACTTATATCCACACTTTTTTTTTAGATTCTTTTCCTATATAGGCCATTACAGAGTATTAAGTAGAGTTCCCTGTGCTATACAGCAGGTTTTTATTAGTTATCTATTTTATATATAGTAGTGTGTATATGTCAATCCCAATCTCCCAATTTATCCCTCCCCCTCCCCATCTCCTGATAACTATAAGTTTGTTTTCTACATCCATGACTCTACTTATGTTTTGTACATAAGTTCATTTGTACCCATTGTTTTAGATTCCACATATAAGTGATACTATTTGATATTTGTCTTTCTCTGTCTGACCTACTTCACATAGTATGACAATCTCTAGGTCCATCCATATTGCTGCAAGTGGCATTATTTTGTTCTTTTTTAAGGCTGAGTAATATTCCATTGTATATGTAATCTTTTTTGTAGTTTCTTTGTCTGGTTTTGGTATAAGGGTGATGGTGGTTTCATAGAATTTGGGAGCATTCCCTCCCTTTCAATGTGTTGGAATAGTTTGAGAAGGATAGATATAAGTTCTTCCTTGTATGTTTGGTAGAATTCCCCAGTGAAGTCATCCAGTCCTGGATTTTTGTTTGCAGCGAGTTATTTTATTAGAGATTTTATTTTGCTTTGAGTGATCAGTCTGTTCAAATTATCTGTTTCTTCTTGAATCAGTTTTGGGAGCCTGCCTGTTTCTAGAAACTTGTCCATTTCTTCTAGGTTGTGCAGTTTGTTGGCATATAACTGTTCATAGTATTCTTTCTTTTTTTTTTGTATTTCTGTGGTATCAGATGTTATTTCTCCTTTTTCATTTCTTATTTTGTTTATTTGGATCCTCTTTTCTTCTTGGTGATCCTAGCTAGAGGTTTGTCAATTTTGTTTATCCTTTAAAAAAGAACAGCTCTTGGTTTTATTGATCTTTTCTATTGTTTTTATCTCTATTTTATTTATTTCCTCTCTGATCTTTATTATTTCCTTCCTCCTGCTGACTTTGGATTTTGTGTGTTTTTTCTAAGTCTTTTAGGTGGTAGCTTAGGCTGTTTATTTGAAATTTTTCTTTATTCTTGAGGAAGGCCTGTATCACTATGAACTTTCCCCTTACAACTGCTTTTACCCCATAAATTTTGTAAGGTTGTGTTTTCATTGTCATTTGTCTCAAGGTATTTTCTGATTTCTTCTTTGATTTTATAATTTACCCATTTTTAGTAGCATGTTGTTTCGTCTCCCTGTGTTAGTTCTTTTTCCTGTTTTTCTTTCTGTTGTTGATTTCTAGTTTCATACTGTTGTCGTCAGAAAAGATGCTTGAAATAATGACAATCCTCTTAAATTTAAAATTGCTGTTCTGTGATCTAGTATGTGGTCTACCTTAGAGAATGTTCTATCAGCACTTGAAAAGACTGTGTTTTCTGTTTTGTTTTGTTTTGTTGATGTAGTGTATGTAGTGTCCTGTAGATATCAGTTAAGTCCAACTGGTCTATTGTGTTATTTAGAACTTCTGTTGCCCTATTGATTTTTCTGTCTGAATGGCCTGCCTATTGATGTCAGTGGGGTGCAAAGTCTCCTACAATTATTGAATTCCTGTCAATTTCTCCCTTTATGTCTGTTGGCATTTGTTTTATATATTTATGTCCTCCTGTATCGGGTGCATGTGTGTATATATATATATGCTTCTACCTCCTGTTCTGCTTAATTTCCATTATTCTATCTTCCAGACCACTTAATTGTTCTTCTGTATTATTTAGTTTTTCATTTGTTGCCTTTTGCTTGGTTTTCATCTTGGCAATAGAGTTGTCTAATTTTTATTGGCTCCTCTTTATAATTTCTAGTTCCTTGTCACAGTGATCTGCATTTCTATCAATAGTCTTTCCTAATTCCTTCAGCATTTTTATTACAGATTTTTTTGAACTCGGGTTTGGTAGACTGGAGAGGTCTGTTTCATTGTTCTTTCAGGGGCTTTCTCCTGTTCTTTTAATTGGAGTTGTTCCTCTGTCTTTTCATTTTACTTATATTCCTCTGACTCTATGAATTTAGGAGATACATTTACCTACTGTGGTCTTGAAGGGCTGTTTTAATGTAGGAACATCCTTGTGTAGGCTGTGAGTTCAATATTTTGGTGCAAGGGCTGTATTTGGTATGGATGCCTGCCATGTCCTTTCTCAGAATGTGTTGTTCATTAGTCCCTTGCTAATGGTGTGATTGGCGTTGTGGTGACCAAAGCCTGCAGTGGATGTTGGGTGGGACCTCCTCTTTGCTCTGTCAGGAGCAGGGTTTGCTCCCCAGTTGTTGGAGTAGAGGTCCCCAGATCCATTTCTACACTATGGTGTGACATAAGTGGGACTGGAGCACTCCCACTGGAAAAGGAGCTGCTGTGTTTTCCTCCCCAGGAGCTGCCCCTCAGGACATAAAACTCTATGACATCACCTGTCACCCAGTGTGTTTGCTCACAAAGTACACTGTTGTTGGCACTGCCCTTGGCCCCTCCTCCACTGTGGGGATGCTGGTAATCAGCTCAGATTTCAGCCTCGCTTCTGCCTGTGTGCCCACAAAGCCTGCTGCTGCTAGCACCCAACACAACTCAGCCATGAGAGCACAGTAATCAGTTCAGATTTTCCCAGGTGCTGCACTCACAAAGCCACCAGCATGAATCTGCTGAAGTCACACACCCACCAGGAATCTGCTTAGATTTCAGCCCTGCTTCCATGTGGGGGCAACCCTCTGGTGCTTGCACAATCCCAGAGGTCTGCTGTAACCCCTATGAACACGTTAAGAATGAGGCTGCTATGGCAGGGCCACACCCCACACTTCACAGGTGCATTAACGGTGGGGCTCCTACAGTGGACCTAGGCTCCATAAAATGAAACTTCATAGAAACAGGGGGTAAAATGGTGATTAATGGGGGCTGGGAGGCTAGTAAAATGGCGATATGCTGGTCAATGGATACAAGTTTTCAGTTATAAGATTAATAAACTCTGGGTGTCTAA
Source organism: Physeter macrocephalus (assembly GCF_002837175.3). Lineage (NCBI taxonomy): Eukaryota > Metazoa > Chordata > Mammalia > Artiodactyla > Physeteridae > Physeter > Physeter macrocephalus. The sequence continues at coordinate 35,094,505 of NC_041234.1, read as the reverse complement.
TGTACAGCATGATGACTATAGTTAATAACATTTAATGTATACTTGAAAGTTGCTAAGAGAGTAGATCTTAAACATTCTCACCACACACAAAAAAATATGTGAAGTGATGGATGTGTTAATTAATGATTGTGTTAATCATTTCACAATGTTTATGTTTATCATCTCATCAAGTTGTGCACTTTACATATATATGATTTTCTTTGTCAATTATATCTCAGTAAAGTGGTGGTGGGGGGAATAAAGTCCATTTAAACACGAAAAAGAAAGGATTCTCAGTTGACAGTTCTTTCAGCATCTTAAATATGTTATTCCACTGTCTTCTGGTCTCTGAGCTTTCTGCTGATAAATTGGCTGATGATCTTATTGAGGACTCATAAGTTATGTGTTGCTTCTCACTTGCTACATTCAAAATTCTCTCTTTGTCTTTAGCTTTCAACAATTGAATTATATTTCTTGGTATGTATTTTTTTGTGTTTATCTTGTTTGACATTTGTTGAGTTCTTGGACTTGTAGAGTCATATCTTTCCTTTCATTTGGCAGATTTCTAGCCATTATTTCTTCAAAAAATCTTTGTCACCTTCCCATGTCTCTTTCTGGGACTCCCATAATTCGTATATTGGCCTGCTTTATTGTGTCCCATAAGTCCCTTAGGCTCTCTTCATTGTTTTCATTCTTTTTTTTAAATTTCTGCTCCTCAGACTCACTAATTTCAAATGTCCTATCTTCAAGCTCACTGATTTTTCCTTTTGCCTGCTCAAGTCTGTTGAACTTCCCTAGTGAATGCTTCTATTCTGTTGTTATAGTTTTCAACTCCAGAATTTTTGTTTCCTTCTTATAATTTCTCTTGTTGATATTCTTATTTTGATCATATATCATTGTCCTGATTTCCTTTAGTTCTTCTCTTTGTTGTTGTTGTTGTTTTAGCTTTTTGAGCATATTTAATTCAGTTGTTTTAAAGTCTTTGTCTAATAAGTCTGAAGCCTGCATGTCTTCAGGGATGGTTTCTGGTGCCATCTTTACTTTTCTCCCTTAGAATGAGCCATGTTTTCCTGTTTCTTTGTGTGCCTTGTAATTTTGTTGTTGTTGTTGTTGAAAATTGGGCATTTGAAAAAAACTGCCAACTCTCTCAATCTTTTCAGACTGGCTCTGTGCTGGGGAAGTCTTTCACTAATCAGCTGGGCCTTGGTTCTGAGGCTTCTGATAAGTATGAGGAAAAAGCTTAATATCTCCTTGGGCCTTTTTGGAGCATGTGTCTTGACTCAGCCTCTGTGTAGCTTTTTTTTATTTCTCCACATACTTGGTTGCTTTTAAATATCATAACTTCTGAAAGAGTCTTTCTTGAAGACTTTGATGGTCTGGCGTCTGTTTCACTTGTCAATGTTCCTGCAGCCTTCCCAAGGTGTCCCCACTGCTTCTCCTGCCTGAGAACAAAGTTGAGAAAAATAGAGAACAGTCCATTAGACAGCCCTCAGACTACTTAAATTGTGGCAAATAAAGTCTGCTCTGCTCCCTCTAATTTAAAAGAGGATATTGAGAAGTGGGCTACTGCTTCCTCCAGACCAGGACATGCCATGCCTGGGAGGGTGTGGCATAAAAGCAAAAAAATATATCATGGAATTTTCTATCATTTTGAATGTGGCATTTTCTTGATTGGATAATCACTTGGGTATTGTAGATCCTTTATTGTTTTCCAGAACTCCTATAAAGACATTTTTTGTCATTATCTAGGTTTTTTTTTAATGTTTCTATGGAGAACCAGGACCTGGAGTTTCCCAATCCATCATTTTGTTGATGTCACTCAGGCTTATCTCTATTAAGGAAATTGGATGAATAATTAATAACCTTCCAAATCAGAAAACACCAGACCCAGTGGAGTTCACTGGTGTATTCTACCAAACATTTAAGAAGAAAGTATATTAATTCTCTAAAATCTGTTCCAGAAAATAGAAGTATAGGAAATACTTCCTAATTTATTCTATGAAGGCAGTATCACCCTAATACCAAACAAGTCAAAGACATTATAAGAAAGAAAGCTACAGACCAATATATATCATGAACATAGATTCAAAAATCCTCAAAAAATACTAGCAAATAGAATCCAACAATGTATAAAAAGAATTACACACCAAGTGGAATTTATTCTAGGTATGCAAGGCTGCTTCAACTAATGAAATCAATTGATGTGATCCATCATATCAGCTGGCTAAAGAAGAAAGGTCAATCAATAGATGCAAAAAATGCATTTGACAAAACTCAACACCTATTTGTGATAAAAAAACTCTAAGCAAACTGGGAATAGAGAGAAATTTTCTCAACTCTGTAAAGAACATCTACAAAAACACCTACAGTTAACATCATACTTAATGGCAAGAAACTAGAGATACTTTCCCACAATTAGGAAAAAGGAAAGTGTATCCTCACTCACCACTCCTATTCAACATCATACTGCAAGTCCTAGCTAATACAATAAGACAAGAAAAGTAAATAAAGGCATACATAGTTGGATGGAAGATCTAAAATTGGTTTTGTTTGTTTTTTGGTTTTGTAGATAGCATAATTGTCTATGTAAAAAAATCCAAATAATCAGCAGAAAATCATCCTGGAAATAATGATTATAGCAAGACTATAGACAAGGTTAATATACAAAACTCAATTGCTTTCCTATGCACCTGCAATGAACAACTGGAATCTGAAATTAGAGCAGAATGCCATTTACATTAGCACCAAAAGAATTAAACACTTAGGTGTAAACCTAACAAAATACGTGCAAGATCTATATGTGGAAAACTAAAATACTCTGATGAAAGAAATAATAGTGAGAAATTAAGATAAAAATGCAAAGTAAGATATAAATTAAGTAAGATGCGAATACCCTTTATCAGATTGAAATCAAGTTTGCCAAGAATTTTAATCCTGAACAGGTATTGATTTTATCAATTCTCTTGGTACATCTACTGAGATGGCCATTTTTTGCTTTATTATGGTAATGCAAAGAATAACAATCATTTCGTTTTTAAGATCAAATTTATTGAGGCATCATTTGTATACAGGATAATGCAGCCATTTTTCATTTACAGTTTAGTGAGTTTGACAATGTATACACCCATGAAACAGCCTCTGCAATCAAGATATAGAATATTTCCATCACCCAAAAAAAGTGCCCTCATGCTCCAAGGCCTAGGCAACAACTTATCTTCTTTCTGTCAAAAAAATATTATTTTGTCATATAAATAGAATTTATAAAAGAATTTACAAAAGGAATTTATAAAAGGATATCATATAAATGGAATTATATACTATATAATCTTTTGAGAGCAGCTTTTTAATTTTTAATTTTTATTTTTTTGTATTTTTTTTTTTTTTTTTTGCAGTACGCGGGCCTCTCACTGTTGTGGCCTCTCCCATTGCAGAGCACAGGCTCCGGACGTGCTGGCTCAGCGGCCATGGCTCATGGGCCCAGCCGCTCCACGGCATGTGGGATCTTCCCGGACCCGGGCACGAACCCGTGTTCCCTGCATTGGCAGGCAGACTCTCAACCACTGCACCACCAGGGAAGCCCAGAGAGCGGCTTTTTAAACTCATCATAATGTATTTGAGATTTCTCCATGATTTTGCAGACATAAGTTTATTCTGTTTATTGCTGAGTAGTTTTACATTATATAAAGATACCATTATGTTTATCCATTTGCCCATCAAAAAGTGTTAGGCTCTTTTCCAGATTAGAGGCTATTATGAATAAAGCTTCTATGAACATTTCTGTGCAAGTCATTTATGGGCATGAGTTTATTTCTCTTGAGTGAATACTTAAGAATGAGATTGTTGAGACATATGGTAAGTGTATATTTAAACTCATGATTTTTTCCAAATTGTTTGCCAATGTAGCCACAACAGTTTGCACTCCCACCAGCAATGCATGAGAGTTTCACTTGTTCTACACCCTCATAAGCACTTGGAATTTTCAGTGTTTTAATTTTATTCATCCAGTGGTTGTGTAGTGGTCTGTTAGTGTGGTTTTAATTCTCATTTACCTGAGAGGTGGTGATATTAAACATCTTTCACATGCTTGCTGCACATTTGTACATGTTCTTTTGTGAAGCATTTATTCAAATATTTAGCCCAATTTTTAATTTGTTTTTAATTTACATGTGGTAAATTTTATATTTTGGTGTACGTTCTATGGATTTTAACAAATACATAGATGCATATTATTACCCTTATGATAAAAAGAAACAAAAAAGTTCCATCACCCCCCCAAAATTCCACCATACTAAACCTTTGTAGTCAAACCCTCCAAACAACTTTAATTCCTAGCAACCTCTTATCTGTTCTCCATCCTGTAGCTTTGTTTTCCCAAAATGTCATATTGTATGATTTGGAACCTGGCTTCCTTCACTTAGCATTGCTTATCCTAGTTCTTAATTGGTTTTGTGTGTTCTTATTGTTGACTTTTAAGAGATCTTTATTTATTCTGGATTTTTCTTTCTAATAGACATTGCAAATATATACTCCCAGTCTGTGGTTTTCCTTTTCATTTTATTGATAGTGTCTTTCAAAGGGCAGAAGTTTGTAATATTGACAAAGTCCATTTCATAAAGTTTACTCTTCATGATTCATGCTTTGTTTTTTGCATTGATAAACACTTTAGGTTGTTTCCACATCTTGGCTATTGTGAATAGTGTTGCAATGAACTTGGGAGTGAAGATATCTCTTCAAGATAGTGATATTGGGGCTTCCCTGGTGGCACAGTGGTTGAGAATCTGCCTGCCAATGCAGGGGACACGGGTTCGAGCCCTGGTCTGGGAAGATCCTACATGTCATGGAGCAACTAGGTCCATGAGCCACAACTACTGAGGCTGCGCATCTGGAGCCTGTGCCCCGCAACAAGAGAGTTCGAAGACCCAACACAACCATAAATAAATAAATAATTTTTTTTTTAAAAAAACAAAAAAACCAAACATATTTGGCCAAGTTTGTATTAGGACCAGGGGTAAAATGTATAAAATGTAGGCACTCACTAAATAGTAGGTATTTAAAAAAGCATTTAAAAAAAGATAGTCATATTGTTTCCTTCGGATATATACCCAGCAGTGGAAATTCTTAACTTTTGAGGAATCTCCATACTCTTTTCCATAAAGTTTGAACCATTTTTCATTCCCAACAGTGTGCAAGGGTTTCAGTTTCTCCACATCTTCACCAACTCTTGCTCTCTCTCTCTCCCTCTCTCTCTCTCTCTCTCTCCCTCCATACACACACACACACACACACACACACACACACACACACACACACACACACACTAGCCATCCTGACGGTGTGAGGTGATATTTCACTGTGGGTTTGATTTACATTTCCCTGACAATTACTGATGTTGAGCATATTTTTTTCATGAATCTGTTGGTCATTTGATGTCTTCTTTGGAAAAATGTCTATTTAAGTCCTTAGCACACTTTTAAATCAGGTTGTTAGTTTGCTTTTTATTTTGTTTTGTTTTGTTTGCTGTTGAGTTGTAGGAGTAGCTTGTATATTTTGGATATTAACTCCCTATTGGATATAAGTTTTCCCATTCTGTAGATTGCCTCTTCACTCTGTTGACTGTTTCATTAACTTGCATTCCTGAAATAAATCTCTCTTGGTCATGATGTATTACCTTTTCATATGTCATGGTGTTCAATTTACAAATAGTTTGCTTGCAATTTTTACACGTTCATGAAAGTTAATGACATATTTTTCTTATAGTTTCTTTGTCAGGTTTTGGTATCAGGGTAAGTCTGGTCTCATAACACAATTTGCAAAATGTTTCATCTTTATTATATTCTCTGACAGAGTTTATGTAACATCAGTAAATATTTCTTTCTTAAATGTTCCAAGAATTTGCCAGTGCATCCACCTACCTCTGAGTTTTCTTGGTAGAAATGAATTCAATTACAGAATCGATTTATTTAACATATAGAGAGTTATTCACACTTTTGATTTGATCTTGTGTCTATTTTGGCAAGTTGTATTTTTTTTAGGAAATTTTATCTTTTTACTGAAGTTATAAGCTTTAAAAGCATAAAGTTTCTCATAAAAAGTACTTCTTATTACTTCTGTTATTTGAATTGGGTAAAAGTTACTATTTTTGGTCTGCAATTATATGATTTTGTTAAATACATATAGTCACATAATCTAAAACAAAAGAAAGATACAGAACAATTCCATCACATCAAAAAAACTCTCTCATATTGTCCCTTTGTAGTCAACTCCTCCACCCCTCCTAGGTCCTAGCAACAACAGATCTGCTTTTCAATAACACTGCCTTTTCCAGAAGGTCTTATGTATGGAATTACACAGTATGTAGCCTTTGAAATCTGTAGTTTTTCTTTTTTCTCTTACCACAACACATTGGAGATTCATCCATGTCATTGCATGTATAAGTAGTTTGTTTATTTTGCTGCTGAGTAGTATTCTATTGTATGAATGCATCAAAGCTTTTTTTTTTTAATTTACCAATTGAAGGACATTAGAGCTGTATCCAGGTTTCAGCAATCATAAATAAATCTGCTATATTTGTATACGGATTTTCATGTGAACATGAGTTTTCATTTCTCTAGGGTAAATACCTGGCATTCCATTGTATGGGTGTAGCACTGTTTATTTAACCATTCACCAGTTGAAGGACATTTGAGTTGTTTCCTTTTAATTGGTATGAATAGAGCCACTAAAACATTTCTTTACAAAGTTTATGTGAATTTAAGTTTTGTTTTCTATTGGAAAAAATATAGGGTAGGAATAGGATTTCTAGGTTATATGGTAAGATTTTTTTTCTAAATTTATGTGAAATTCCCAAACCACTCTCCATAGTGGCTGTACTATTTTGCATTCCCACCAGCAATATTTGAGAGTTTCTTTTTGTATCCTCACCAGCACTTAGTATTATGAGTTTTTGGTTTGCCTTAGTTTGGTTTTGTTTTTTAAGACATTCCAATAGGTGTAGTGTATCTCATTGTGATTTTAATGTGTATTTTAAAATTTCTTGAAAAATGACATACCCCAGAGTGTGGTCTCTTTTGGAAATTGTTTCATGCACACTTAAAAGGAATGTGTATTCTGCTATCATTTGGGGTAGTGCTTTATAGATGTCATTTATGTCAAAACTGGTTAATATTGTTGTTCAAATCACCCATATCCTTACATATTTGTTAACTAATTGTCATCAGTTACTAAGAGAAGCATGCTAAAATCTCTACTTATGATTGTGAATTTATGCCTCCTTTTACTTCTATCAATTTTTTGGTGGGGGGAGTTTAACATTTATTGAGGATAAAGTTTTTTTTCCTCTTTTTATTTTTTTCTAATTTTTTATATATATCAAGCCTGTGATAATGGGTGCATTCAAATTTATAAATGTTATATCTTACAATTGAATGGATCCCTTTATCATTAAAAAATATTCCTCTTTGTCTTGATTCAAAGCCTGTTTGATCTGGCATTAATACAAGACACCAGCCATCCTTTTAGTTTCAGCCTGTGTTCTTATATTTAAGGTCTATCTATTGTTTAATAAAACATATAATTGAATTCTATCTTTTTTAGTCTTTTCACTTAAGTGTGAGGTGTATTTATATTTAATATAATGAGGACATAGTTCAGTTTGACCCTAATATCTTTTTTTAAAAAATTTGTATTGAAGTATAGTTGATCTACAATGTTGTGTTAGTTTCAGGTGTACAGCCGGATGATTCAGTTATATATATATATATATATATATATATATATATATGATTAATGATTCAGTTATATATATGTATGTATATACAGTCTTTTATATATGTAGTCATATATATATATATAAGTTTCCAGATTCTTTTCCCTTATAGGTTATTACAAAATATTTCAAATATCCTGCATTTGAACTCACCTCCTCTCATGATTACTGGTTTAGACATCATATTTGTGTGAGGATGATTTCCTACCTTTACTATATGTTTGCCTTTACTGGTGAGTTTTCCTACTTGTAATTTTCTTCTTTCTAGATGTGGCCTTTTCTTTTCTGCCTAGAGAAGTTCCTTTAGCATTTGTTGTAAAGGTGATATGGTGGTGCTGAATTCTTTTAGCTTTTGCTTGTCTGTAAAGATTTTGATTTCTCTGTCAAATCTGAACAAGAGTCTTGCTGGGTAGAGTATTCTTGGTTGTAGGTTTTTCCCTTTCATCACTTTAAATATATCATGCCATTCCCTTCTGGCCTACAGAGTTTCTGCTGAAAAATCAGCTGATAACCTAATAGGGGTTCCCTTGTATGTTATTTGTTGCTTTTCCCTTGTTGCTTTTAATATTTTCTCTTCATCTTTAACTTTTTTCAATTTGAGTAATATGTGTCTCAACATGTTCCTCCTTGGGTTAATCCTGTATGGGACTCTGTGCTTCCTGGACTTGGGTGACTGTTTCATTTCCCATGTTAGGGAATTTTTCAGCTATTATCTCTTCCAATATTTTCACAGGCCCTTTCTGTCTCTCTTCTCCTTCTGGGACACATATAATGCAAATGTTGGTGCATTTGATGTTGTCTCAGAGGTCTTTTAAACTGTCCTCACTTCTTTTCATTCTTTTTTCTTTATTCTGTTCCACAGCAGTAATTTCCACTGCTCTATCTTCCAGCTCTCTTATCCACTCTTCTGTCTCATTTATTCTGCTATTGATTACTTCTAGTGTGATTTTTATTTCATTTATGGTATTCTTCAACTTTGGTTTTCTCTATATTTCCTAACTCTTTGTTAAAAACTTCTTGTACCTTCTCACTCTGTGCATCCATTCTTTTCCTGAGTTCTTGGATCATCTTTATGATCATTACCCTGAGTTCTTTCTTGGGTAGATTGCTTATCTCCACTTCACTTAGTTGTTCTTTAGGGATTTTACCTTGTTCCTTTGTCTGGAACATATTCCTCTGCTGTCTCATTTTGTCTAAATTGTATTTGTATTTTTATGTATGTGGAAAGTTAGATATGTTCCTCAACCTTGGAGAACTGGTCCTCTGTAGGGGATGTCCTATGCATCCCAGGAGTACACTCCCCTCTCTTCACCCATGTGCCAGGCACCAGCTGGTCCCAGGGTAGGTCCTGACCTGTTTGAGGACTCAGTTCCACTGGCTGAGGAATTGTAGGGTTTTGTTTTTGGTTTTTGGTTTTGGGGGTGTTTTGTTTTGTTTTGCTTCTGGTGTCTGTCTCCTGGTGTGTGAGGCTGGTCTAGAGACTTGTACAGGCTTCCTGGTGGGAGAGGCCAGTGCCTGCCCACTGGTGGGTGGATCTGGATCTTGGCCATCTGGTGGGCAGAGCCACCTCAAGGGGCATGTCTAGAGGTAGCTGTGGGCTCAGAAAGTCTTTAGGCAGCCTGTCTGCTGATGGATGGTGTTGTGTTCCTGCCTTGTTCGTTGTTTGACCTGACTCATACCAGCACTGGAGCCTACAGGCTGTTGGGTGGAGCCAGGTCTTGGTGCTAATTACCCAAACAACATGTCTGTCTCCAGCAAGAGTTCAAGTAGAGGAACACTCCCTTATATTTCTTCCACTAGCTTTTATGACCCCAGAGAGGGCCACAGCCACCCCCAATTCCCCAGGAGAATCTCTAAGACCAGCAGGTAGGTCTGGCCCAGGTTCCTATGAAGTCACTGATTTTTCCCTGGGTCCCTGTGCACATGAGACCTTGTGTGTGCCCTGCAAGAGTGGAGTCTCTGTCTCCCACAGTTCTGTGGTGCTCCTGCAATCAAGCCCCACTGGCCTTCACAGCCAAATGCTCTGAGAGCTCCTCCTCCTGATGCCAGGCACCCAGGCTGGGGAGCCTGACATGGGTCTCAGAATTCTCACTCCTGTGGGAAAACTTCTGCAATATAATTATTCTCCAGTTTGTGGGTGGACCACCCAGGGAGTATGGGATTTGAGTATATCACGAGTGTGTCCCTCCTACCATCACATTTGGTTTCTTCTTTATGTCTTTGGATGTAGAATATCTTTCTTGGTAGGTTCCAGTCTTCTTCTTATTGGTTGTTCAGCAATTAGCTGTAATTTTGGTGTTCTTGTAAGAGGAGGTAAGCTCAAGGTCCTTCTACTCCACCATCTTGTCTCCTCCCATAAGCCTAATATCTTAATACTGCTTTTCTATTTGTCCCATCTGTTTTTTGTATCTTTAGTTCTCCTCCCCTGACTTCTTTTGGATTAATTAGTATTTATTGGTGCATTTTATCTCGTTTATTAGATTTTTAGTTATATAATGTTGTATTGTTGTCGTGTTTACCCGAAATACTACACTGTGCATTCTTGTCTTATTATAGTCTACCTTAACTTAGTAGTTTAACCACTTCTCAAAGAATGAAAGAACCATAAAAACATTTAACTCCATTTATTTCCTTTATGCACTTTAAAAATATTTTTTATTTCTACCTACTATAAATCCAATAGCAAGTAATTAGCATTGTTGCAAAAAACAGTCAGTATTCTTTTACATTTACTCATATGTGTATCGTTTCCAAGGGAACTTTAACCCGTTCTACAATTCTGTTTGTCCATCTAGGTTCATTTTACTTTAACTTAAAGAACATCCTCTACTACTTATTGTAGCTTGAGTTTGCTGGCAATAAATTCTATCAGTACTTGTCCAAAAATGTCATAATTTTACCTTAATTTTTGAAGAACATTTTGGCTGGGTACAGAACATAGCTTGGGAATTTTTTTAATATAATTCCTTTTAAAAAGTCATTGCATTGCCTATGACTTTCCATAGTTTCTTTTCAAAGTTCATTTCTAAGATGTATTGTTATATCCTAAAGGTAATAATTCTTTCTCGATGCTCCTGACATTTTTTCACTTCCATTGGTTTTAAACAGCTTGCTCATGGTGTACCTAGGTCTACTTTTCTTTCTGTTTTCCCTAACTGGTATTCTCTAAGCTATTAGAATCTATATATTAATTTATTTAATAATTATCATTTTTATGTGGAATCTAAAATCTGGCACAAATGAACATATATACAAAAGAGAAACAGACTAAGAGACATAGAGAATAGACTTGGTGCAAAGGGGAAGGAGGATGAGGGAGAAAAGGACTGGGAGTGTGGTATTAGCAAATGAAAACTATTATTTATAGGATGAATAAACAGCAAGGTCCTACTGTATAGCACAGGGAACTATATTTAATATCCTGTGATAAACCATAATGGAAAAGAATATTTTAAAAAATAATGTATATATGTGCATAACTGAGTCACTTGCTGTACAGCAGAGATTGGCACAACACTGTAAATCAATTATACTTCAATAAATAAATAAATTTTAAGAAATAAAAATAAAATTTATTTCATCATTTGGATGTCTGACACATGTTTATAACTCTTTACTATATTATTTTCATTATCTTGGGTATCTTTGCCTCAATTAAGATACTTTCTAGTGATCTCTTGAACTCACTAATGCTGATTTCTAAAACTAAAAAAATAACATACCCAAAATTAGGTAATCACTAAATATATTTAACAGTAGACTGGACATGAAGACAGGGTTAGTTGAAAGATACTATGGTTCAGGGGCTGAAAAATCATTCTGGCCTAGTATATCTAGGCTTAGAGATTTGGAGCTTATCATGTAAAAAAAAATCCGAACATTCCAGAGTTTAATGTCCAATAACTTCATGAGATCTTAAGCACCCAGGTACCCAAGATGCTAAAATTCAGGGGATATTGCATCCAATAGCTTTCCGCGAAAGAATTATATGGTTCTTTCAGTAACAAAGGATATACTGCCACAAGATATCAGAACTTTATACTTCTACAACCACAGGGTACTATGGTTTGAAACGCTGCTTCCAGAACTTTATGGATTCAGGCTCTAAAGTCAAAATCTCTTTGGCCTATGGCTCCAGGATTCTGTTTAAAGGGTGTTCTGGTAGGTGGGGTACAAGACTGAAGCCTAGATGAACCCAGGACTCTATGGTTTCTAAGCACTATAAGGCCAGTGCACTGTATTCTTCTGGCTACATAGTCAAACAAAACCAAACCAAACAAAGCTGTGGCCCCTTGACAGTTCTGAATCTAAAATGACTACAGTTTAAATGTTTTTGACTCAGACTTTATGATGCCAGAGTACTCTAGCCCAAAGGCTCTATGACTCTGGGCCTTTATGAGACCTGGAGGTTTGTGGTTGAGGCTCTTGATGGGTTCAGGCCCCATAGTCCTATGTTTCAGTGTTCCTAGGATTCTGTGGCTCCATGCCTACGTGGCTCCTGATATGTAAGGTACCAAGACTAAGGTAGGCCTAGGCCTATAAGGTCCAAAGGTGATGGGATGGCAGGGTGTCTTGTCTCAGGGAACCACTGTACCAGCACTCTCTGCTTTCTGAGCTTTCTAAATCAAGAGCTATGAACGATCCCCAGGGTCCTTGTTACCTGCTTCACTTTGGTACCAAACATGGAGCCGCTCGCGTCAATAACAAACACCACGTTTTTCTCAACAGGTGGAAGGCTCCTGGGTGCAAAGTAATGAACAAAATAGCCATCGCAAATCTGGAAAAAAAGAAGTGGAATCAACAAAAACTGTGAAAGCCAGTCTAAATCAAGTCCCCTCTTATTTTGCTGCATAAAACCCTGCTCTTTTCCTTCCTAGGCCTTATCACTGTTGCTATTAAATAGGCATTTGTGGGATTGTTTGCTCAATGTCCATCTCCTCCACCAGAAGTGTATCTCTGCTGGTCAGGCTGCCAGCCAAGGGCCTGTCCCTGAGCTGTGGAGAAAATGAGACTGGCTTGTGGCCCAAGGCTCCAGGGATCAGGATCTCTGTAATATGTGAGTTCCTGTCTGTGAGAGCTGGGCTTGCATAGTCTTGAGGGCCCCTAGGGACGTTTTGCCTGGGCTCCAGGAACTGAGAGTGTTGTTTTAACCTCCCTCTATAGAGTGAGCCTGAGGCCCGGCTCCATTGCTGCCAGGGGCTGGGAGTTTGCAGGGCCTCCCTCTCCTCCTTAAACCTCCTTTCTGTTGTTGCTGGGCAGAGCAGGGAGGGGAGGAGGGAGCAGAGGCTGAGTGAGCTATTTGTTCAGAGGGGATTGGTTAGACCAGGTGCAGATGCCTTGGGCTATCGGGGATATGATTGGCTGCTGACCCCCTTCCCCCACTCCATCTCTCCTTCTGCAGAGCCTGGGGCCTGGGACAGTTGAGGGAAGGGGAGAGGGGAGCTGGAAGGGCCCCCAGGGCCAGTGGCAGCTCAGCCTAAGGAAGTATAGGCTTGCTGAGGGTCTGTGCTGCCCAGGAGCCTGAAGCAAGCTCTGTCCTGGGGTAACCAGCTTATTCTCCTCTCAGCCCTCCAGGCATTCTCTGGTCACAAAGCTGGACACAGGAGGGGGGTGGTGGAGAGCAGGAAGGAGATGGGAGGACATCTTGTTCTTCCCCTCCACCCCAGCCTTTGAATTAATTCACAAGCACAAGCGTAGGCTTTGTCTGCACTTTTTCCTGGCACTCTACAGCAGTTCCCCAAGCCCTGGGTCAACCATCCTGCAACTGCCCAAGCCACAGGCAGAGTCCAGCTGTCCTTCTGTGTTCTTCCCATACCTGGGTAGGTGAGAGCTTCTGGGAAAATCACATTCCTACCTCTCCATGGTCCCAGGCTCACCAGTGGCCCCACACCTCACATCCTATTATATAAACAAGAGGCATGACCCAGGTCACCAACCTCTCACACTCCCTTCAGCTGTCATGCCACCCCATTCTCAGGAAATGCCTCCCCTCCCTCCTCATGAAAAAATTAAGGGCACCAGGCCATGTCCCTTGCACTGCCCACCCCACCCTTGCACAGGGTCCACACACCTATATGCCTCCTCCCTCTACTGAAAGACAAAACAATCCTTCCCTGACCCCATGCATGCCCAGCCTCCAGTACCTCCTCCACCAGCAAGACTCCTACTCTCCAACCCAGCCCATGCACCCAACTGGGTCTTCATTACAGTTTAAAAATTTTGGTGTTTTTTCCATCCACTAAGACAACCTCCATTCATCCGGATCCCACCCAAACTTCAAATCAGCTCCTTTCTTCCCAGTAGCATGCCAAGGTGATGAACTCGGCAGATGCAATGGTCTTCTCACCTCCGGTTTACTCCTCTGCCCACTGCAGACTGGCTCCCACCCCCACCGCTGATCCATCTCTCACCAAAGGTAGCAACGGCCAGTTGGTTGGAACACTCAGTGGGTGTATTTCAGTTCTCATCAGACTGCACCTCCCTGATATATTTCACAATTGACAATCACTTCTAGTCCTCCGAAGAATCTTTTCCCCTGGGATCCAGAGATGATGAACGCTCCTTATTCTCCTACCAGCTCTCAGGCCCATCGGATTCAGTCTCTTTCTTCAGCTCCATTTTCCCCCCTGTCCCTTAAACAGTGTTGCCTAATATTTGTCTGTCATGGCCTGCAAAGAAAATGATGACGTTTGTGTAGCACAATGGAGGGAAGTGGTGGGGATTTAGAGCCCTGAATAGGCTGATGGCAGCTCGTGGGGCCAGATACCCCAAGGGCTGTGGAGCTCAATAGCTCCTAGACTGGGAAGCTCTACCTTAGCAACTGCCATCCTGGATCTGCTCTTCTGGCTCTATACATTAGGCCTGGGTCACCTCCCTAGCTCTCTTGGATTCAACCCCTGAATCTCCACTGCTGACCCCACAACTCTTTCCCCAGTCCAATGCTCTTCACTCTTCCCCCTCCACAACTTCATACCCACTCACCACTGGACCTGTTCCCTTGGATGGCTGAAGCCTCCAATGTATGCTGCCCAAACAACAAATTCATTACCTTCCTCCCGTCTCACCCTTGCGTGTCTTTGTCATTTAGAGGCACCATCATCCACATGGTCACTCCAGATACAAACCTGAGTGTCACCCCTGAATCCTCCTGTGTCCCTCACTCCTCACATCCAACCAGCCACAAATTCATGCCGGTTTGATCTGCTGGATATGTCTCAGGTCCACCCCTCCTCGCCATCCCAAACAAATGAAGCCCAAATTTAGGGCTCCTTTCCCTCTGGTGTTTCCCTGCTTCTCCTGGGGGCCCCTCCCATCCATGCATCGTTTCAGCAGCTGCACAGTCTGGTCTTTCTAAACACAAACCTCATAGCGTCATTCCCTCTCAGGGCTCCCTGGGCATGTTCAACATAAATTTTATGTTCCTTATCAAGCCCCTGCAGCACTCATGGCCTTCAATCTCACCTCTTAGCATTTCTTGGGCCTCAAATCAACACTCCAGGAACTCCAATCCACTTGTAGTTCCCTACACACCCCTGGATATTTCCAGCCTCCATTCTTTGTATCATGCAGCTCTCAGTTTACTAGACTGCTTTTGCCTTCTGAGAGCCCCCTTCCCAACTTGGTACACTTCTTTGAATTCTTTAAGATCCAGGTCAGACTCCCTGACCTCCTCACCCCTCATGATGGCTTCCATCATACTTATGTTGTCATTGACAAAGCACTTCTCAACTTATGTCATTCTCGTGTCTCTCTGTTTCACCTGGTGACAGTGAATAAGATCTGTGTGTGATTCACTTCAGGGTTCCTGACATCAGCCAGCAGTGGGCAGAACGGATTAGGTGCCCATGGAGTGAATGTGTTGGGCTTTGAAAGGCGGGCATACTCAAGTAAAATGGGAGGTGAATTGAGGGGTTCTTGGTTGGGGGATGCAGGAATCATAGCGCACAGTGGATGGGAGTATCAGTCGTACTATTTAATGCCTAGTTCCATCTGTTCTATCTGTATCTTTGCTCCAGGCAATGGTGGGAGAGGTAAAGAATGAACAAGCAGACAAATGCCTCAGTTCACACGTGCGCGCGTGCACGCACACACACACGCGCGCGCACACACACACACACACACACACACCAGGACACCAGGTTAAGGCCCTGCTGCCACCTACTGGCATGATACCCTCAGCTCCTATTCTGAGAGGGTGAATTCCTTCTATTCCCCTTACACAACAGGCCTCTGTTATACCTCTGTGCCTCTGCATATGCTATTCCCCTCTCTCTGCATGCCCTCCCCTTCATCCTATCGGTCCAGGTGGAGGTAAAGTCTATTCAGTTTTCCTATGCTAACTTAAAGGCCAACTCATTCAGGAAGGCTCTCGTGAAACCCTCCTCAGTGGTATCCATACGTAAGCCATTACAGATTTATACACAGCCCTTAGAGCCTTTTATGACTGCTCTGGCTCTATGTATCGGGTTACCTCAGGATGGGACATTTCCAAAGGGAGATTAGGGGCTGTGCCCAACTCATTCCTGACTTCCCAGAGTCACTGAGGGCAGGACTGGGCTAGGGCAGTTTCCTGCTTGATGGAGATGAGTCCACATACGAATGAATGAATGAATAAGTAAGTGCATGAGGAAAGGTGTAACCAAAGCACTATATTAGCCCAGAGCAGAGAGAGGAATTGTAAGTGGGGTGGGGTCATCATGGAGGTGGCACTGAAGCAAGGTTTTCAGGGATAAGGAGGACACTCACCAGTGGAGAAAGGAGGGAGAAGACATTCCCAGGGCGGCAGATAGTATGAGCACATACTCAGGCACAGATGACTGGCAGGTTCAGGTGCTTTGGGACATTGGTGTGTGGTGTGGCATGGTGTGGGGCAGCTGGAGGATGGTTTGTGTGCTGGAGGCAGTGAGAGGTGTGGTGGGAGAAGCAGGCTGGGACCAGACGTCTCAGGCTGCCATGCAATTGTTGTTGTCAAGCCAAGGGTCCCGGATCAGCCTCTACTCCTCTGGTAGAGCGTGGGACCTCTGCACGTTCTTCGTGAGTGTGTGAGCTCAGAATTTAAGGGCTCCCTGTTTAGGCAAATGGCTCAAGTGAGGCAAAAATAATTTTTTAAACTTAGAGACATCCAGAAAGCCCAAGAGAACATGAGAGTATCAGAGCTGCAGAAAGTGTGAGAGACTAATCACTGGCCACTGGTTGCCTTTCCAAAAGGTCTGGTTAAGAGTGGGCTATGACTTGCTTCAGTTAGGAATGTATTCACCTGGATCTTGATTCAGTTTATACAGTCCCGGGTCTCCAACCCTTTGGGGGACACATGTGCCTCACCAGGTGCGAAGTCATGTGTCGCTACACACCGTCCTGTCCGTGTTCACTAGTCCTCACTGATCCCTAGGGAGAAACAAACGCGCACCTTGTGGAGGCCAGCGCCTTGTTTCCCAGGCCTGTCTGACTCCAGAGCCCACACTCTTTCCATTCTCCTGGCCCTCTCACCTGCACGTCTCCAATGATGTCCTCCATGACTACATCATACTGGACCACGAAGTCGGCCCTGATGCCTGAACTGGAGAAGGCAGACTGGTCTTGCAGTGTCGCGCAGAAGGTAATTTGGACACAGGTCTTTCCCCTCTCAATCCTGGTGGATGGGGGCGAGTCAGCCTCACCTGCATGGGTGGGGAGGGGGTAGGTGGGATGGAGAGCTCGCCAGGCTGAAAGCCAGGTAAAGGGACATCAAAAGAGGCAATACCTGGGGAGGGTGAGAAGCAAGCCCTGCACCACCTGCTGTTCCTTGTGCCTGCAACACCCCTCCACCTGCCCAAATGCTACATTCCTCTCCCAATCCTACAACCAGCTCCCCCTACTCTGCCTCTTCCACGGGCCCAGCCTGACCGACCCAGCCCCACTCAGCTCCCAGGCTCTGGCAACATGGCCCTCACTCACAACTTCATCCTGGCTCATTTGCCATCCATCCCGGGATCCCAGTCTCTGGAGGAGCGTCACGTCCCCAGGAGCCTGGATCTCCTCCCGGAGAGACCGTGTCGTGTGTGTTGTGGAGAGAGACAGATACACAGTCAGGGCCTCGGTCTCCTCCCATGCCCCTTACTGCTGTGGGAAACTGCAGCCCAGCAACGTTCTCTTCTAGATAGAATTTCATGTGTTTTCTTCCCCCTCTGGCTTCTTGACTCTCAGAATCACGTGTGTGAATAAGACTTTTAGCGCCTCATGAAATCACAGATGAACTTCTGGTCCCGGATGTTTGCTGAGCTGGCCACAAGATCAACTCCTCTGGAATTTCAGCCCAAGACAAATGTGCATTTAGACATGCCTCTGTGCCTCCTTTTTTTCCAGAAAATGGAAACTAGGGAATTCTGCTCCCCGCCCCCCTTTCCTGCTACAGCTGTCAGGAAGCTTAGGGGCAAACTGAGCCCCCATACTCTCTGAGGCGTCTGCTTACATACATTCCCTTGGCTTCCTTCCTTTCAGAGGTCTTTGTTCTGTTTTATCCCCACAGGATTGGCTCTCCCCTCCGTTTTAACCTTTAACGAGAAGGGGGGAGGGAGCTGCCATTTATAGCTTAGGGTTTTAGCGTGCAGGCTCCAAGGACTCAGATGCTGCCTGTGGGCCCCTGGACAAGTTATTCACACTCTCTAAGCCTCAGGCTCCTCATCTGTAGCACGGGAAGGATAATAGCTCCTCTTTCATAGACAGTGTTTGTGCGAATTCAATGAGATCATTTATGTAAAGCATTTGGAACCATACTTGGATCATAGTAAGTGCTCGATAATGCTAATGATTACAAGTATCATCAGGTCTTCATTACTCTGTACCAGTGATTTGCAGAGAGGAATTTTCTCAAATTCTCACAGTGGTCCTGGGCCATCGATTGCATGACCCCATCGTACAGACGGGAAAAGTGAAGCAGAGCCAGTGAGTGATTTGCCTGCTGCCCCACCTTTGGAGAAGGTCAAAGCTGGGATTTGAACCCAGGTCTGTGTCTGTCTCTCTCCTGTCTGTATTCCATACTGTCTCTCTGGGTCAGCAGGGTCCAAGTAGGTAGGACATCCGAAGCTAAGCAGTTTAGTGAGAGTGGCCACATGACATGGGTGATTTCTCTGTGCCTGTCCGCTTGCCCCTCAGCGGAGGTGTCTAGGTCGGATCAGTGGTTCTCCAATCTGACTGGACATCAAGTTCACTTGCAAATGGGTTAAAAAGATAGGTTCCCGGGCCCCTCCTCAACCTACTGAAGCAGACTCCAGGAGGGTGGGGTCCAGGAATCTGTATTCTGACAGCTCACATAGCGATTCTGCTGTAGCCAGCGTGGCCTTCAAACACCTTGAGATGAAAAAACAAACACCTTGAGATGAAGTTTGAAGCAAGGCTGGCAGCCAGGACGTCTCTCTGGCCTACAGGGCCTGAGATGATGTCCTCTGGGGCAGCCTGCACTTCACACTGTCCTCCCATTGCCCTTTCATTCTCAGTGGTGATTCCAGAGGAAAGCAAGTGTGGCCTCTGCATCCCTTAGCACTGTCAACATATGATTTCATGGAGCTGACCCAGCAACCCCTTCTCCACTTTTTACAGTTTCAGGAGGGAAATCACCACTGTGGGAAATGTGGGACTTGCTGGTTTCACACAGCTTGCAAGGATGAGACCAAGTTTGTAACTGAAATATTTTCAACTTCAGACATGCCCTCTTCTCCTTGTTTGAATGGGAAAGTAACCTAGGGCAGAAGTGTTATTAGAGGGAAGCAGAGGGAAAAGGGGCAGCTTCCCATTTAGGGAAGGCCAGTCTTATGTGTGGCCTGTAGTGCCGCTCACATACTTGTGTGGGTGTTGGTGTGCAGGCGGCTGGTCCTCAGAGGTGGCACGTGAAGATAGCCAATGCCTGTCTTTTCTGACACTGTGACCTCTACACTCAGCCTTGTCACCAATTGTTGGGGTCTCAGACTCACCACCAGCTGGTACTCGCCCTGGTGCCGCTGCAGCAGCTCCTCGTAGGCGAGAAAAAATTCACTTTTGTGGCTGTTGCCAGCCTGGTGAAGATGCGAAACTTCTCTGATTCTCAGTCCCTGGTCTTGAAAGGGAGGAGGATGAAAGAGATGGGATCTCATGAGGAGGAGGGGAGCTGTTAGCTGACCTAGTTCTGGCTACCCCCTCTCTGGTCCCAGCAGACCTGGCCAGGATTCTGTTTCAACTAAGTCCCTCGACCACAGTTAGTTATTCACTCACCCACTTGTTAAACTGTCTCTCTCCCTCATTCATCCTCTTAAATAGTCTGCCTAAGAAATTCTATCACAAGCAGCTTAACCATAAGGAAACTATGTTAGTGAAAATCTGAATCTACAATAAAACAATAAGGGACTAATGATTTGTTTTATAAAAAGAGGTTTCAATTTACACACAATGCCTCTTTCCCTTCAAATAACCCCTCACGCCCACCCCTCCCCCATGCTTTAGACTAAGCTTGTTTATATGGCATTATTTCCTCAGTATGCAGTAGCCAAACCTAAAGTTTCCGTGCTTGATGAAACTCTTTTGGATGCTGGGAGGAAACACTGAAGGAAGACAATACACTTCTGCCAGCAGAATGGAACTCAGTTAGGAAACAGGATTTGATTTAGAGAAATCTCACTTGAACATAACCTTACCGGAAGATGCCAGTTCTTAAATAAGCCACATCCTGCTGGCAGGAGGAAAGTGGAAGTAGTGAAGTAACTCGCATTTATTGAACACCTACTCTCTTATAGGTTTTGCTATTCATTAACTCACCTCATCTTCATGTAATCCTAAGAAGTAGAGATCATTATCCCCACTTTACAGAGGTAGAGATTGAGGCCAAGTGAGAACATGTGTAAACCCCTGATCACACATCTAAGATGAACTTGTCATGTTTCAGACTGGTTGGAGCCTTACCTGATGCCTACATGAGCAGCTATTTTTTCCTTGCTGATGGGCTTCCTCATAGATTTTCTTTGCCTGGTGCTTCTCTTTGACTTCTGCAATGTAGACTTTATTGTTGATGGTCCTGATGGAGCAGGAAAGAGGAAGGACAGACAGAAACAGAGAAAGGAAAAAAGAGATGGTCAGTGACATAGACAGAAAGAGACATACAAAGAAGATGGAGGAAGAGGATGAAGGAGGGGGAGAGAAAAAGAGCAAAATAGAACTGTGAAGCCAGAGTGAGAGGAGGAAGAAGAGAAGAGAGGAGAGTCCAGGGAGATAAAACCAGGTGAAGCAGTTATCATTATCTCCATTTGTCAGGTGGGGAAACAGAGACCATACAGTTGGTATATGGTTGACTTGGTGTTAGGACTTTATGTTTTCCAAAGTGTTGAATGAATTCCATGTTGTAGCACATAAAATAATTTTAGGTGGGACACACTGAACATTTTTATTACAATTATTATATATTTACTGTAATGTGTATTAAAAATATAAGTAGCACGTTGAACACATGAGCTCATAGATATTGTTACTTAGGATAAGCCTAACTTAGGTAATCTTAAGTGTATCTATTTACAGAAACTATATTCAGTAAATATGGTGGGTGGCACAGGCAGTAAAAATTGTGAAAGCGGAATGCAAATTGCTGCAAAGGCATCTGAGATTGACTAGGGAAGGGGCCTTGACCTTAGCGGGCTCAGAGACCAATGAGATACTAATTCAAACTTGTTTTACCCCAGTTTTTTTTATTGCTCTAAGGAAGGTAATAAAGTATAAAGGAGTTCAAAGAAGGGAGGAAGCACTTCTGCCCAAGTCTTCCAGAAAAGGTCCTAGAGGAGGTGGCCTTTGTGGTGGGGGAGTTCAAATTATGGAAGATTTGGACAGATGATCATCACTGGCCATGCTTCCTCAGTCTCCTTTGTTGGCTCCTTCTCTTCTTGATTTTAAATCTTTGGAACACTTCTAGGCTCTGTTCTAGACCTCCCCTTCCTCTCTGTTCTTTCTACAGTCACTCTCTAGGTGAGGTCGTCTAGTCCCATGGGTTTAAATATCATTTGCACACAGATGACTCCCAAATCTGTATCTCTAGTGTGGACCTGTCTCCTGAACTCCAGACCTATATATTGCTTACTTGACATTTCACTAGCATTTCCAGTAGGCACCTAAAGCTTAACATATCCCAAACTGAGTTCCTTGTATCTCCCCCACCTCCCAAATCTGCTCCTCCCTTGGTTTTCCTTATCTCAGGAAATAGTTGTTCGGCTGGAAATCTTAGAGTCATGCTTGACTCCCTTCTTCCTCTCATACACCACTTCTAATCCATCAGGGAGTTTTGACCCTATCTTTAGATATGTCCACAATCTGACTACTTCTCCCCACACCCACAATTACTACCCTAATCCAAACTACCAACATTTCTTGCTTGGATAAATGCAACAACCTACTAACTGGCCTCCCTCTTTAAAGCCTTGCCTCCTTATTATCTGGTCTGTTCACAGCAGTCAGACAGATCCTAGATCCTGTTAAATCCTAAGTCAGACCATGTCCCTTCTTTGCTCAAAAGTCTCTGTGGCTCTTGTCTCAAATCAGAGTAAAGGCCAAATTCCTCACCAGGGCCTCCATGGTCCTATACTATCTGGCTCCCTGTCACCTCTTTAACCCCATCTCCTCCTTCTCTTCACCTTATTCATTATTCTCCAGCCACCAAGGCCTCCTTGCTGTTTCTTGAGTTTTTTTCAGCACACTCCTGTTTAAGAGCCTTTACAATTGCTGTTCCCTTTGTTTGGAACACTCTTCCTCCAGATATTGGCAAATCTTATACTCTCTCTTCTTTCAGGTCTTTGTTCAAATGTCATTTCCTCAGAGAGACATCCTTGATCACTCCTAAACTGCGCCTTCCCACTCACTGTTTATCTCCCTTGCTCTACTTTCTATTCCTTTGTAGCACTTATCCATAAACTGACATATACTTCCTTGTTTATTTTTCCCTTATCTGCCTTCTCCACTGGACTGTAAGCTCCTTGAGGGCAGGGATTTTGTCTGTATTAATTGCTGCTGTATCCCCAGTACCTGGAATGCTGCCTGGCACATAGTAGGCACTCAACAATTATTTGTGGAATGGGCATTCCATACAGACAGCAGGAAAACACAGGGACCATGTTTCAGAGAACAGCAAGTAGTTAGATTTGGCTGGAACAGAGAGGTAGGGAAAGGAGTTATGGTGAGAAGTTTGGAGTGGTTGTGTAGGCCTAGAGAATAAAGGGCTTTGAACACTAGACTCAATGAGCTCATATGACAGTGAAGATCAGATATGGAGAATGGGAGTCCAAGATAAATCTTGAAGCGGGGGATGGGTCAGAGTTGGTCTTTGAGGAATGATAGATAGTTCCATGTCCTAGAGAATATTACTGCAACTCTGTAAGTGGCAGGAACAACAGTCTCTATTTTGCAAATGGAAGCCACAGGTACTGGGGGTGGTTGGGTAGAATGAAGTTATTTGACCAAAGCAGCAGTTTCTAGGAACACTTGAGGAGGATATGCAACCTGCAGAAAAGACCACTCAGGTGGGAAGTGTTTCTAGGCAGCTGAAACAGACTATTGCTGTGGCTGGGCTCATGTGGGGGTGGGCTGAGCTGGCATTGCCCCAAGGTCTCCTGGGTGTTGTGGGGGTGTAGGGTGGGGCAGGTCTGGCAGCAGCACACTGGGGCCTCTGTGTGTGTGCTGCCTCCAGCAA
The DNA here is from genome assembly GCF_002837175.3 of Physeter macrocephalus. Lineage (NCBI taxonomy): Eukaryota > Metazoa > Chordata > Mammalia > Artiodactyla > Physeteridae > Physeter > Physeter macrocephalus. The sequence continues at coordinate 35,071,091 of NC_041234.1, read as the reverse complement.
GCATACTTTCCATGGAGTCTGCCCAAAACATTTCCTCCAGCCTGCTTTGCTTAATTAAAAAAATTATTTTGGAGTTTTTTCTATTAGAGCAAAAATCCACATTTGGTCTGGCTGCTTAGCTCTTGTATCATTTGACCAGCAACCTCTCTGGTGAGCCCCCATACTCCAAACCCATGCTGTCTTTTTTGCCTTTGATCTTCCTGGGTCACCCACACACAGTGATCCTGGTCCCTTCCAGTCTTACCCATATGGAAATCCTGTTTCCAGGAAGCTTTCTTTGACTACCTCACCACCTCTCCCATGAAATCCCTTGCCAGGGGCACACTGCCTACCTCCTCCAACCTTTCCTCTCTTCGGGGGAGTGCCATCTGTCCATCAAGGCCAGGAGGTTCCTGATGACAAAGCTCAGGCTCTAGGGCTGCTGTTAACAGAGGCTTACAGATTGTTTATAGCACAAAGCCCACCTCTGGTGAGGGGGTCTGAGTAAAGGCCGAAACTCTGCAGGTGCTGGCCTCATTCATTCTAATTCACACTAAGGTATTATATGAGCCAATGAGGCCCCACCAAGCTTCTCCTTATCTGCTCCTCCTCTCACATTTACCATCTCAAAGAAGGCACTGTCATCTACCAGGCCAGACAAGCTGAAATCAGGTGGGCACCTTCTACCTTTACTTACTCCCCACATGTACGCACCAGGTTGTTTCTCCCTCCTTATGGTCTCTCAAATCCCACCCCCACTGCACTGTTCCAGCCCTCAGCAGCCCTTATGCGGATATTACCCCAGGCTCCTTACTGAGCTCCCTGCTTCCCAGCTGGCCCCTCCAGTCTACCCCACCTCACTATTGTCACTCCTTGCTTAAAACCTTGCCATGTCTCCTCATTATGGGCCACAGTTATTTCTAAAGTGGGGTGCACACACTCCGGGGGTGCTGGAGTGTGTACACTCCAACACACACTGAGGGAGTGGGAAAACAATGTTAACACTCTACTTATAGGGTTTTCTCCTACATTGTCTACGTATATTTTTGCATATGCTTCATAATGTACCTAATATATTTGCTCAGTAGTATATTTATAGACTTTATAAATTAATAAATAATATATATTTGGGAAGTACATGATCAATTTTTTCCTGATGGGCGTGCAAACACATAAGATGGTTTGGAGACCATCAAGTAAGGACCAGGTGCTTGGTCTGGCATTGGCAGCCCTCTACCACCTAGTCTTTCCTTACCTCTACAGTCTCAATTTTGACCACTCTCTACCTCTGCTTGTGCCCTACACTCTGGTGACACTGAAGTCATTCCAGTTCCCCTAATGAGGAAACATTTACTCCTGTGCTCCTTTTGCCTTGATTCTCCAGCCCTGCCCTCAGCCTGCTTGCCCGATGAACACCTCATATTTTGAACCTCAGTTTAGGTGTCATCTTTGTGAGGCTTTCTCTGCGTGGGGCTGGGGAACTGACCACTGTCTCCTGGTAGGCCTCGCCATTCCCACCATCCTGCATTCACGCTTCTCTTTCTTCCCAGCATACTTTATTAAAATTATCTGCTTTCATTTTTATTTCCCCCATTAGACTGTGAACTCTTTGGGAGCAGGGCCATGTGCAATTCATCTTCCTTTTTCCGTAATACCCAGCCCAGTGTAAATCACACAGTCAGCATCAGGAAATGTTTGTTAAAAAAATAATCAAGCAAATATTATCTGCCCGCCACTAATTTTAGCATATATTTTCACATATATTAGCTCACTTAATCCTCTCAGGTGGGTTCTAATTTTTTTTTAATTTATTTAATGTATTTATTTATTTTTGACTGCGTTGGGTCTTTGTTGCTGGGTGCGGACTTTCTCTAGTTGCAGCGAGCGGGGCTACTCTTCGTTGCAGTGCGTGGGGTCCTCATTGTGGTGGTCTCCCTTGTTGCAGAGCACGGGCTCCAGGTGCGCGGGCTTCCATAGTTGCAGCATGCGGGCTTCAGCAGTTGTGGCTCGCGGGCTTTAGAGCGCAGGCTCAGCAGTTGTGGCACACGGATTTAGCTGCTCCGTGCTATGTGGGATCTTCCCGGACCAGGGCTTGAACCCATGTCCCCTGCATTGGCAGGCGGATTCTTAACCACTACACCACCAGGAAGCCTGGTGGGTTCTAATTTTATCCCCATTTTACAGATGTGTGAAATGAGACTCTGATAAGTGACATGATTTGTCCTGAGTCCCATAGCTGGCAGAACCAGGATTCAAACTCAAGAGTGCATGCTCTTTATCACTATGCTCTGCTGAAAGAATGAACAAAAGAATGAATAAAACAGTGAGTTTGGAAGCAGACTTACATGGTGAAATTGGAGATAAAGGTGAGGCGAGGCAGATCCAGGTCAAAGATGACTTCATGAGCCTTGGCATGCGGACTGAACAGGACAGAGGTGACCAAGGTGTGGGCATAGCGAGAAACCACAGTAGAATGCATGGAATAGCTTTTCATCAACAGCTGAGGGAAGACAGGGAGGTGGGTTAGGTAGACTCTATCCTTGGCCTACATGCACTAGTACCCAGGACTCCTGGACAGTCCTCAAGGTACAAGTGGAGAAACTGAGGCCCAGAGAGGGAAAACAGTCTCTGTCATTCATTTTGTGGATCTGCCTAATATTTCAGTGAGCTTTACCAAGTCTCAAACCCAAAGGCTCACAGAGGATCACAAATCAAGGGACCTCTGGACAAGTGCTTCTCCAACTTTAATGTGCACATGAATTTCCTGGACATCTTGTTAAAATGCAGATTCTGATTTAGCAAGTCTGGGGTGGGGATTGAGATTCCGACTTTGTAACAAATTCCCAGGTGATGTTGATGCTGCTGGTCTATGAATTTTACTTTGAGTAGCAAGGCTTTAGAATATAACAGAGTGGCTGTCATTCGTTGAGCTCTACTCTGTGCAAGACACCATGACATATGTGTCTATAACTATATCTATATCTATATCTATTCCCTTTTTAGGAACTCAAGTGTAAAGGATTGCACCTGGGGACTTCCCTGGAGGTCCACTGATTAAGACTCTGCACTTCCACTGCAGAGGGCACAGGTTTGATCTGGTTGGGGAACTAAGATCCCGCATGTCGCACGGCGGGGCCAAAAGAGGAAAAAAAAAAGAATTGCACCTGATAAGTACAATCAGACACTGAAAGCATGATAAGCATTTGGCATCCACGATCTTATTTAATCCTCACATCATCTCTATGGGCTACATAATATTATTGTTCATATTTTACAGATGTGTTAACTGGGCCTAGAGCCTGAGGCTGCACAGCAAGTAACATATCGATCTTCTTCCTGACCTTTCCTGAATCCATGATCCCTTCATCTACCCACACGTCTAGTTCATTCTCAGTGTGGGGCAGAGGGAAATGAAGGCATTTGGGATCAGATGGACCTAGAATCAAATTCTGGTTCTGCCACCTCTTAACTTGTCAATCTATGAGTCTCAGTTTCCTCTTCTATAATAGTAGATAGCTTAGCTATCTACTTAGCTATAATAGTAGAGCTTTAGCTTACTGGGATGCTGTAAGGACTAAATGAAATAATAACTCTAAAATCCCTGGTGGAGTACCTGACATATACTCAGAAAATAGAAACTCCTTCCTCTTGCCCTAGTTTCCTAGGACTGAGAAAGCAGACCAAATAACCTTCCGCTGTTGCCCCCAAGGAGCTAATTTCCTTGCAAATCCTGGAGCTCTGTTCCCTCATCCCAGATCTAACCTTCGTGCTTGATGAGGAGGGCCCAGAAGGTCCCTGGCATGTCAGTTCCAGGAGAATGGTCAGCAAAAAGCTGATACGGATGAGGCATCTCCACTTAGACATGATGCCACCACTTGCCCGGGGCTGTTGTTCACATCCAGAAGGTCTGAGCCCAATCTCCAAACTCGTGCTCTTTTAAGCCTTCAGGTGTCCCTTCTCTTGAGAGGGAGAGACTATCCTGAAGGGTGGGGAAGACTCTGAATGTGGCATTGAATCCACACAAGCCAGGATTGTCCAAGAGCTGGGGTTGGCATCTTGCCTGGAGAGGGGCCAGTTCCATGCCTCCCTTTTTCCCATCATCCAGCTGTAAGATGAATGGAAACTAAACATACTAGAGTTCTGGGTCTGTCTGTTTGCTGTGTTGGCCCAGGGTGGGGTTTTCCTTTCCTATAAACATCCACAGGAGCCCAGTAACTGAGGCCAGAGAAAGGTCACTTAGCACTGATCATCTTAAAAAGGTAGCTGATATGAGAGAGGGGTTGGTGGAGCAAGGCCCCAATCCTGGTCCTTTCTGGCATGGTTTTTAGCCTTGAGACAGGAAGGATTTACTTAGGGTCCCATAAAAATTGACTCCTAAAGATATGAGCCTTACAATCTCCAGAATATTCAGAGGCCAAGACAAGCTAGGGTAGGACTGAGAAAATAAGATTGTGGTTCAAAATAGAACTACTGGACTCAGACCATCTGGGTTTGTCTCAGTTCTGCCACTTACTGAGAGTGTAATATTGTGAAATTTAATTAATCGCTCTGCAGCCTCAGTTTCCTTACCTATAAAAAGAGAATAATAATAGCACCTATTTCATAAAGTTGTTATGAAGATTTAAAAAGGTTGTACTTTCAGAATGCTTGGCACATGGTAAGCATTCAGTAAACATTAGCTGCTAGGACTAGAGCTGGATGAGGCCTGATTGATCTCGAAAGTATGGGAAGCTCCCTGTCCCTCCGGAGACCTAGGAGGGGGAGGGGTGGGGAGATGCTCAGTTGATGGGCGTCAGTCTGTCTGTGGGAACCCAGAGATGCTCTGGACTGTGTCTACAGGAACTGTGGAGGGCAAGAGTGAGAACTGGAGCTGAGAAAGAAAATTACTTGAAGGTGTGCACACGGGACATCAGCATCAGTCAGAACGCCTATCCCTCTGCCCTTTCCACCCACATAGAGCACATGCAGCCCCAGCACTTACCTTCAGGCAAAATCTCTAATGACATTTTACAAACTGCGTAGGGAACATTCAGAATTGTCCTATGGCATTTGGTACCACATAACAAAGCCTCCTCATTCTTGTATTTGGTGACCCATGGCCTGTCAGTTGCCACCTCCCCCAAGCCCACACGAGGTTTCCTGTCAGAATTTCCTCATGGGAGAGAGCCCTAGCTAGAAAAACAGCTCTGCTTATACAACAACAGAGGAACCCACATCAGCTACCAGTCCTTTTCCCTTACCTGGGATGGATAACCAAGGGTCTTCAGGCAAATTAAGGGAACCTGCAGCATGAAAGCAAAAGACTAAAATAAGAAAATAGAACAACTGACCCCAGAGAAATTTGGCAATTTTGGAAAGGAAAGAGAATTTCAGAAAAGAAATGATAATATCCTCAGCAAATTTCAAGAAGGTAAAACATGAATAAAACAAGAAGTAAATGCCACAGGACAGGAACAATCAGAGAAAGGAAAGACTCCTTAGGGATGGAAAATAAGTTGCTGAAATGAAGAGAAAATCAACAGAAGGACTGGGAAATAAAATTGAGGAAATTTCCCAGGATGCAGGGCCAAAAAACAAAGAAACACAAAGTAGGAGAGAAAATTTAAGAGATGAAGATTAATCCAGCAGGTTCAACATCTGAATAACAGGAGTCCTAGCCAGAGAGAACAGAAAAAATAAAGGACAATTTGTCAAAAACTTATTAGAAGTTAATTTTCCAAAGCTGAAGAAGGATTTCCAGAACAGGTGCCCAGAACAGTGAACCCAGGTAACAGTGGATCCAACCCAAGCAATTACTACAACAGTCTCCTCACTGGTCTTCAGCTTCCTACTTTGTCATTCCCCCCCGCCTTCACCAGTTTATTTTCACAACAGCCAGAGGGATCCTTTTAAAACCCCAGTCAGATACACTCCCACATCTGCTCAAAACCCTCCTGTGGATCCCACTGTGGCTTGGCTTACAGGGCCCTATAAGATCAGGCCCTCATTACCTATCTGACCTAATTTTCTATTACTTCCCTCCTTGCCTTCCTCCACTAGTCTAGCAACACTGACTTCTTTTTTTTTTTTTTTTTTTTTGTGGTACGCGGGCCTCTCACTGTTGTGGCCTTTCCCGT
>NC_041234.1:34975659-35064950 GCF_002837175.3 Physeter macrocephalus | reverse complement strand
CCCGGACTGGGGCACGAACCTGTATCCCCTGCATCGGCAGGCGGACTCTCAACCACTGTGCCACCAGGGAAGCCCAACACTGACTTTTATGTTCTTCAAAAATGACAGGCACGAGATAAACAATGCCAGGCACAGTCCTGCTCCAGGGCCTTTACACTGACTGTTCTTTCTATTTGGAATGTTCTTTCCCCAGGTATCCACTTGGCTAGCTCTCTCACTTCATGCAAGTCTTTGTTCACATGCTACCTTTTCAGTGAGTCTTTCTCTGACCAACCTCTTTAAAACTTCAATAACCTCCCACTCTCACTGGCATTCCACATCCTTTTTACCCTGATTTATTTTTCTCTATAGCACTGATAACACTTAAACTTGTTATATATTTTACTTATTTATCTGATCATTTTCTCTTTCTTCCTCACTAGAATATCACCTCCATGGGGACAAGGATCTGTTTCACTGCTGTATCCTCAGCTTCTAGAACAGTTCCTGGCACATTGTAGATACTCAATAAATGTTTGTTGAAAGAATGAATACAATAAAGGCAAATAATTCAAGGAATAAAGAAAGGCTATTAGAGAATCCGTGTGTGTGTGTGTGTGTGTGTGTGTGTGTGTGTGTGTACCTGTTTGAGAAAATCATGGTCTAACTACAAAGCAAAATAAAACATAACATGATTATAAGCAGCTGATGGACTATAAGAGGGACCCCCTTTGACCTTGATAGTAGAAACATTCTCTTTGGAGAGGCCGAAAGATTGTGACATAGGACTTGTAGAAAAGGAGCTGTATTCCTGGCTCACTACTTGGCTGGGTTTTGAAAAATATTTACATAGTCATGATAATGTAAATCATGACTGGTTTTCAGGTTTTACAGTCAACATGAAGACAAAGCAGGGAAGAGCTGGTTGTGGCTGCAGAACAGAATGTAAATGTTAATCACCTAGACAATGTGAAGGAAAGATCAAACTGACAATGTGGGTTATTGAATGGGCAGAGGGAGGGTGGTGGCTCTAACATCCTTGTCCTAAAAAGTGGGTAGTCAAAATTATCTGTCAAAAATGGATGGAATAAGGAATAGAGGTTTGAGTATACATATTTTTTCAAGTTACAAAGTTAACTAGGGACAAAAAAGGAGTATCAGCGTTAAACATTGCAGGGGAGTGGAGGGAAAAGTGAGGCAGTGTACAGAAACAAAGCCCTCCTTGTCATACTTGGGAGTCAACAGGATATTTTCTAAATTTTATAAACCAAGAGATAAAGTATATACATGTTATCGAGAGTTGTAAAGGGAGCCACCAGCAGAACTAAGTGCAAGAACTGTTTTGTTTGTTTGTTTGTTTGTTTTTATAAATTTATTTATTTTATTTTATTATTTATTTTTGGCTGCATTGGGTCTTCGTTGCTGTGCGCGGGCCTTCTCCAGTTGCGGAGAGCAGGGGCTACTCTTCTTTGCAGTATGCGGGCTTCTCATTGCGGTGGCTTCTCTCATAGTGGAGCACGGGCTCTAGGTGCACGGGCCTCAGTAGTTGTGGCACGCGGGCTCTAGTTGTGGTGCACGGTCCTAGCCACTCCGCGGCATGTGGGATCCTCCCGGACCAGGGCTTGAACCTGCGTCCCCTGCACCGGCAGGCGGATTCCCAGCCACTGCGCCACCAGGGAAGCCCAAGAACTGTTAAAAGGTTGCTTTGAGGGGGTGGGATGGAGATGGGGAGAGTCAAGGCAGGGGACCATTGGTTTTTATCATGTGCTCCTTCTGTACTGTTTGATTTGTTGCCATGTATGTGCATTATTTTAATAAAAATAAGATCCTAAAAACTTCATGTTGATCTTACAACAAAATAGTTATATATCCTATGACACTTTATGACAGTATCAGAATGGTTATGTGGATATCAAATTAGACTTGCCTCCACGGAGGAAAATCACACTGTAATGTGCCTTGCATATGTTTGTGAAGAGGATTGGAAAGGATATTATGGGACTTAAAACATTGGCAGTACTTGAGCGTAGTAGTGGAGGCTCTGGTATTTGGCATCGTACTGGCCTGGGTTCAAGTCCTCTCTCTGTCATTCATTAGTTGCTCTGTCATGGGCAAGTTACCTCCCTCACCCCCAATTGGTCCGGCATAAAATGAGGCTAATGCTCATACAGTAGAAATGTAAGCCCCTCAAGAGAAAGAGCCACCTCTGTAGAGGTGCATAATATATAGTTGATGCTCAATGTCTGCATGTGAGGCCCGAACCTGCCTCACAGGTATGTGCTGATGAAGGACTCAATGTACAAAGAGCAGGGGAGAAGGAGTGTTAGTTCAAAAGTGGGTAGCCGGTTTCCTTGTCTATGGGAAATTTGCCTTTGGTTTAATAAAATATAGTCATTTTGGCTGTGGAAAGAATAGCTCTCAGGGCTTAGAGTGATACAAAATGAATTAAATTGCCCTGTACATAAAAGGAAGAAAACAATGATAATTCACCAGCAGCTCAAGGGAGAGGGCACATGAGCCTGGAAATGGAAAGGAGGGGAGCTGCTTTCTCTGTGTATTGGGAACAGAAAGAGCCCAACAGCGATAGGGAGTGGGGTCCAGGAGAAGGGTTGGTTAGAAAGCTTTTCCCAGTGATGGGAAAGGCTTAGGAAATGTGAATAACAGGAAAGTCTGATGTCCAATATTAAGTTGGTTGCTAGGCTGTGCTGTACAACTTAGATGACTAAAGAAGTGATAGGTAGCCTTGGAAGGAAACCTTTGCCACTTACTCCCAGCCTTCAGAATTTTCCAACATTCAGAGGTACTGATTTTTATATAGTTTGGGGGAAGGGAAATGTGTTAGGAGAGGACTGGTGGTGAGGATATTCTGGGCTTCTCATGTAAGCTTTAGGTGTCTGAAATCTTGGATGCCCCGGTACTAGGCAGTTTCATCCCCTGACATTCTGCAGTAAGCAGTCTTTAGCCTGCCTTTCCTTATCTCCTGAACAGAGCTGTTTGGTGATAACTCAGCTTTTCATCTCTGTTCCTAGTTAATATGTAGGATCTATATGATTTCAGGTATTTGCCTGCTGATTTATGAATGCTGGAAACCGGTCTGGGACCCAGTGACCTAGGTTCATCAGAGTTTGTGGGCAGATGCTGAAGTTCAAAAGATTCCAAGAGTTTACAAAGAGAGAAGGTGGGAGGAAATCTCTCTAGTCAAGTGATGAAGGTTGTAAGTGAATTTATTTTTTTCCTCTCCTGTTAAGGTTTCATCCTGTCCTCTGATCCCCAGATCATAAGATGAGTGGTTATGGTATTATGCTATGAAGGTGTTTGGCATTGAGAGGGGACTGGGGAAGTTTGGCTTTGAAAGTCTCTGGAAATGCCTCTCTGATGGACATGGACTGAGATTTTGCCTGAGTCCCATGAGTCCAATATCTCCTAAGGATCTGACTCTATATTCTTTTAAAGTTACCCCAGGATCCCAAAGGCCACAACCAGGACTTAAAATGTTGTGGAATTTAAAATGATGGAGGTTTTAACAGAGGGTAGATATAACAGAGGGCGTTCCATAGGGAAGAAATCGTATGAGCAACGGCTCCTAAGTAAGAGAAGGCAGGGCACATCTGGTAATAGTGAAGTGTTTGTTTGGAATATATGCAGTACTCAGAAAAATAGCAAGAAAAAGCCTGGAAAACTAGTCAGGGCTAGATTTTGGGAGAGTCTCAAAATCAGAGTCAGACAGTTCTTGAAAGAATAGTTTATGCTCATTGTCAGGAATACCTCACCTGCAATTCACATCTCAACTCACTGCAGTCGTAAAACTGCTGCATGGCATAGACTCCCAAACAGTGGTTTCAATCAGACATACATGTATTTATCTCACCTAAAAGAAATCCAGAGTTAGGCAGTCCAAAGTTTGTATGGTGGCCCTATGAAATTGTTAGAGATCCCGATTCTTCTCAGTTTACTCCTCCACTATCCTTAGGGTGTGACCCTTGTCCTCATGGCCTTTATTCCAGGAGGCTATGTGTACAGGTAAAAATCAGATTTTCTATTAATAGTGAAGGAGAGGAGAATGTATACTGGAGTAAACAGTTATCAACCTATGCCACAAGTGCGAAACTATCCCCTCCGAGGTCACCAGAGACCAGACCACTACCTGACTGCTACAATCCCTAGACATTTTTCAGGACTTTTCCTGACCTCTGGGTAGTATTCAACATTATTGACCCCTCCCACCTTTTAAAATATTCTCTTCCTTTGGTTTTGTGGCATTACTTTCTCCTGCTTTTCTCTTTGTCTCCTTGGTCATTACTTATCTGTCTCTCTCCTGGGCTCCTTTTCCTTCACCTATGCTGAGGTTGCTGTTGGCCTCCAGGGCTCTTCCCTGGGCCCTGTCTCTTCTAAGGTTTTTATTCTTCCCAGGCCCAGGGAAGAGCCGTTAGTATTCCATATCTTAGTGAAAGGGGTTACCAGCTACACATTTGATCTCTCAAATTAGATTCCCAAAAGTTGCCTTTGACACTTCCCTCCTCCTCACCCCTTTCCCTACATCCAATTATTCATAAAGTCTTGCTTTTTATTTCTTTAATATCTTCTGAATTCAATCACTTCTCATGACCTCCACTGCTACCACTCTAGGCCTAACCACAATCATTGCTTACCTGGATGACTACTCTCCCTTTTTCCAGGAAGACATCTAATTCATACTCCTAATGGGTTAGGCAGCTAGAGCGCTGTTCTTTCTGGAACACAAATCTATGTTGCATCCAAGCCTAGAACCCTTCAATAATCTCTCAGTGTTCTCAGGATCAAGACCAAAGTCTTTATCTTGGCATTCAAGTCTTGCCATGATTTGAAAGGGATGGGAATTTGGGGTACTAGAACTGGAAGAAAGGAAGGGCTGTGTCTAGTATGAAATAAAGCCCTGTAGATGGGGGGAGAGAACCTAGGAGGCAAGAAAGTGGTGAGCTGATGTCACAAACTTGGAGGGAGCAACAATTTAGAGAAAAAGTCAGGAGAACAGAAGCCCACCATGAATATCTGTGAAGTATGTGTGTATGTGTGCATGTGTATGTTGAATTGTCCATAGAACATAGGGATTCATATTTTATTTGCTTAATAGAGGAAAAGGTGACTTCATAAAGCAGAAGACATAACCATTTGAATTACTTTTGATATAGGAAACATACTGAATATTAATTCTATAACTGGCCACTGTGTTGACTTTTATTATGGTTTCTAACAACATTAATTGATGCACTCAGGTTGTCCAGGTCTGCATTCATATACTCTGTAATTAATGATAATGTTGTCTACTTTCAATTTTTTATACATCTTATCTTGTTCTCTTGAATAGACCCAATTATTGATACTTATGTGAATTTATTACGTGGTAAAGGTGCCATTTCAAATCAGTGGGGGAAAAGATGGATTAATTTGCACATGGTGTAGGGATGAGGCTATATTTTTGGAAAATAATTAATCCTTATACAAAATAAATGTTGGAGTGATCAAACATTTAAATGTAAATAATAAAGCCATAAAACTGCTTGGAATAAAAGCAGTGATTATTATAGCATAGGAGTGTGGAAAGCATCTCTAAGCCTGAAGCAGAATCTAGTCATGGTAAAGGAAAACCTGATACATTTCACTACATAATAATTAAACCTTTTTGTATAGCAAATATCCTAAATAACATGAAAAATATTTGTAGTATATGCAACACATAAACGTGCCAAGAGACATTGCTGGTGGAAATGTTATTCTGGGTATCTTTTTAAAGTTGACAAGTTTTGTATCAAAATGGAGTCTGCACTGCTTGTAATAGTAAATAAAAAATGGAAACAATCTAAATGTCTATGTATCCTGGACTGGTTAAATACATTATGGGACATTTACAGAGAAAAGATTATGAAGCAGTTAAGAAAAATGTGCACTATGGAAAGCTGTTTAGAATATATAACTGGGAAAAAAAAAACAAACCCTGGTCACAGAACAGTAGGTATAGTGTACCATTTGTGGGGAGAAAACCCAAATAATTAGTATACAAATAGAAACAAATCTGGAAGAATGTATATCAAAACGTTAATAGTGGTTATTTCTGTGGCATGAGATAAGGGTGGCCTTTCATTGGCATGTTACATATTTCTGCATAATTTGAAATTTCACAACTACAACACGTTACTTTTGCAATAAGCAAAATATATATATATATATATAAACAAATATATTCAATGAATGAATCGCTTTGAGGCGGTGGTTTTGGTTTGGAATGGCTTCAGACCGAGCCTGGTACAGTGGCATAAACACGGGCTTCGGCGTCAGACAGCCCTGAGCGGGGCCCCATTGCCCCACCCCCGAGGAAGGAGAAGGGGGGTGGCAGGGGGCTGCGGAAAGGGGCTGGGCTGGGCTGGGCTGGCTGCAGCTCTAGTCCAGGAGGCTGAGACTTCGAGAGGGACTGAGAGAGGGCAGACGAATTCCGGACTCGCTAGAGGACAAGGTGAGGGACGTTGAGATTGGGGTTTCCAGACAGTGGTTCCAGTCCCCTCGAACCTAGAGCCAGGCAGGTGGTCAATTTTTACTGCACCACTGCAGCTAGGGGAGAGGTTACTCGGAGTGGGATGTAGGCAACGAAGACGGCCGAGAGAGTAGTAGGCTGTATGGACTGGAGAGCAGAGGCTAGTTGAGGAAGAGGGGGAGAAAAACTGGGAACCGGGCGTGTTGAGTGGTGGATGGAGAATATGAGGGGTAAGGGGAATACTGAGGGGAAGTGGAAATTCAGAGAAGAAAACAGGGGATGTAGAGAAGGGTTAAGGAATACTGGGGGAGGGGGTGCAATGGTAGCATGAAGGAGGATGTAAGGAATGGGAATACGGAATTCCGTGGGGTAAACAGGAACGGCGATGGAGAAATAGGGAGCAGGGAGCAAGGCAGAAGGAATATGGAGTGGTACGGAGTGGGGGATAAGGAATGAGGAGCGGGCGGGGGGAAGGGCAGATTGGCTGGGACGGAGGCCCCCTAGGGAGGCGGAAAGGGGCGGGACCACTTCCGGCCTGGAGGGGGGAGGGCAGTCTCTGAGTTTATGAGGGGCTCAGAGGGAGTGGACGCACTCAGGAGTAGTAGAAGGACGAGGTGAGCAGCGGGGCCCAGCTCTGGATCCGAGCCCGGGAGGGGTCGGCCCCACCCTCTGGGATCTGGAGAAATCCTGCTCTAAGGACCGGATCGTACCGGATCCATCCGGCCGGCCGGGAAGGGAGGGGACAGGACCCTGTTTGGCTGGGCCCAAGATGGAATCACTAGCTCACTACTGATTTGAGGAGGGGGGTGTATTAGGGAAGGGGCGGAACCAAGATGCGCTTGGCCCCTGTTTGGAGGGGGGCGTATTATGAAAAAGGGCGGGACCGGACGGTGCTGTGGACTTGGGCTGGATGTCAGTAGGGGAGGGGCCTGGACCACCAGACGCTGCGACAATTTGAGAGGGAGGCTTGTTGGGGAGGGGGCGGGACCGAATGGTACTATGAACTTGGAGAGGGGCGTGTTGGAAAAAGGTACTGGACTGAGTCTCTATTACGCATGCGCACTATGGATCTCTGGAAAGGGGCGTGTAGTGAAAGGCCAGCTTGGAGGCAAGCCAGCTGCCGAATGCGCATGTGCACGGTGGACATCAAAGAAAGCTTCTGCTGGGAAAGCGGGTGGGGCTGAGATGGGCCCTGCAACGGATGCGCATGCGCACTGTCGACTTGCGGCTGGTGGGGGGGTGTGCACTGGGAAAAGGGGCGGGGTCCTCAGAGCTGCCGCGCTGGCACATCTTCCTGGAGTAGGGGAAGGTACGGTTGCAGAGAATTGAGATCTAGGCGCTCTGGATTACTGAATTTGAGAACAGAGTCCTTGGGGGGTGGAAGGAGGGTTTGGGATTGGGACCCTAGGGACGGTGGGTATCAGCCTCCAGGCAGAGCCGGAGAGAGGACGTTAAGTGAGCTCGCCTCTTGACCCAGGCCTTCTCTCCTTCAGGCTCAGCTTTTGCCAGGCCAACTTGAGAAATGTCTGACACAAGCGAAAGTGGTACGGGTCCAACCCACTTCCAGGTAAGCCCTCCTTCTGCCCTCTACCTAGCTGCTTTTGCTCTCCAGCCCCTGTTGCTGCCCCAAATCTCTTGGCACCTCCCCTCCCATCCCAGCCCTTCTCCATCTACCTCCCTGCTTCGTTGCCGCCTCCATCCCCCAAGTAGAGGGAGGGAGGAGGGAAGGAAGGAGGGAGGAAGAAAGGCGGGAGGGAGGGTAGGCCCGCCCCTTTTCTGCTCAGAGGAAAGGGAGGCCTTGTTGGGCTGAGGTGGTCAGAGCACACTGCAAGTAGGAGTTAGTATAGGTCAGAGAAGTGAGGCCCTGGAATTTTGGGGCCATTTGCCTAGTTGGGAGTGGGGAGAAGGTCTGTGAGCTTCCCTGCTTCCTCTTGCAGGCTGAAGCTTCAGAAGAGGACCGTGGCTTGAAGATGCAGACCCTATTGACAGTGACCCAGAACTTGGAGGTCTCAGAGACACCGAAGGCCTCAAAGGCACCAGAGGTCTCAAAGGCCATGAAGGTCTCAAATGCTGCAGGAGTTTCAAAGACCACAGAGGTCTCAAAGGCCACAGAGGCTCAGGAGGTATCTGCCACTCAGGCCTCAGCTACCACTAAGCTGACTGATACCCAGGTTCTGGCAGCTGAAACGAAGAATCCGGCAGCTGACACCAAGATGCAGAATACTGACCCTCAGGCTGTGACAATGCCTGCTACTGAGACCAAAAAGGTCAGCTGTGGGGCTGATACGAAGGTCAATACAAAGACCCTGGAGACTGAGGCTGCTGCCTCTCAGGCTCTGGCAGATGAACCTGAGCCTGAGGGTGCAGCTGCACAGGCTCAGGAGAATCAGGATACTCGGCCCAAGGTCAAGGCCAAGAAAGCCCGAAAGGTAAGACTCTTGCCTTTCTATTTCTCTCAGTTGGTTCATGGTTCTGTAAACCTTTAGGAAGTTCCCTCTGCTCATCAAGGCTGTGGCGGGACACTAAGAGAAATGTGATATAATTCCTGTTTTCAGAAAGCTCACAGACTGGTGGGCACATGAGACAGGAATACGAACAGCTGCAATCTGAACGAAATGCAGTTTATATTTACATAGTAGCTACCATATGTCAGGCCTTGAGCTAGGCACATTCACACAGGTTATCTCATTAAATCCTGAAAGTAATCTAGTTTTGTAGAGAAGGAAGCTGAGTCCCAGAGAGGTGGAGTGACGTGTCCAGGGTGGTATAAGCAGAACCAGTGGTGCACACAGGAGGAGGAGAAGCCTCAGGCCCCACCCTCGGGTTGCTCCTGGCCTGGTGGGAAGATGAAACTCCTGCTTGGAAAGCAGTGAAAGACAAATCCAAGACTCGGGCTGTTACTACAAGGGTGGGATTAGAGGGGACTTCAGGAAGAGAGAAGATGAGGAAAAAGGACCATCTGCATCATCTGGCAATGTTGTGCTTGCTCTCCATTGATGCAGGTGAAGCATCTGAATGGGGAAGAGGATGGCAGCAGTGATCAGAGTCAGGCTTCTGGAACCACGGGCGGCCGAAGGATCTCAAAGGCCCTCATGGCCTCAATGGCCCGCAGGGCTTCGAGGGGCCCCATAGCCTTTTGGGCCCGCAGGGCATCAAGGACTCGGTTGGCTGCTTGGGCCCGGAGAGCTTTGCTTTCTCTGAGGTCACCTAAGGCCCGTAGGGGCAAGGCTCGCCGCAGAGCCGCCAAGCTCCAGTCATCCCAAGAGCCTGAAACACCACCACCTCGGGATGTAGCCCTTTTGCAAGGGAGGGTAAGAAACCTGTCCTCTCCACTCAGCATTATTCACTGCTTTGCCTGCCCTCTTCTCTGCCATCCTCTCAAGTCTTCTGCAAGCATATTTTGATCGTTCCATCTTTTCCTCTTCTCCCAGGCCAATGATTTGGTGAAGTACCTGTTGGTTAAAGACCAGACGAAGATTCCCATCAAACGCTCAGGTAGAGTTCTACTAACCCTCCCTTCCCCCAGCTCTGTTCTCCATTGCCCTCTCCCCCATGTGCTGAGGGCATTTCTTGCTCTCCTGCTCCCACTTATGTCCTCCTAAAGTTCTAATTTGGCAGTAGTAGTATCTCTGTTCATTAGCTCAGAACCTGTTTGTGCCACCCACAGCAGGGTTGGTAAAGGGTCTTTAGTTTGGGTATGGGGGCCACCCGGCTTCACTTCCGCCCAGGTGCTCGCAACACTCTCCCCTTGCAGACATGCTGAAGGACATCATCAAAGAATACACTGATGTGTACCCTGAAATCATTGAACGAGCAGGCTATTCCTTGGAGAAGGTGAAGGGGCAGACCTGGGGGATGGGTGCAATGGGGTAGCCTTGAATCAAACAAAGGTGTACATGTCTCTTCTTGGGGGTACCACAGAGACTAATCCAGCCCCATCACTGTGCAGATGGGCAGACAGTGGCCTAGCAAGGGGCATAGACTAGCTTGAGGTCACACAGCAAGTCAGTGGTAAAATCACAACTAGGACCCAAGCCACCCAGCTTAGTCCTGACTTCTGTCCACTGCTGGACATGTCCTATAATGTACTTCAGATGCTCTCTCTCCCTTTCATTCCCCACTCTGGCTGCCTAGATTCCCACTAATCACAAAGATGATGTTGATTAAAAATAATGAATTTGTTGCCTGTTTGCCATGTGCTGGCCACTCAGCTGAGTGCTTTAAGTGCATTATCTCACTGATGTTTCTCTCTCTCTCTCTCACACACACACACACACACACACACACACACACACACACACACACACACGCTAGGCACAGGGGGAGCTGTGGGATGCCCAGGAAGCTGAATTCTGTGATCTCACAAGCTGTTTTCCCCATCCGCAGGTATTTGGGATCCAATTAAAGGAAATTGATAAGAATGACCACTTGTACATTCTTCTCAGCACCTTAGAGCCCACTGATGCAGGCATACTAGGAACGTAAGCTGGGAAAGTGCTGGGGTGGGAGGGAGGCTTCTGCTTTTGCCCAAGGTACTACTCCATCCCTGTCCTCTCCCCACATCCCCTTAGGAAGTCAGGAAAGACAGAGCCTAAAAACCCCTATTCCAGCTCTTGCACATAGTTGGAGCCCTGCACAGAATAGTGATACCTGATTATGATTGACAGGAGGGTGTAGAATCCTGGGGCAGGGCACTCCTACTGTCAGGTTTTCTGTTTCTCCAGAAGCTTCCCAGGAAAGCAGACCTGTCATTGCTTCTCTTCCTGTTGGCCTTGGTAGAATGGTTCTCACAGGAGGGCTTCCTGGTATGAGTGGCTCATGATGCTTGAAGGGCAGGAGCATCAGTGGGGCCGTGCCTAGAATTCTCTTGGATCTGAGGGGTCTGGGAGAACAAGAAGGGACTCACATTGGCTGGGTGTCCGGGTCTTACTGGGTTGACAAGTACAAGTACAATTCTATCCTCTCAGCAACCTGGGGAGAGGAGAATGTGATTTTTCCATTTTATGAATAGGAGAGTCTAAGTGCCTTGCCCAGGGTCACATAGAGCTTGAAGCATAGACTGGGTAGAATTCTCTCATATCTGAAGAATCTGGGAGAAGCTAGCCTAGTGAGCTGGCTGGTGTGTATTTTTTTGCAGATGGCTGCTGGATGTAAACCTTCTCTCTGTCCCATTATTCCCCTAGGACCAAGGACTCACCAAAGCTGGGTCTCCTCATGGTGCTTCTTAGCATCATCTTCATGAATGGAAATAGGTCCAGTGAGGGTGAGTGGCTGGGCTGGCAGCTGAATGGGGGGTCATGGTCGGAATTCCACATGTTCATTTTCTATCCCTGTTTCCTTTTGCCTCCCCTTGCAGCTGTCATCTGGGAGGTGCTGCGCAAGTTGGGGCTGCGCCCTGGGTATGATTGGGCTCTGTCAGTGCTTGCTGTCTGTGTTGTCCTTTGGCAAGAGAAGATGGTCCCAGGATTGCATCAGCCTGGTGGTCTGGTGGAGTGGGCGGGGTTGCTGGACTGGGTAGAGCATCCAGGGTTCTGACCTGGGTGGATGGGGAAATGGTCCTGAACTCTGCTGTCTGTCTCACTGACTCTTGAGCTTCTGTGGAGCTTCTATCTTATGTTGGAAGCCTCTTTTCCATGTTGGAAATGTCTCTGCCCACATCTGGGAAGTGCAACAGCCCTGATTATATTTATCTATGTATGTAATTATGTATGTACGTATGTATGTATTTTATCATTTTCTGCTGTCAGGATACATCATTCGCTTTTTGGGGATGTGAAGAAGCTCATTACTGATGAGTTTGTGAAGCAGAAGTAAGTGTCTGTCTAGTGTTCCTGTGTTCCATGCATTTTGCCTGTCTTAGAACTGAGTAATAAAGCTGTGGTGCACGTGCGTGTGTATATGTGTGCGTATGCAGGTGGTAGTTTATTCCTGAGGTAGTGGCAGAGAACAGAAGCACACATTTCCTCACCTACTTGTACTCTCACATATGCCTTTGGAACAATTCTTCAAGGGAGGGATTGTCATCACCAGTATTGTATGCGTGAGGAAACTGAAGCTCAGAGAGGTGAAGTAATTTGCTCAGGGTTATTATACAGGTAGCAAACGGAAGAGTTGTATTTAGATCCTGGCCCCAATACCTTGGTTCTTTGTTACTATGCTAGCTAGCGCTTCATAGAAATTAATCTCCATAAAGAAATGCCATAGAATGGTAGCTTTAAGCAGCCAGGTACTGTGCTGGGGTCTTGGCTAGTACATCTCATTTCATTTTCATAACTACCCTGCAGAATAGCTGCTGTCACCTCATCCCCTGTATCAGTTGAGGAGCCTAGGGCTCTGAGAGTGGAAGTCTGAGCATGGCCCCGGCTGGTAAAGGATCCATTTGGACCTGAAGCCCAGACCTCCCGGAAACAGACTTTTCTGGTCAGGTCCCACCCTATTCTTGGTCCTTGGAGAACATGTGTGCACTCATACAGGTGTACCAGCACACACCTGTGGGCTCACACACAAATGGTCGAGAGTATGCATGGAGTCCACTGCTCTTGGTTGACTGTTTCTTCCTGTACAGTCATTTTCTAGGGTGGACTGTCCCAGGGTTCAGCCAGGCCATGGATGAGCCCCATAGTGGGGTGTGCTCAGAGCAGGGGGCCTGAAGAAATGGCTCCTCTGTTTACAACACACCCAACAGGAACCTGGGTTATTGTGACAAGGGGCACAAAACTCGTGGCCTTCCTATGAACAAATACCCTACACATGCCCCCTGCACCTCCACATGGCTGCTGGGCAGGACCAGTGAGATAGGGCTGAATATTGGAAGAAAATCTGCAGTATTTAGTGGGGGAGTTTGTCACCTAAATGCATGAGTGGGTCATGAGTGGTCTTACAGACATAAAGGCTTTGAACCTCTCTTTTCAAGGTACCTGGACTATGCCAGAGTCCCTAATAGCAATCCGCCTGAGTATGAGTTCTTCTGGGGCCTGCGCTCTTACTATGAGACCAGCAAGATGAAAGTCCTCAAGTTTGCCTGCAAGGTAATTGGAGAGCTGTCCAAGCTTGGCATACCAAGAGCATGAGGTGCCACTGTTTAGGGTAGGCTGTGTGCAGAGCAGCCTGCAGCTCATGCATGAACATTCTGAAGCCTATATTAATGTGCAAACACTCTATCTGAATAGTTTAATCCTTACAACTGACATGTCATTGCCTTACTGCAGATGAGAAAACTCAGGTTCAGAGAGGTTGTCAGGTGTTATGTCCAAGGTCGCAGAGATAGTAAGTGTCAGAGCAGGGATGGGATATTAGGTGTATAATTAATAGTAGTATTTATTGTATTACTATAATTTGCATCCTGTATGCGCTCAGTGCTCAGATTCTGATCCTTCAGATGGTTGTTATTCCTGTTTCAGGTACAAAAGAAGGATCCCAAGGAATGGGCAGCTCAGTACCGAGAGGCAATGGAAGCAGATATGAAGGCTGCGGCTGAGGCTGCAGCTGAAGCCAAGGCAAGGGCTGAGATTAGAGCTCGGATGGGCATTGGGCTCGGCTCTGAGAATGCTGCTGGACCCTGCAACTGGGACGAAGCTGATATTGGACCCTGGGCCAAAGCCCGGATCCAGACGGGAGCTGAAGCTAAAGCCAAAGCCCAGGAGAGTGGTGGTGCCAGCTCTGGTGCCAGTGCCAGTGGCAGCTTTGGTGCTAGCACCAGCCTGACAGCCACTCTCACGTTTGGGCTCTTCGCGGGCCTTGGTGGAGCTGGTGCCAGCACCAGTGGCAGCTCTGGTGCCTGTGGTTTCTCCTACAAGTGAGATTTCAGGTATCTATTTAGACTTGGGGGCAGCCGGGCCCCATGGGAATGGGATGAGGAGCTGGGTGGTTATAGGAAGGACAAGGTTGGAGGACCACATGGAGAGTGTGAGAAAACACTATTTTTGGCATTTTATTTCTTCTTTTTTGGTGGATATCAATTGACTTTTTGATTTTCTTTTACTTGTGTTTTCAGATATTCCTAATCCCAGCAGTCTTTCTCTTCGAGCCAGGGTGCGTCCTCAGAAACCTACTCAACACAGCACTCTAGGCAGCCACTATCAATCAATCGAAATTGACACTCTACATTAAATCTATTTGCCATTTCTGAGTTTATTGCTTTTTTTGGTGGGCTGTCACATTTTGGTATCACATTTTAAAATGAATTGGGAAAGTTTCCACCTTAATCTGTGCTTAGCTTTAGGTGACATTGTAAAATAGAGTAAAATTAGAGCAAAATTAGCATGTTTCTCTGGGATAGGTTGGGCCCCATCTCTAGCCTATAGAGCAGGCAGGATTGCAGTGGTGTGAGGAGTCATGGGGATTGTAGGCATAGAGGACACATTATGAAGAAGAGCCCTGAGGTGGGCAAGTCTGGAGCAGAAAAATAAGAGGAGATTGAATATCAAGTATAGACTCTACTTTTGAGAAATTTGGATGAGACAAGAAGGAGGGAGAGGGAGGTAGGTAAAGGGAGATACAGGAACAAGTAGGGATTTTCTTGGGAAAAGAGAGAGGGACTTGAGCAGGCAGGAGCCAAAAGATAGGGAGATGTTGAAGGCTGACTCGTGCAGCCCAGTCCCTGAGGAGGTGGGTGGGGAGGACCTGTCGGAAGGGACTGTACAGTACAGACTTGGAGAGGGGACTGTGGAAGGTTGTTAGGCAGTGGGGAGGCCCCAGTAGAGCATGGAGCCCATGGTTTTCGGGAGACCCCATCCCTGTGGCAAGGTGCTCAGTAATCTTGTAGGAATCAAGATGAGTGTTAGTTTATTCCAAGGTTTTCGTTCTGTTGTTTGGTTGTGGAATAAGGACAAGACCAAGGGCAGTGAGTGTGTGAGTCTGAATCTTTGTTACGGTATCCACAGTGTCTGACACATAGTAGGTTCACAGGATGGTGGAAGAGATGGACCATGGGACCCAGGCAGGCTTGGTGAGGAAGATGAGGAGATTGTGTGACAGACTGGGAGACAGTGCAGGAGTTTGTGGACAGGAGCCTCTGAAGTCTATGAACAAAGCAGAACATTAAGTGAATATACTAAGTGCCTGCTACGTGCCATGTTCTAGGTGTCTGGGAAGGAATGTTGAGAACTGGAAGGATAAACTGGGGCACTAGTCAGATGGTCAGACAATGGGATGATTATATTTAAGAAGACAGCAGAGAGAACTCTGGGTGATGGGAAGGTCCAAGGAGTAGGTGGTTAAACGGGAGAGAAGGTGATGGTTTCTAGACATGAGAGGTCAATGGCCTGGGAAGATGGGGTATTGGTTGGGTTATCCATTTGGACAGTGAAATCACCCAGGATGGAAGCAGGAGTTGGGGTAGGGAAGAGCACTGTGAGGCAAGTGCCAAAGTCCCCTCCTGTAGTTGAAGATGTCCTCCCAGCTCCAGTGCCCACTAAGGCATGCGGCCCGCAGGCAATCAGAGATCCACCTTTGCCCTGTTTTGGGGAGTATTTCCCTGGACCTTTCTTTCCAGGAAGCTCTCATCATCTAATTGCCACATTACCAGATTCCTTATCTGGGACAGAGTCTTGCAGACAATGAGGCTCTAGTAACAGCTGCCTTTCCCCTCCTGTAGACTCTGTAAGCAGTAAAGGAACAAGGTTTGCTGCTTAGGGAACAGGATCTAAAAAAGAAAAAGCTGCACCTGGAGCAAGGTAGTTCCTTGCCTGTGGTCATGAATTGAGACCTGCTTTTGCTGCCGAGGTGGTTCTTCACTGGAAGCAAAGGTTCTTCCATTAATTCCATAGGCCATGGTCCCCTCGGGGTGGATAATACCTGGGAGAGGTAGACAAGGCCAGAGGCAGCTTAGACCTAGGAAGGACTCTCTAGTGGGTGGGTACCACGTCCAGGGCCCTCTCAGACTTCCAGGTGATGTCCGTCTGAAAATGGAATGGGCAGGAGGGGGTGATGGTGAGGGGTGGCAAGGAACTTGGGGACTATGATTCTAATAAAAATTGAGTTCAAAGTGCTTGATAGAGATAAGGGTGAATCATAGTCATGAAGAACTCTGACCTTCCCACTTACCTTCCCTCTGCAGACCACTAGGTTTGCAGGGCTCCCTACCTCTTCTCCTTTCCTACAAGGCTTAGACTTTGACAGGACAAGTGATGGACTTTTTCTCACTACCCAAGTGTAAGGACTGAAGGGATGTGAGGCAGGGAGGAAGAGATCAAGTCCAGTTCCAGGCAAGTGGGGAGTGGCCAGAGCTAGGAAGAGGGGGTGCCAGGGGAAATGGGGATAGACCCTGGTTCATGTTTTTTGTCACCTTTATCAGCTTGGAGGCCACTACTACAATGAAAGAACTCCCACAGTATATCATTAATTCCCAATAATTCTAGAATGTATCATATATCCTCCATTTGGCTAGGAGTGGGATAAGCCCCTAGAGCAGTTTATCTGTTTTTTATTATCACTCCCTAAGAATCCTATTTAGACATTTTGTCCTAATTGCTACCCCCCATGAAATTTGAATACCACAGATATACTGTATATCTATTTAATAACTATGTACATTTGTACTTTATACATAAGATATTTTATTCAATACAGGGTTTATAATGACTAAATAAAATGTTTAAAAGTTTAACAATTTGTAAAAGCTATGAGCATTTAACTTTATTTGCTGAGCAACTTTAAATGTAACCTATTTACACTGTAAGGTATCAGAGTACATATGTAAATTAGCAATTTATATAACTGATGATATTAGCAGTGTAATCAAAATTTAAAATGCTATTTAAAACTTATTTTTTCAGCAGAAGTAAATGAAGTTTTAATTTCTTAAAAATTATTTTTAGTGTAATTAACTTTTAACTGTTGCTTGATATGAGAAAACTTTTAACTAGCTGCTGGATATTCATTCAGGTATCATCAACATTTTCCTTTTCAGTACTTGACATAATTAATTATAGATTGAATAACTTTTTTAGAATTAAATAAAAGCCATTTTTCTTTAATTCTCAAAGCCCAGACAACACACAGAGCTACTGAGGATCAAACATAAAGGCAGTCAATGACAGCCAAAAGGCACAAGCAGGTCACTTCTGCAAGAATGAGCAATAGATTGAAAGTCTTCCAATCATAGCCATCTATTTGCCATGGTTTTGTAGTGTTGATCTTGCATACATTTTGTGTATTTTCCTCATTGTTGCTCATGTGATACCCAAGAAAACCCAGTAACAGAAATTAAATATTAAAGAATAAGATTCCTCAGGTAGGGCTAAGCTTTAGAGGGCCACAAACTATTGTAATTTTTGTGAAAGTTTTTTGTGATTTTTGTCCCCCACAAGGACCAATTTTCACTCCCTTGTGGGGTGATTACCCACCATCCTATCTGCCCTTTACCCCTGCATTGAGAATAGAAACCCTACAGCAACATTTCACCTGGACTGAATAAAACAAGGTAGAATGAATGCTGAGTGGGGTGCGGGGAAGAAGAGAGAGAGAAAGGGAGGGAGAATGAGAGGAAGAAAAGGAAGGGAGGGAGGGAGGAAAAGAAAACGAAATATCTACTAGAGACCAACCATTTGTGAAAACAAAATGGATAACAATATTTTTCTCCAAACTTACACTTTGAAAAATGCTTTGGTCCAACATAATACTATTAATCCATGTACAATTGCCGTTCATCCCTTCAAAAGGAGATCACCCCTGGGGCTTCCCTGGTGGCGCAGTGGTTGCGCGTCCGCCTGCCGATGCAGGGGAACCGGGTTCGCGCCCCGGTCTGGGAGGATCCCACATGCCGCGGAGGGAGCGGCTGGGCCCGTGAGCCATGGCCGCTGAGCCTGCGCGTCCGGAGCCTGTGCTCCGCAACGGGAGAGGCCACAACAGAGGGAGCCCCGCATAGCACAAAAAAAAAAAAAAAAAGGAGATCACCCCAAATCTTATTACCTACTATCTCCAGCCTCCAGTCTAGGAATTTTTGGGTGATGTCCTTTCCTTTTCTACCTACCTTGCAACCCATTCTAGATATGCTACAAGCTATGAACTATTGGGTGATGTCCTTTCCTTTTCTACCTACCTTGCAACCCATTCTAGATATGCTACAAGCTATGAACTAGATTGTACATTGAACCAACATGTCCTGTGAGTGTATGGGTATTGTATCATTTGGATAATCTTTGGATCATCACTGTGTATGATGTGGATGAAGGTACTAAGGGGATTTCCTGGGACTCATACTCATATATAGAAGGTAGATTAAGCCCTGCTCCAGTGGGTCCAGCAATCCTGAACTGCATGTTGTGCATTATGCTCCTGAGACCCTAGAGGTTGCCTCCACAATGACTGTGTGGAATCTGAGCTCTTGGAGGTCCTACTTGTATTGGCTGGCTGTAATATGCATTGAACTTTTGCCACTGAACATGGCAGTGCTATGGTCATGCAATGAATCTCCTGAGTTCCAGACATGCTCTTCCCTACCCCATTGTGTAGCAGAGAGATTCCCCATATCCCCTTGATAGTTGGGACCACTCATCCCAGCCACATAGTAAACACGCTTTTTTTTTGCCTATTGGTTCAATGTCATGAGGAACTCCAAATGGCCAGGTGGAAGTCTCAACTTCCTGTGAATCAAATTTTTGCAATTGTTTCACTAAGTGAAGTGATGAGAGGTGCCATTCCCATTTCCACCCTTTGATTTCTAGACCTATGTATTCTGTTTATGGGAGAAAGAGCATCATATATTGGTTGTTGATTCACAGAATACAATGAATTCTGCAGGATGGCCCCCAGACCTCACAAAGTGTTTAACTGTCACCAGAACTAAATCTTCCATAGGCCATCCCACACTTCTGCAAAGGCAGTTGCATATGGGTGATCGCCCATCGTCGTTAGACCATTTGTCTTACCTCTTTCACTGTGAAATGTGTTCCTTGACCAGAAAAAAAAATATTGTATGAGATACCTCAATGATGTACAAAGTGTATAAAGTAATTAGAAAATCCAAGGATGGTGGTGCTGGTAAAAGCACCAGGGAAGGCAAATCCATTCCAGAATATGTGATTATTTCCATAAGGATAAATTGATGCCCACTCCCTGATGGAAGAGGTCCAATGTAATCTGTCTGTCATCCAAGGACTTTTTGGTCTCCCCAGGAAATGGTGACATATTGGAGTTTCTGCTGTTGAGAAATTGGGCACTCAACAGTGTTGGTAGCCAAGTCAACCCATGTGATGGTAAATCCATGTCAAATCCCTGCATAACATCCATCCCTTCTACAATGGCAGTTTTGTTCACTGGCTCATCTAACAAGCACTGGAATGTCTAGAGAAAGAGGTTGACAGGTTTCCACAGGCTGGGTCATCATGCTCCCTTTTGTAAGCATTCACATGAGACACAAATATTCTCACACTCAGCCCATTCTGAGAGATCCGTTCACTTACTCCTCATATATACGTACACAAAACAATTAGACTGTGCCTTACACGTAATAAGCGCTAAGTATTTTGCTGCCTTGTTGTTATAACTCAGTTCTCCAATCTTGTTCCTTCCCAGTGTCTGACCATCTGACAAGACTGTTAATTGGCATTGATCAGTGCCCTGGCCAGGTCACTTTCTGAATTAAGAGATCAACCAGATGCACAGCTCCGTGTTTTGCCTCCTAGGAGAATTTCCCTTCCTTACTTCCCACCAGGGTCACATCTAAGTGGGGCTGTTAACTTGCAGTTAGTTCCTACTTATCATACAGCATCATCTGCAAACCATGCTCCTGGGTTTTTTCTTCTTCAGTGAGCTGGTTATTGGGAACTCACCACAAGGACCTAGGAATGAGCTGAGGGAGAGCAAGCAGTGTGGCACGAGTAGGGACTATGGGAGTTTGCACCTCCTATAACTTGCTTTTGCTTTTAGGACCTGCTCCAGACTGACTTTTTTATACCGCTACTCTTTGGTGATGGAGTGTTGTTATTGCCTGTCCAAATTTATGGCTTGTTGGATCAGATGGCACCAAGCCTAGGATAGGCAGCTCAGTTTGCGTGATCACTTGGGGTCCCATGGTTAGGTGTTCAAACTCTACCAGGGCCAGTGATTTAACTTTGTTAACTCAATCATCAGGTGTCAGGAGCTGTTTCTCAAAAGGAGGGTAATTATTTGACAAAGAGCATGGCTTATGCTCCAAAACTCTAGAGACTTGTGCTTTGATTCTCTGCTTGGGGCTTGTCACAGGCCCCACGCAGCATCCCAATCTGTCACAGATGCTCACTCAACTCACTCTGACATTTTCTTTTTCATTCCACAAACCTCTGCTAGTGACTACAGTGTTCATGGCCCGTTCTGGGTACTGGGGTGGCCTGTTCTCAAGAACAGTGAGGGAAACAGTGACAGCACCAAAAGGAACCACTTGGGTTTGTGGGAGCCCAGATGAGCAAGTGATTCACCCTTCTTCTGCATATAGGTGTGTTATTAATCACAGATGTTGTGTGAGGAACATCTGCACAAATGTACAGTTACAGGCACACATTTTCATGTACAAATATAGGCATTGTGTACACGCATTCTAATTATGGAATATGAGTCAGCAGTCAGTGTGCTCTGGTGGAAGGAGTCCTGACTGGGAGACAGGCGATGAGGGTTAAACTACCCCAGCTCCCTCACAGGGTCCCCGTGTGGCCTGGGGCATGTCTCTGGCCCTCTCTAGCTTAATGCCTGCTGCCTGTAATATGCCAACAGCATTAGCTCACCCAACCTGCTCTTCGTGAGCGTCACGTTAGATAGTAGATGGGGAGCACCTAGAGTACTTTGTGCCCCAGGAGACTTATGTCTTCGCTAATTTATCTTCAGTTTACCGATTGAGTAAGCCATCTGCTTTTTGATGGCATTTTGACTGATGAAGAGAGTAAATGGGAAAGAAAAGGGGAATGAGTGAATGTGTGAGTAAGGAAAGAGTGGGTGAATGTAATGTGAGCAAATGCATGAATGAATCAGTAAATGTGAATGAGTTAATGACTGAATGAGTTGATCAGTAACCTTTTCCTATTTATTCTACTAAGGGATGCAGAGGCCACACTTGCTGTCCTCTGGAATCACCACTGAGAATGAAAGGGCAATGGGAGGACAGTGTGAAGTGCAGGCTGCCCCAGAGGACATCATCTCAGGCCCTGTAGGCCAGAGAGACGTCCTGGCTGCCAGCCTTGCTTCAAACTTCATCTCAAGGTGTTTGTTTTTTCATCTCAAGGTGTTTGAAGGCCACGCTGGCTACAGCAGAATCGCTATGTGAGCTGTCAGAATACAGATTCCTGGACCCCACCCTCCTGGAGTCTGCTTCAGTAGGTTGAGGAGGGGCCCGGGAACCTATCTTTTTAACCCATTTGCAAGTGAACTTGATGTCCAGTCAGATTGGAGAACCACTGATCCGACCTAGACACCTCCGCTGAGGGGCAAGCGGACAGGCACAGAGAAATCACCCATGTCATGTGGCCACTCTCACTAAACTGCTTAGCTTCGGATGTCCTACCTACTTGGACCCTGCTGACCCAGAGAGACAGTATGGAATACAGACAGGAGAGAGACAGACACAGACCTGGGTTCAAATCCCAGCTTTGACCTTCTCCAAAGGTGGGGCAGCAGGCAAATCACTCACTGGCTCTGCTTCACTTTTCCCGTCTGTACGATGGGGTCATGCAATCGATGGCCCAGGACCACTGTGAGAATTTGAGAAAATTCCTCTCTGCAAATCACTGGTACAGAGTAATGAAGACCTGATGATACTTGTAATCATTAGCATTATCGAGCACTTACTATGATCCAAGTATGGTTCCAAATGCTTTACATAAATGATCTCATTGAATTCGCACAAACACTGTCTATGAAAGAGGAGCTATTATCCTTCCCGTGCTACAGATGAGGAGCCTGAGGCTTAGAGAGTGTGAATAACTTGTCCAGGGGCCCACAGGCAGCATCTGAGTCCTTGGAGCCTGCACGCTAAAACCCTAAGCTATAAATGGCAGCTCCCTCCCCCCTTCTCGTTAAAGGTTAAAACGGAGGGGAGAGCCAATCCTGTGGGGATAAAACAGAACAAAGACCTCTGAAAGGAAGGAAGCCAAGGGAATGTATGTAAGCAGACGCCTCAGAGAGTATGGGGGCTCAGTTTGCCCCTAAGCTTCCTGACAGCTGTAGCAGGAAAGGGGGGCGGGGAGCAGAATTCCCTAGTTTCCATTTTCTGGAAAAAAAGGAGGCACAGAGGCATGTCTAAATGCACATTTGTCTTGGGCTGAAATTCCAGAGGAGTTGATCTTGTGGCCAGCTCAGCAAACATCCGGGACCAGAAGTTCATCTGTGATTTCATGAGGCGCTAAAAGTCTTATTCACACACGTGATTCTGAGAGTCAAGAAGCCAGAGGGGGAAGAAAACACATGAAATTCTATCTAGAAGAGAACGTTGCTGGGCTGCAGTTTCCCACAGCAGTAAGGGGCATGGGAGGAGACCGAGGCCCTGACTGTGTATCTGTCTCTCTCCACAACACACACGACACGGTCTCTCCGGGAGGAGATCCAGGCTCCTGGGGACGTGACGCTCCTCCAGAGACTGGGATCCCGGGATGGATGGCAAATGAGCCAGGATGAAGTTGTGAGTGAGGGCCATGTTGCCAGAGCCTGGGAGCTGAGTGGGGCTGGGTCGGTCAGGCTGGGCCCGTGGAAGAGGCAGAGTAGGGGGAGCTGGTTGTAGGATTGGGAGAGGAATGTAGCATTTGGGCAGGTGGAGGGGTGTTGCAGGCACAAGGAACAGCAGGTGGTGCAGGGCTTGCTTCTCACCCTCCCCAGGTATTGCCTCTTTTGATGTCCCTTTACCTGGCTTTCAGCCTGGCGAGCTCTCCATCCCACCTACCCCCTCCCCACCCATGCAGGTGAGGCTGACTCGCCCCCATCCACCAGGATTGAGAGGGGAAAGACCTGTGTCCAAATTACCTTCTGCGCGACACTGCAAGACCAGTCTGCCTTCTCCAGTTCAGGCATCAGGGCCGACTTCGTGGTCCAGTATGATGTAGTCATGGAGGACATCATTGGAGACGTGCAGGTGAGAGGGCCAGGAGAATGGAAAGAGTGTGGGCTCTGGAGTCAGACAGGCCTGGGAAACAAGGCGCTGGCCTCCACAAGGTGCGCGTTTGTTTCTCCCTAGGGATCAGTGAGGACTAGTGAACACGGACAGGACGGTGTGTAGCGACACATGACTTCGCACCTGGTGAGGCACATGTGTCCCCCAAAGGGTTGGAGACCCGGGACTGTATAAACTGAATCAAGATCCAGGTGAATACATTCCTAACTGAAGCAAGTCATAGCCCACTCTTAACCAGACCTTTTGGAAAGGCAACCAGTGGCCAGTGATTAGTCTCTCACACTTTCTGCAGCTCTGATACTCTCATGTTCTCTTGGGCTTTCTGGATGTCTCTAAGTTTAAAAAATTATTTTTGCCTCACTTGAGCCATTTGCCTAAACAGGGAGCCCTTAAATTCTGAGCTCACACACTCACGAAGAACGTGCAGAGGTCCCACGCTCTACCAGAGGAGTAGAGGCTGATCCGGGACCCTTGGCTTGACAACAACAATTGCATGGCAGCCTGAGACGTCTGGTCCCAGCCTGCTTCTCCCACCACACCTCTCACTGCCTCCAGCACACAAACCATCCTCCAGCTGCCCCACACCATGCCACACCACACACCAATGTCCCAAAGCACCTGAACCTGCCAGTCATCTGTGCCTGAGTATGTGCTCATACTATCTGCCGCCCTGGGAATGTCTTCTCCCTCCTTTCTCCACTGGTGAGTGTCCTCCTTATCCCTGAAAACCTTGCTTCAGTGCCACCTCCATGATGACCCCACCCCACTTACAATTCCTCTCTCTGCTCTGGGCTAATATAGTGCTTTGGTTACACCTTTCCTCATGCACTTACTTATTCATTCATTCATTCGTATGTGGACTCATCTCCATCAAGCAGGAAACTGCCCTAGCCCAGTCCTGCCCTCAGTGACTCTGGGAAGTCAGGAATGAGTTGGGCACAGCCCCTAATCTCCCTTTGGAAATGTCCCATCCTGAGGTAACCCGATACATAGAGCCAGAGCAGTCATAAAAGGCTCTAAGGGCTGTGTATAAATCTGTAATGGCTTACGTATGGATACCACTGAGGAGGGTTTCACGAGAGCCTTCCTGAATGAGTTGGCCTTTAAGTTAGCATAGGAAAACTGAATAGACTTTACCTCCACCTGGACCGATAGGATGAAGGGGAGGGCATGCAGAGAGAGGGGAATAGCATATGCAGAGGCACAGAGGTATAACAGAGGCCTGTTGTGTAAGGGGAATAGAAGGAATTCACCCTCTCAGAATAGGAGCTGAGGGTATCATGCCAGTAGGTGGCAGCAGGGCCTTAACCTGGTGTCCTGGTGTGTGTGTGTGTGTGTGTGTGTGCGCGCGCGTGTGTGTGTGCGTGCACGCGCGCACGTGTGAACTGAGGCATTTGTCTGCTTGTTCATTCTTTACCTCTCCCACCATTGCCTGGAGCAAAGATACAGATAGAACAGATGGAACTAGGCATTAAATAGTACGACTGATACTCCCATCCACTGTGCGCTATGATTCCTGCATCCCCCAACCAAGAACCCCTCAATTCACCTCCCATTTTACTTGAGTATGCCCGCCTTTCAAAGCCCAACACATTCACTCCATGGGCACCTAATCCGTTCTGCCCACTGCTGGCTGATGTCAGGAACCCTGAAGTGAATCACACACAGATCTTATTCACTGTCACCAGGTGAAACAGAGAGACACGAGAATGACATAAGTTGAGAAGTGCTTTGTCAATGACAACATAAGTATGATGGAAGCCATCATGAGGGGTGAGGAGGTCAGGGAGTCTGACCTGGATCTTAAAGAATTCAAAGAAGTGTACCAAGTTGGGAAGGGGGCTCTCAGAAGGCAAAAGCAGTCTAGTAAACTGAGAGCTGCATGATACAAAGAATGGAGGCTGGAAATATCCAGGGGTGTGTAGGGAACTACAAGTGGATTGGAGTTCCTGGAGTGTTGATTTGAGGCCCAAGAAATGCTAAGAGGTGAGATTGAAGGCCATGAGTGCTGCAGGGGCTTGATAAGGAACATAAAATTTATGTTGAACATGCCCAGGGAGCCCTGAGAGGGAATGACGCTATGAGGTTTGTGTTTAGAAAGACCAGACTGTGCAGCTGCTGAAACGATGCATGGATGGGAGGGGCCCCCAGGAGAAGCAGGGAAACACCAGAGGGAAAGGAGCCCTAAATTTGGGCTTCATTTGTTTGGGATGGCGAGGAGGGGTGGACCTGAGACATATCCAGCAGATCAAACCGGCATGAATTTGTGGCTGGTTGGATGTGAGGAGTGAGGGACACAGGAGGATTCAGGGGTGACACTCAGGTTTGTATCTGGAGTGACCATGTGGATGATGGTGCCTCTAAATGACAAAGACACGCAAGGGTGAGACGGGAGGAAGGTAATGAATTTGTTGTTTGGGCAGCATACATTGGAGGCTTCAGCCATCCAAGGGAACAGGTCCAGTGGTGAGTGGGTATGAAGTTGTGGAGGGGGAAGAGTGAAGAGCATTGGACTGGGGAAAGAGTTGTGGGGTCAGCAGTGGAGATTCAGGGGTTGAATCCAAGAGAGCTAGGGAGGTGACCCAGGCCTAATGTATAGAGCCAGAAGAGCAGATCCAGGATGGCAGTTGCTAAGGTAGAGCTTCCCAGTCTAGGAGCTATTGAGCTCCACAGCCCTTGGGGTATCTGGCCCCACGAGCTGCCATCAGCCTATTCAGGGCTCTAAATCCCCACCACTTCCCTCCATTGTGCTACACAAACGTCATCATTTTCTTTGCAGGCCATGACAGACAAATATTAGGCAACACTGTTTAAGGGACAGGGGGGAAAATGGAGCTGAAGAAAGAGACTGAATCCGATGGGCCTGAGAGCTGGTAGGAGAATAAGGAGCGTTCATCATCTCTGGATCCCAGGGGAAAAGATTCTTCGGAGGACTAGAAGTGATTGTCAATTGTGAAATATATCAGGGAGGTGCAGTCTGATGAGAACTGAAATACACCCACTGAGTGTTCCAACCAACTGGCCGTTGCTACCTTTGGTGAGAGATGGATCAGCGGTGGGGGTGGGAGCCAGTCTGCAGTGGGCAGAGGAGTAAACCGGAGGTGAGAAGACCATTGCATCTGCCGAGTTCATCACCTTGGCATGCTACTGGGAAGAAAGGAGCTGATTTGAAGTTTGGGTGGGATCCGGATGAATGGAGGTTGTCTTAGTGGATGGAAAAAACACCAAAATTTTTAAACTGTAATGAAGACCCAGTTGGGTGCATGGGCTGGGTTGGAGAGTAGGAGTCTTGCTGGTGGAGGAGGTACTGGAGGCTGGGCATGCATGGGGTCAGGGAAGGATTGTTTTGTCTTTCAGTAGAGGGAGGAGGCATATAGGTGTGTGGACCCTGTGCAAGGGTGGGGTGGGCAGTGCAAGGGACATGGCCTGGTGCCCTTAATTTTTTCATGAGGAGGGAGGGGAGGCATTTCCTGAGAATGGGGTGGCATGACAGCTGAAGGGAGTGTGAGAGGTTGGTGACCTGGGTCATGCCTCTTGTTTATATAATAGGATGTGAGGTGTGGGGCCACTGGTGAGCCTGGGACCATGGAGAGGTAGGAATGTGATTTTCCCAGAAGCTCTCACCTACCCAGGTATGGGAAGAACACAGAAGGACAGCTGGACTCTGCCTGTGGCTTGGGCAGTTGCAGGATGGTTGACCCAGGGCTTGGGGAACTGCTGTAGAGTGCCAGGAAAAAGTGCAGACAAAGCCTACGCTTGTGCTTGTGAATTAATTCAAAGGCTGGGGTGGAGGGGAAGAACAAGATGTCCTCCCATCTCCTTCCTGCTCTCCACCACCCCCCTCCTGTGTCCAGCTTTGTGACCAGAGAATGCCTGGAGGGCTGAGAGGAGAATAAGCTGGTTACCCCAGGACAGAGCTTGCTTCAGGCTCCTGGGCAGCACAGACCCTCAGCAAGCCTATACTTCCTTAGGCTGAGCTGCCACTGGCCCTGGGGGCCCTTCCAGCTCCCCTCTCCCCTTCCCTCAACTGTCCCAGGCCCCAGGCTCTGCAGAAGGAGAGATGGAGTGGGGGAAGGGGGTCAGCAGCCAATCATATCCCCGATAGCCCAAGGCATCTGCACCTGGTCTAACCAATCCCCTCTGAACAAATAGCTCACTCAGCCTCTGCTCCCTCCTCCCCTCCCTGCTCTGCCCAGCAACAACAGAAAGGAGGTTTAAGGAGGAGAGGGAGGCCCTGCAAACTCCCAGCCCCTGGCAGCAATGGAGCCGGGCCTCAGGCTCACTCTATAGAGGGAGGTTAAAACAACACTCTCAGTTCCTGGAGCCCAGGCAAAACGTCCCTAGGGGCCCTCAAGACTATGCAAGCCCAGCTCTCACAGACAGGAACTCACATATTACAGAGATCCTGATCCCTGGAGCCTTGGGCCACAAGCCAGTCTCATTTTCTCCACAGCTCAGGGACAGGCCCTTGGCTGGCAGCCTGACCAGCAGAGATACACTTCTGGTGGAGGAGATGGACATTGAGCAAACAATCCCACAAATGCCTATTTAATAGCAACAGTGATAAGGCCTAGGAAGGAAAAGAGCAGGGTTTTATGCAGCAAAATAAGAGGGGACTTGATTTAGACTGGCTTTCACAGTTTTTGTTGATTCCACTTCTTTTTTTCCAGATTTGCGATGGCTATTTTGTTCATTACTTTGCACCCAGGAGCCTTCCACCTGTTGAGAAAAACGTGGTGTTTGTTATTGACGCGAGCGGCTCCATGTTTGGTACCAAAGTGAAGCAGGTAACAAGGACCCTGGGGATCGTTCATAGCTCTTGATTTAGAAAGCTCAGAAAGCAGAGAGTGCTGGTACAGTGGTTCCCTGAGACAAGACACCCTGCCATCCCATCACCTTTGGACCTTATAGGCCTAGGCCTACCTTAGTCTTGGTACCTTACATATCAGGAGCCACGTAGGCATGGAGCCACAGAATCCTAGGAACACTGAAACATAGGACTATGGGGCCTGAACCCATCAAGAGCCTCAACCACAAACCTCCAGGTCTCATAAAGGCCCAGAGTCATAGAGCCTTTGGGCTAGAGTACTCTGGCATCATAAAGCCTGAGTCAAAAACATTTAAACTGTAGTCATTTTAGATTCAGAACTGTCAAGGGGCCACAGCTTTGTTTGGTTTGGTTTTGTTTCGTTTTGTTTTGTTTTGTTTGACTATATAGACAGAAGAATACAGTGCACTGGCCTTATAGTGCTTAGAAGCCATAGAGTCCTGGGTCCATCTAGGCTTCAGTCTTGTACCCCACCTACCAGAACACCCTTTAAACAGAATCCTGGAGCCACAGGCCAAAGTGATTTTGACTTTAGAGCCTGAATCCATAAAGTTCTGGAAGCAGCGTTCAAACCATAGTACTCTAGGGTTCTAGAAATATACAGTTCTAGTGTCTTGGGACAGTGTAACTTTTTTCCTTGACATTTTGAACCACAGAGCCCATGGGACCTAAGGCTAACTGACTTGTGTTTTATGAGAATATAACTAAACTGGGAGAAGTGAAGTATTGAAAACTGTCTCCTCTAGCCTTTAATGTATGGGAAGGGATATACCCAACTCCAAATCTTTTTAGTCTTCCCATTTCATCTAAGGCAGGACAAAAGCTGAAAGAACTTATGATGAGCATATTCCAGGGGCTAGGTGCCCTAAAAGACTGAGACCTAATCCTAGAACTATAGAATGTTTCTCCTCCCACCATGCATGACCACCATATCAGCTGGGTTCCTGTGTAAAAGCAGGAGGTTACAGTTGAAAGAACTGTAAGCCTGTACTCTATTTCTGAAAGAGTCTCTAGGGAAACTCAAGACAACATAGGAAACAAAAACAAGGACTCTAGAAACAATTTTAGTCTCTGACACCGACAACTGCAGCAACCAACAAACACAACCTAACTCCTAACAAGATAAACATAAAACCTCACACTAAAGGTCTATTTACCTCAGTTCCTTTTACCTCATACCACATGTCTGGCTTTCAACAAAAATATACAAAGAGTGCTAAAAGGAGAACAATCTGAAGAAATGAATCAAGCATCAGAACCAAACTGATATGGCAGAGCTTAGAAATTATCACACCAGGAATTTAAAGTAAGTATGACTAATATGTTAAGGGTTCTAATGGGAAAAGTGGGCAACATACAAGAACAGATGGCAAATTTAAGCAGAGATGGATATCCTAAGAAAATTAAAAAGAATACTAGAAATATAAAACACTGTAACAGGAATGAAAAATGCCTTTGGTGGGCTCTTTAGGAGACTGAACATGGCCAAAAAAGAATCAATGAACTTGAAGATATGACAATAGAAACTTCCCAAACCAAAAAGCAAAGAGAAAAAAGAATGAAAAAAATATATATATGGAATCTAAAAAAAAAAATGGTTCTGAAGAACCTAGGGGCAGGACAGGATTAAAGACACAGACGTAGAGAATGGACTTGAGGACACGGGGAAGGGGAAGGGGAAGCTGGGACAAAGTGAGAGAGTGGCATGGACTTATATATACTACCAAATGTAAAATAGATAGCTAATGGGAAGCAACCACATAGCACAGGGAGATCAGCTCAGTGCTTTGCGACCACCTAGAGGGCTGGGATAGGGAGGGTGGGAGGGAGACACGAGAGAGGAGATATGGGGATATATGTATATGTATAGCTGATTCACTTTGTTGTAGAGCAGAAACTAACACATCATTGTAAAGCAATTATACTCCAATGAAGATGTTAGAAAAAAAACAAAGACAAAATATCCAAGAACTGTGTACATGTACAAAAGTTTAACATGTGTAATGAGAACCCCATAAAGAAAAGAAAGAGAGAAAGTAACAGAAGAAATATTTGGAGGAATAACGGATACAAATTTTCCAAAATAAATTACATCCATCAAACCACAGGTCCAGGAAGCTCAGAGAACACTGAGCAGAATAAATACCAAGAAAAGTGCATGTAGGCATATCTTATTCGACCTGCAGAAAATTAAAGACAAAGAGAAAATCCTGTAAACGCCCACAGAAAATAATATATTACTTATAGAGGAACAAGAATAAGAATTACGTTGAATTTCTCTTGAGAAACCATGCAAGGAAAAGGAGAGTGTAGTGAAATATTCAAAGTGTTGAAGGAGAAGGGAAGTTGAAGGAAAACACCACTCACTTTGAATTCTGTATGCAGCAAAATTGTCCTTCCAAAGTGAAAAATAAAGACTTTATCAGCCAAATATTGAGAGAATTGTCACCAGTAGACCAGTCTTGCACAGCTAAATGTTAAAAGAAGTTCTCCATAGAGAATGAAAATGGGATAGCTCAGATACTTGGATCTACATAAAGAAAGGAAGATTGTTAGGGAAAGAATACTGCTGGTGGGAATGTAAATTGATACAGCCACTATGGAGAACAGTATGGAGTTTCCTTAAAAAACTACAAATAGAACTACCATACGACCCCGCAATCCCACTACTGGGCATAACAATAATACATAGGGAGGGTGGGAGGGAGGGAGACGCAAGAGGGAAGAGATATGGGAACATATGTATATGTATAACTGATTCACTTTGTTGTAAAGCAGAAACTAACACACCATTGTAAAACAGTTATACTCCAATAAAGATGTTAAAAAAATAAAAAATAAAGAGAATGACATTGTAACTATAACTTCGCTGTACAATGAAGGCAACATAAATGGAAACAGATAAATATCAAATAAATTTAATGCTCTCAGTAAGTCTTAGGTACCCTGAAAAAAAAAGAATAAATAAAAGTAAAATAATATATTTTATTTTTTAACTAATTGATCTAACAGATAACGATTTGTTCAAAATAATAATAGCAACAATGTATTCAGTGAATGTAGTTTACTGATAAGTGAAATTAATGACAGCAATGTTATAAAGGACAAGATAGAGGAATTGGACTACTCTGTCACAAGGTATGTGAACTATTCATGAAGCTGTATAGTGTTATTTGAATGTGGACTGGAATTAGTTGTAAAGGCATGCTGCCAAACTCTAGTGCAACCACTAAGAAATTTTCTTAACATAATGGATATGCTAAGAGACGAGAGACAATGGGACCGTATAAAACACTCGACTGAAACCAGAGAAGGCAGGAAAAGAGTAGAAGACAAAGAAAAAAAAAGGGAAACAAAGAGAAAACAGTTAAAAATATAGCAAATATTAATCTAATTATATCAGTAATCACTTTAATGATGACTTGTCTAAATACACCAATTAAAAGACAGAAGCTTCCATATAATATGTTTATGTATAGCTGATTCACTTTGTTATAGAGCAGAAACTGACACACCATTGTAAAGCAATTATACTCCAATAAAGATGTTAAAAAAAACCCAGTACGGCCAACTTAAAAATTGCTTCAAAATTTAAAAGGCTAGATCTCATGTTAAGTGTTCTTACCATAACAAAATTTTAAAAATTAAAAAAAAAACACGGAAGCTGTCAGTGTCAATTAAAACAAAACAAAAACCAACTATGTTTTCTACAAGAAGCACATTTTAAATATAAAGACACAGATAGATAAAAGTAATGGGATGCAAAGAACATATACCATGCTAACACTAATCAAAAGAAAGCTGGAACAGCTATATTAATTTCAGACCAAGTACACTTCAGAGCAAGTAAATTGTCAGGGATTAAAAGGTGCATTATATTATGGTAAAAGGGTCGATTCTCCAAGAAGACATAATAATCCTTAATGTGTATGCACCTAACATTAGAGTGTCAAAATACATGAGGCAAAAATTGATAGAACTGCGAGGATAAATGGACAAATCCACTATTATAGTTGGAGGCTTCAACTTCCCTATATCAGAAATGGACATATCCAGCAGGCAGAAAATCCATAAGGACATTGTTGAACTGAACAGCATCATCATTTAATTGAATCTAACTGACATCTACACCACACTTTATCCAACAACAGCACAATACACATTTGTCCCAAGCTCACGTGGAACATTTGCCAAGATAGACTACATTGTGGGCCATAAAACACACCTTAACAAATTTAAAATAATATAAATCATACAAAGTATGCTCTCAGACTAAATGGAATAAAACTAGAAATCAGCAACAGAAAGATAGCTGGAAAATCTCAAAGTAATAAGAGATTAAACAACATACTTTTAAAAACATAATCTGTCCCTGGATAACAGGATATTCTCAGGGAAGGCCATCCTTTATGTGTCAGCCCTCTCAATGGAAGCAGGAGTATGGTGCTCAGCTCCTTTTTTGAAAAAAATATTTATTTATTTATTTATTTATTTATTTATTTATTTGGCTGCTTCAGGTCTTAGATGCAGTGTGTGGAATCTTCGTTGTGGCATGCGGGATCTTTTTAGTTGCAGCATGTGGGATCTTTTTTTTTTTTTTTTTTTAGTTGCAGCATGCAGGATCTTCGTTGCTGCATGAGAACTCTTAGTTGTGACATGTGGGATCTAGTTCCCTGACCCGGGATTGAACTGGGGCCCCCTGTATTGGGAGTGTGGAGTCTTAGCCACTGGACCACCAGGGAAGTCCCTGGTGCTCAGCTCCTGATCCCAGAATGTGTGACCTATCCCCTGAGTTCATCTTATGGCAGGAAAGATTCTGATCCACTTAAAAGCATTCAAGGCATCTTCTATCAGTTTAAGATGTAGAGAAAGGCAAGCCACAAATGTCCTTCCTGTGGTTTCTAGAATCCACACCTCTATAAAAGGTTGAAGGTGTATGCTTAAAATCACTGGATTTACCGCCTCCAAAATACAGATTTGAATCCCTGGTCCATCAATGACTAGCTGTGTGACCTTGAGCTAGCCACTCCACTCTCTGAGCCTTAATGTCATCTCTTGTAAAATGAGGATAATATTAGTACCTCCTTCATTGTGTTGCTGTGAAGATGAAATGAGCTGATGCATCTAAAGTACAGTGCCAGGAGCATAGCAAGTATCCTATAAATGGTACCATAATATTAGAACCTACATATTGTATTCCCTGAGTGTAGCCCTATACTAAATATTGTCATGGAGAAGGGAGCCAAGAGGAAGTAGCAATCTAAGCCCTGTTCTCAGAGGACTCAAGATCTGTATGGAGAATGAAAATATTCCACATAAGATAGTCAGCAAATAGTGTGGGACAGGGAATATCTGGGTGCGAAGGGCATGGATCAGACTAGGCAATCAAGGAAGGGCTGCCCAGAGAAAGAGCAACTGAAGGAACTATGAAGATATGAGTAAGTAAAGAACAAAATTGTGGAGACGAAATGGAATCTAGGTTATCGGGAGGTTTCTTCCAGCCTGGAAGAAACAGAAATTGAAGTAGAAGAACAGATTAGAGAGAACAGAGAACCAAATCATGCAAAATCATTGAAAGGTAGCTATAAATACCTGGAGTCATAAAGCTCTTAAACTTTAGGGCCCTCGAATCATTGAATCCTTGATCATGGGTTCAGAAACCATAGGACAAATAATTCCTAGCTCTCTGAAAGCATAGAACTTGAACCTTCTAGACCACCACTCTCCAGTAGAACTTTTTTGATGATGGAAATGTTATAAACAGTGTCCAGTACAGTAGCTACTGGCCACATGAAGTTATTGAACCCTTGAAATGTGGCTACTGCAAATGGAGAAACAGAATTTTAACTTTTTCTTTAATTTTAACTAACTTACATTTACATTTAAATAACTACATGTGGCTAGCAGTTACCATTGGACAGTACTGTTCTAGGCTTTGAGCCATTAGAGCCTATAGAGCATTTTGACCTAAGAATCCTAGACTTAAAGTGCTGGAGTCAGAGAACATTAAAACCATACAACAAAAGCAGAAACTAACACACCATTGTAAAGCAATTATACTCCAATAAAGATGTTAAAAAAACATACAACACTTAGACCTCAGTACCTTGTATAGAAAGAGGCTTTCAGTCTTGAACAAGACCTCAAGTCTTGGTCCATCTCCTTCACATCATCTATATCCCACAGACTAAAAAGTCCATGAGTGTGATCCTTCGTAACCTGCCGGCCAGCGACTACTTCAACATCATCTCCTTTTCTGACAGTTAGTGTCTGGAAAGCCAGAGGCTCCATCCAGGCCACCATCCAGAATGTCCACAGTGCCAAGGACTACCTGGGGCACATGGAAGCTGCTGGCAGTGTTAGACCTACCCACCCAAATTGGCAGGCTGTGGTGACATGGGAAATTCTTGAAACCCTCCCTTCATGCACCCATCCACTTCACCTCTCACAATGTCTGAAATATCACTGTTACACTTTACACAAATATGTCCCTTTGTCCTTCTGTGTTTCTTTGCCTAGTGGAAAGAAATCTCCATGTATTTTAGGACACATTCCTCTTTGGGGCTGAATTTCCTCCTCTTTAAAGCACATACCCAAAGAATTTGCTGAAACTTTTGTTTTATTTTTTATCAATAATCTAGATATTTATTTCTAAGTATTTGAGCAAGCTGCTGCCCTGATTTTGGCTTCTGATCAATCCTCTCTCAGACGATTACTGAAGTCTCCCCCACCCACCACCTCCTGACAACTCAGCCCTTTTTTCCCCTGTAGGATGGAGGTGGAGATGCTATCCTTGGGGATCTGCCAATCTGACTAGAGAATGAGACATTCCCCCAGGAAACAGTCAGAGCAGTCTGAGACAGGGAGTGATAAAAACCAAGGACATGTGGGCCCCACTGTCAGATCTCAGGGAGCCTGTGTGGGGGTGGGGATTTGGGAAGGATAAGCAGCGGAAACAGTGTGAGCAATGATAAGGAGATATGACTGAGCCTGGGAGGTTGGTGAGGTACCCAGTGTGTCCAATGGGGGTAAAAGTTACTAGAAAAAATGGTCTCACAGTCTGCTCTCCAATTAGGGACTGACATCAATGCAGCTCTGCTGGCAGCTGCTTCAGTGCTGAACCATAGCAACCAGAAGCCTGGGAGGGGCCCCAGTGTGAGGAGGATCCCTCTCACTATCTTCCTGACAGATGGGGAGCTGACGGCTGGAGTGACGACTCCCAGTGTGATCCTCTCCAACATCCGTCAGGCACTGGACAACAGAGTGTCCCAAGGTCAGCTTGGCCTTTGGGGATGATGCTGACTTCCCACTGCTGCATTGCTTGTCCCTGGAGAACCAAGGAACAGCCTGGTGCATATATGAGGACACCAACACAGCCCTACAGCTGGAGGGCCTTTATGAAGAGATCTCTATGCCTCTGCTGGTAGATGTGCATCTGGACTACCTGGGTGGCTTGATTGGGGCCTCCTCTTGGGCCTTTTCCCCCAACTACTTTGGTGGTTCAGAGCTGGTGGTGGCAGGCCAAGTGCAACCAGGCAAGCAGGAACTGGACATCTACCTGGCAACCTGTGGCCCCAGGGGTCAGCTTCTCGTGGCCTGCCACAGTGAGGTGGCCACCAACAGCAGCCAGAAGGTCTTTGGCTGCCCAGGGGAGCCAGCCCCCAATGTAGCCCACTTCATACACTGCCTCTGGGCTGACATCACCTTTGGAGAACTGCTGGAGGCACACTTCCAAGCTCACGATGCCAGCACTCACCACCTGCTGGCTGCTAAAGTCCTCAACCTGTCGTTTGAATAAGATTTTGTCACACCTCTGACTTCACTGGTCATGGTGCAACCCAAAGAAGCCACTGAAGAAGTCAGGAAACAGACTTTCACCGCAGATGGACTAGGCACCATCATGCCCTCATCCACCAGCAGTCATGGCCTAACGGCAGGCACAGCCCAACCAGCCTTGGTTCCCAAGGTTTCTCCCAAATCAAGGCTTGTGAAACCAAAGTTCTACTTATCCTCAACTACTCCTGCCCAGTTCCAAGGAGTTGGAGCCACTGGGTCAGAGCCCTAGTACCCCATCCACCCTTGCACACCCAAAGCCCCCAATTCCAGCACAACAGGATTCTGGCAACTTGGCTCAGCCAACATTTAGGATACCACCTGCTGCCATTGTGCCCTCAAATTCTGGTGGCCTATTGCTTCTGAAGCCCAGCATGCCATTACATCAGAATTCTGGTACCCTATTACCCATTAATTCCAAGACACAAGTCCCACCTCTGAATCCTAGCACCCCAGCCCAGCCCAAAGCTGGCTCTATGAAACATGTTACTCTGCTGCATTCCAAACCTGGTTCTCCATCACAACCTAAACTAGATGCCCCATCACACCCCCAACCTGGGGTACTTACATCACAGTCACCCAAATGCCTGTCACAGCCCAGGGCTGGAGTCTCCACACATCAGATTGTCAAATACCCATCACACACCAGAGCAAGGGTTCCTGCTCCTAAGACCCCAAACAACTTGCCGTACCCTAGACCTGGGATCCTCTTACCCAAGACCCCTAAAATCCCATCACCTCTTAAACCTAGTGCCCCTCCTCATCAAACCCCCCTAAGCTTATTACTTTCCAAACCTAAGACAACAATCCCCAATAAACCCAAAATCTCATTACCCCCCAGGCCTGACAAACTCAGGTCCCCACCTCCTCAGAGCCTTAGCATACTTCCAAGCACTATCTCAAGTCCTACAAGTCCCAGCAGTTCCATGACAATTTCTGTCCTTGGAGAACCGCTCCCTACTCTCTTTCACCCCACCCTGCGCTATCTGCTGCCCCCTGGAAGGCTCTGGCATCAGCATGACCTGTTGCCAGAGCCCCAATGCACCAGGAAAATTCTGGGACCATCTGTGTCAGGAGTCCTGATGATGGGCCTACCCAACAGCTCCAGGCCTATGCCAGAAGGCAACCCCCAAAACCTGCCAGTCTTGCTGCCTTCTAGCACCCTCCCTGAAGTTGTCAGCCTGCTCCTTATCCTTAAGGAGCTACAGCTGCTGTCTGAGTCAATGGAGGAGTCCAAATTTGTGGAGTCCTTGAACCCACCGGCTTTCTATACCTTCCTCATCCCTGACGAAGATGGTGAGTGCCATGGGCAAGAGGTCAAGCCACAAGGGGGGGCAGTATGAATAGAGAGAGCCAGGAACTAGAAGCATACAAAGCTTGTGCAGATTCTTGTGATTCAAGCTGCTTGCTTGCTTACTTTGAGACTTTGAGCCAGCTACTTAACTTCTCTGGGCCTCAGCACATAGGCACAGAATTAGAGGCCCTGGGAGAGAAGGGCCCCTGTTAAGACTGGGGAATGCACAGAAATGAACTGGCCAAGCTATGGCTTTGACATTTGCTTTGTTGGACAAGAGAATTGCTCATGCTTCCCAAGCAGAGAAGAGATGTGGGGTTATAAATTGGAGCATCACTGGACAAGTCAGCTCTGATTTGTTCTTTTGTGCTCTATGAACAGCCCTGCTTAATGAAAGGGATATAAAAATTGGGGAAGATGATGACAGTTGTCTTTAAATTTCCCAAAGACTGTGAAATAATAACAGTTTACATTTTTTAGCTCTTCCTATGTGCAGGTACTGCTCTACATATTGTACTTATAGTCCTCATTTTGTCCTTACCAAAACACTCTTAATATCTGCATTTTACTCATGGGGAAACTGAAGCACAGAGAAGTGAAGTAACTTGTTCCACATCAAATAGCTAGTAAGAGATTTGAACCTACATAATCTGGT
Organism: Physeter macrocephalus; assembly: GCF_002837175.3. Lineage (NCBI taxonomy): Eukaryota > Metazoa > Chordata > Mammalia > Artiodactyla > Physeteridae > Physeter > Physeter macrocephalus. The sequence goes on along the minus strand of NC_041234.1, from coordinate 35,026,785 downwards.
CCCATGCTGAATGTGATTCACCACTTCACTATTCGCCTTCCTGAGAGGAGTGACATTTCCTAGGGTGACCTTGTAGGGCAGGATTAGAACCAGTTGGTGGTGGCAATAAGTCATAGAGATAGAAATTTGGGCATGACATCCTTGACGTACCCCTCTCCTTCACCACCCTCCCTCCCAATATCCCATCCATCTTCAATTCCTGACACTGTTATCTTTAATATGTTTGTCAAATGTACCCACTTCTCACTACCCCAACTGTCACTATCCTAGGGCAGACTACCATTGTGCCTCACCAACAAAACTGTTCTAGCCTCCTCACTGGTTTTCTTGCTTCCTCTCTTGAGATATTCTCTTGGCCATTCTCCCCCAGCAGCCGAAGGTATCATTTTTTTATATATAAATTTATGTATTTTATTTTATTTTTATTTTTGGCTGTGTTGGGTCTTTGTTGCTGCACGCGGGCTCTCTCTAGCTGCGGCTAGCGGGGGCCACTCCTCGTTGTGGTGCATGGGCTTCTCATTGTGGTGGCCTCTTTTATTGTGGAGCACGGGTTCTACGTGTATGAGCTTCAGTAGTTGTGGCACGCAGGCTCATTAGTTGTGGCTCGCAGGCTCTAGAGCACAGGTTCAGTAGTTGTGGCGCACGGGCTTAGCTGCTCTGCGGTATGTGGGATCCTCCCGGACCAGGGCTCGAACCCGTGTCCCCTGCATTGGCAGGCAGATTCCTAACCATTGCACCACCAGGGAAGCCCAAAGCGATCGTTTAAAAACATAGATCACTTCATGTCCCTTCCCTACTTAACTCATCTCAAGGGTTTCCTATCATACCTAGAATAAAGTCCAAAGTCCTCTTTATGAGCTTCAAGGCCCTGCATGATCTGCCCTCTATCCCATACCTCTCTGAACTCACCTTCTCCCACTCACCCTCTGAACTCAAGCCCCAATGGCCTCCTGTTCCTCCAATGGGCCTTACCCCCATCCCTGCCTCCACTCAGGGACCTCTTCCAAGCTGTTCCCCCTGCTTGAAAATTGCTCTGACCTGCCTTGCTCTGCTCCCTACCTACCACCCTCATCTCTTCCACTGCCACTCAAACTCCATCTCATGCCTTAAATCTCAGGTCAAATGTCCTTCTCACCCCTTCCTACTGCCCCAGACTATGTCAAGGATCTGCAACTCCCTCCATCAATCTGTTCTTTTTTCTTATAGCATTTGTAACCATTGGTAATTATAATTTCATTCATGCCTGCCTTCCCAACCAAAATATGAGCTTCACCAGGTCAGAAATCATGACTGACTTTTTCACCACCATATCCCTGATGCCTGACCAGTGCCTGAATGAATAAATAAATGATCTCATGAATGCATGCATAAATGCTCTAAAGAAGAATTTTGAACATAACTGAGCTTGAAAGACTAAGGTGCTATGCAGAACATAAGGTCTCAGTCTTGGCAATGTGCAGGTCAGATTGGGAAGCCAGTGAAGACTCTCCTGGTCAGAAGGAGAGTCTCCCCTTTGGTGGGCCGAGAACATCTTTGCCCTCAGAGTGTGAAGGATTTCTCTTATTTCTTTTACACTTGGCAGAAAATCCGCATTGGGACAGCAATTCTGAGGAGATCCTGGGAGGAGCTGGAGACAGCATGGAATCTCAGGGAAGTTCTGAAGGGCTAGCAAAAGGTGAACAAATAGCTCCCCTGACAAAGATCCCTGAGCTTTCATTTTCATTCAGTTAGAATTTTCACAGGCATTGTGTGAGCCCAGAGGAGGGGCAATGTATTAATTTTCCATTGCTGCGTAATAAATTACCACAACCTTAGTAGCTTAAAACACTCCCATTAATTATCTCACAGTTCTATGGGCCAGAAGTCTAGGCAAGAGTTAGTTAGGTTCTCTGCTCAGGATTTCATAAAACTAAAATCAGGGTGTCTATCAGACTGAGTTCTCATCGTCTTCCACATTCTTTCAGTTTGTTGACAGAATTCAGTTCTTTGTATTAAGACTGAGATCGCTGTGGGATATTTTGGGGGTTTTTTTTGTTTTCTTTGTTTATTTTGTTTTTTTCTGATTGTTGGCTAGCAGTCACTCTCAGCTTCTAGAGGCCCCTGGGGCCACTTTCAGGTCCTAGAGGCTTCCTGCATTCCTTGCCACGTGGCCCCGTCCATCTTCCAAAGACAGTCATGGAGAATATCCCTCCTGTTAAATCCTTCTCATATTTCAAATCCCTCTGACATCTCTGCCTCTGATCTCCAGACCAAGATTTAAAGGGTTTATGTGATTAGGTCATGCCCACTTCGATAATCTCCTTATTTCATCAACTGCACCATATAACATGACCTATTTATGGGAGTGATAACTCACCATATCACACCCTGAGGATTTTACACGGTGTGTATACCGGGGAATCTTGGGGGGCATCTTAAAATTCTACCTACCACAGGCAGAGAGCAAGAGAAAATAACATTTGAGTTGGCCTGGAAGAATAACTAGAAATTGATCCTTAGTAGCTAAAGGAAGGAGAACATTCCAGGTGGCAGGAAAAAACAGAAGCAAAGGGTCACTAGCAAGATAAGGCAGGGCACTCATAAGAATAGTCAGTTCAGTTGGGCTGGAGCATGCAGAAGAGCCTGGAGAGCTAGGCAGGGACTAGATATCAGAAAAGACTTAAATGCTGAGCTCAGAATTTGGGGGTTTATTTTGGAGGAGGTGACTGAGAGGCCAGGGAGCCCCAGAGTACCTAGGAATGTAATAGATCAGTCTCTTACCAACACAGTCCCCCTCTCTTTTGTAGGCACGGTGCCAAGCATCTTCACCTTCTCATCCTCGGGTAAGCCAGCCACCCTCGCTGTCCTGTTTGAGTACAGGACAGCTTGTGCACTAGGACTGGGGCTGAGCTGTCTCTCTGGGGAAATAGACATGGCCTCCTACCTTCTCCTCTCTCCTTCCCTCCCCTCCTCTCCCATTCCTTCTGATCTCAAGTGACCTCAGTGTGCAGTGACTTGAAGCAGGGTTTTGGTTCCCAGTCAGAGATAGAGGTCAGGTTGTGGCAGTGAGAGCACCAAATCCTAGCCACTAGACCAGTGGCCCTGGCCTTTCGGCTTTGCAGAAAAGAATTTCCACAAAGATGAAAAGTAGTGAAACAAGTAAAGTATTTATTAGAAGGCAAAAGAGACAGTACATGTGGATAGACACAGAGGCAGACTCAGAAAGAGAGTAACACCCTGATGGTAGTTTAAATCACTTATATGGGACATTTCTTCTGGGTTTCCTTTGGCCACTCATTTTGATTTGCCTGGTTCAGAGTCCATGTTTGGTATACCTCAGGATCCTCCCAATGTGTGCGCCAAGATGAATTCCACCCAAGAGGGCTATGGGTAGTTTGGTGTCACTCCCCTTTTGACCTCCAAGGACCTTTCTAGTTGGGAAGATCTCCTTGACTTTGAGAATGAGAACTATGTGGTCTCTTATCTTCTATCTGGGCAGGGCCCAGCCTCCTCTCTCAATTGTCCTGCTATTCTCATCTTGGAGTATCGGTCCACAGGTATTGAATCTCCAATTGCTTACCCTGGGGGGGCATCTACCTCCTGCCTCAAATACCCCATGAGAGACAGAGCCCCCAAGAAATATTTATGGGGAAGATGAAGGACAAAGGTCTATCTTCCATAGCTTCTTCAGACTGGCAAGGGTCTCGTAGACCCTACCTAGTTGGGGTCACAGAACTCTTGCCCTGTCTCATTAAGGGGCCCCAGAGTGATTTCTGTTGTTATTTCAGCAGGATTGGCTGTGGGGAGTGGTTGGAGTCCCTGCACCACCATTGTCCTGTGATGCCCTAGAGAAAAGAAACTAAATAATTATATTAGAGAAGCAGGGGCTAAAGACTAGTAAAAGACTACTATAATCAGAGACTCAAGCAAGGGTAGGAAGCTGGTTATACAAGGTCAGCATATGTTTGTTAATCTCAGGCTTATTTCTCTATTTCTAAAATGGAAGTTCTGCACCTGTTGGTTCCAGGTCTCCTTCTTGGACTGAAAGGTCTTGGTTGCAGATTTGCAACAGTATGGAAGACAACAGAGCACTAGGCAAAATATAACATAAATCAGTATGGCTGAAACAAGGAAGGTTATAAGAAAATGGAAACCTCCCATTAGAGAGGTTCTTTTTCTTTGGTTCATGATTTTATTTTTACACTGCATTGTAAAGCAACCATACTCCAATAAAAATTAATTTAAAAAAAAGAATGCTGGTATAGGAAGGCATGACAATTCACAATTGCTTAATTCTTAGATATCACTAGAAATTAAAGTTTTTAAGATTAAAGAATTCTTGGGCTTGCCTGGTGGCACAGTGGTTGAGAGTCCGCCTGCCGATGCAGGAGACACGGGTTCGTGCCCCGGTCTGGGAAGATCCCACATGCCACAGAGTGGCTGGGCCCGTGAGCCATGGCTGCTGAGCCTGCGCATCCGGAGCCTGTGCTCTGCAACGGGAGAGGCCACAACAGTGAGAGGCCTGCGTACTGCAAAAAAAAAAAAAAAAATTAAAGAATTCTAATGAATACATGTAATTATAATTACTAGAACCAATAAAAGAAACAACTGTGTATACCAAAAAATAAATTAATTAATTAATTAAATTTAATTTATTTTTTGAGTGAACTTAATTAGAATCTAATATTAATTCTATTTTTAATTTCTTTTTAAGAATATTACTATACTTTTACTTTTAAAGCCACTTCCTGTTACATTTTTAAAATGCCTTTCTTTTTTTATTAATTTTTATTGGAGTATGGTTGCTTTACAATGTTGTGTTAGCCTCCACTGCACAACAAAATGAATCAGCCATACCCATACAGATATCCCCTCCCTTTTTGGACTTCCCTCCCACCTAGATTATCACAGTGCATTAGAAAGGTTTTAATATCTTGTGGGATCCAGGAAAACAAGCTGGAGAACCAGTTTTCAATTTTCCTGCCCATAATAGCGAGGATTGGTGGTTAATTGTCTGCTGAAACCAGGTGGCTTGTTGTCGAATTTTCTCAATGTTGGTCTCTACCTGGGAAGAGGTGTTAATGTATGTGCAGCAAGAAGTGTTGGCAACTGCACATACCCCTCCTTGTTCTGCCAACAGATAATCCAGGTCCAGTCGGTTGTCAAGTACCACTTTGACCAGCAAATCTAGAGACTTCTGTAAATTAGTGAGAGAGTTAGCAGTATTGTTACCTATGGCAGTAAGAGTATGAGACAAGTTTTGAAGGACATGTTGGTGGGCGGCTACTCCCCACCATGGTAATAATGTATACCCAAAGAAATAGGCATCTCCATCTGGGATGCCACCAGGTAAATCTCGAGTTAATTGAGTGAACAGTTTTAATGAAGTGGCCCAGTGCTTGGATTCATTTAAGGAGTGGATTAAGAAAGGGGTAATCAAGGTTCCCAGCATATACTGTGTGGGCATGGAGTTATTTTGTAGGCAATTAGTGGTGCATGGTTTTTTATCTACCTGGCATATGAAAACGTATCCTGACAGGGTGCAGTAGACTAACTCACCCAAAGTTTTAAAACCTAGCCATCCAGAGGGGGAAGGGTAAGCTGGGAAAAAGTGAGAGAGTAGCATTGACATATATACACTACCAAATGTAAACTAGATAGCTAGTGGGAAGCAGCCTCATAGCACAGGGAGATCAGCTCGGTGCTTTGTGACCACCTAGAGGGGTGGGATAGGGAGGGTGGGAGGGAGGCTCAAGAGGAAGGGGATATGGGGATATATGTGTACATATAGCTGATTCACTTTGTTATACAGCAGAAATTAACACAAAATTGTAAAGCAATTATACTCCAATAAAGATTTTTTTTTAATAAAAAAGACCTAGCCATCCAATTCTATTGTTATGGAAAATTTCTCCAGCTACAAATCCAACCCGTTCCATCCACATCTGTCCTGCTATCTGCTTCTCCTGTGTGGATCGTTCTTCCTTTGGGTAGCAAGTTAGAGTTTGAGCACAAATAAGTAACTGGAATTCTGGCTTGGGGGGCATTATAAAACTCTGGGATGCTTTAATGCCAGTTCTTCGTCCTCCCAGTTTGACTTCATATTCTCCTTCTGTTGCTAAGGGGAGGGTTAGGAAAGAGACATTAGAATTTTCTTCAGTAGGAAAATGAACAATTCTGACTCCGTACATTATGGTTCTGAGCCTTGGGTCTCTGGTAGAAGACCATTTTCCATCAGGAACTTGGCTAAAATTCCTTACAGGATGGACAGGAGGGTTGCTCTGGTCCACAATGGACTTAGCTCAGGGTAAACAAATCCAGCATTCTATCAATAGAGTGGAGGAAGCAAGAGTTTGTGCAATGCGAACCAGAGTTGCTGTCCATCCTGTGGATAAGGGAAATAGGCATAGAAAAGCTAAGGCTTCATAGTAGCCCCAGTCAGAGTCATATTTAAATCACCTAGCGTGGGCAGAGAAGTTTAGTAAATTCCAAGAGCAAAGGTGAGAGCAAAGAAGACAATAGTTATCTAAATCTACCAGAGCCTATCAATTATTCTGTAAGTGGATTGGAGTACCGGAAGGCAAGAAGGAAGATAGTGGCTATGGGTACTTAGCCTAGGGTCTAAGAAGTCTTTTTGTCCTTTTCAAATAAAAGCTTCAGGTCTTGGAGAGGTCATTCATCCACCTGGAATTTTCAGGCTTTCCTGGGTCCTCCGGATCCTGTGGAGACTCAGAGGAAGGGGTGGATTCACAGGAATGACTGGAATGTGGGTCTTCAGGTTCTTGTAACATATCAGTGGAAACAGGTTTAATCCTAGACAGATGAACCCAGCTGGTGACCCCCTGGAGTTTAACTGCTGTAGGAGTGCTCAGCAGGACTTGGTAAGGACCCCTCCATTTTGGGAGTAGCTGATGACCAGGGGACTCATTTTTCCAGGTCTTTAAAAGTTCCCAATCTCCAGGTTTTACAACAGAGTGACTGGGACTGTCATCTGGAGAGGGCTGTACTCTGTTGCCATGCTCTTGTATAGCCTCTGCACCTGGCCTAGGTTTGTAATGTATTTAAGAAGAACCTGGGTTTCTGGGTCAGTTAGCAAGTCCAGAGTAAGGAATGTCCTTCTGTATGTCATTTCAAAAGGGCTTAACTTAGTGGTTGTTTTAGAGGCTGCTCTGACCCTTAAGAGGGCTATTGGCAGCAGGCAATACCACGACTCTGACCTTTACTGATGGAGTTTGCCCAAGGTTTTCTTTAGAGTATGATTAGCCTGTTCCACTTTTCCTGAAGACTGCGGTCTCCAGGATGAACAGAGGTTGTATTTAATCCCTAAAGCCTGAAAAAGCTGTTGAGTGATCTTTGCTACAAACGAAGGTCCATTGTCACTCTGAAGGTGACGGGGCGACCTGAATCTAGGAATACTTTCCTTTAGGAGAGCCTTAGCCACTTCAGTTGCCTTCTCTGTTCTAGTAGGGAAGGCCTCTATCCATCCAATAGAAGTATCTATAAAGACTAGTAATTATTTGAAACCCTGGAAAGAGAGCATCTGAGTGAAATCTATTTGCCATTCCTCTTCTGGTTAAGTCCTACATTGCTGGACTGGGTTAACAAGAGGCAGAGGCTTGAAGTTGCCTCCTGGATTATGGGTAGCACAAAGGGCACAGTCTCAAGTAACTCTTTTAATTGTCTCCGGGAGCCTTTTCCCTGTAAAAAGATGGAAAACGATCATAGACATTGCATCTATCCCCAGATGGCGAGAATCATGTAGCCCTTTAATAATTTTCCATTGGTCAGAGAGAGGTATGAGCAATTTCTGATCTATGTGCCACGAGCCATCCATTCCCTTAGTTCCTCCTCTGTCTCATGCCCAGTTCTCTTTGGAAGTTGAGTACCTGGGTTTAACGTTAGAAGGGGTAAGAGATGGGATTAATGCCATTTCAGTTATGATCATCAAGACTGCTTTCTTTGCTTCCCGATCTGCCCTGTTGTTTCCTTGGGAAATTTGAGAAGTTCCCTTTTGGTGCCCATGGCAGTGAATGACTGTTATCTGTTTTGGTTTTTGAACCACTTCTATGAGCTGTAAAATCTCAACCCTATATTTTATAGGGAAATTTCTTGCATTTAGGAGTCCTCTCTCTTTGCCGATAGCTGTGTGGTCATGTAAAACAAGGAAGGCATATTTTGAGTCGGTGTATATATTTACAATCTTTCCTTCCCCTAGGATTAAGGCTTGGGTTAGAGCTATCAGTTCAGCCTTTTGGGCTGAGGTGTTAGTTGGCAAAGGTTTTGCTTCTATGACAATATGCATGCTCACAACAGCATACTCTGCCCTCCTAACTCCATCTTTAATGAAACTACTGCCATCAGTTAACCATTCTTCCTCAGGGTTTTCTATGGCCTGGTCTGTTAGGTTAGACCTATAGGCATAGACCTGGTCAAGGGTTTTGAGGCAAGAATGTGTTAGCTCTGGGCTTTCGGCGGACATTAGTGTAGTGGCGTTAAAAGTGTGGCAAGTTTTGAGGGTTAGCTCTGGGGAGTCAAGGAGCAAAGCCTGGTACTTAATAAGATGGCCTCCAGTTAGCCAATTGTGGCCTTTTATATCTAGAATCCCTTGCACTTGATGAGGGGTCTGGACTTCCAGTGGCTGTCCAAAGGTGAGCTTGTTGGCTTCTTCCACTAATAAAGCAGTGGCAGCTACTGCCTGGAGGCAGCCAGGCCAACCTCGGGCCATGGAGTCTAGTTGCTTGGAAAAGTAGCCTATAGGCTGAGGAATTTCCCCTAGATTCTGTATAAGGACACCAAAAGCTGTCCCCTGCTTTTCAGCCACGTACGAGATGAATGGCTTTTCAAATTGGGGAGACCCAGAGCAGGGGCTCTGGTGAGGACCTGCTTGATATCATTAAAAGCCTTTTCTTATTCCCCATTCCAAAGTAATAGCTCTGTTTCTGGGCCTTTAGTGTCTTCATATAGGGGCTTAGCCATTAGCCTGAATCCTGGAATCCAAATTCTACAAAATCCTGCCATGCCCAAAAAGGTACGGAGATGTTTCTTTGTCTTTGGTGCGCTTAGGCCTAATATAGCTTGTTTTCTATGTGGAGATAACTGTCTACTTCCAGGGTTTATAATATATCCCAGATATTTAACTTGTTGCTTTGAGATTTGTGCCTTTATCTGAGAGACTCTATAACCGCAGGCCCCAGGGATATTAAGGACTTCAATGGTATTTTGATCTGAGGCCTCCATGGAGGGACAACATATTAATATATCGTCTACATACTGTATAATAGCCCCTGCTTTCAGGTGTATTTCCCTTAGTTCCTTTCCTAGGGCCTGGGTGAAAAAGTGTGGACTGTCCCAAAACCCTTGAGGCAATACTGTCCAGGTATATTGTTGCATTTGGCCTGAGTCGGGGTTAGTCCACTAGAAGGCAAATAGATATTGTGATGAAGGATGAACTGGGATGCAAAAAAAAGGCATCCTTGAGGTCAAGTGCAGTAAACCATTTAGTGTCCTCAGGGATTTGGGCTAATATGTTATAAGGATTGGCCATGAGGGGATGTATAGGGACCACTGCATCATTTACTGCTCTAAGGTCTTGTACCATCCTATATTCCCCATTTGGCTTAACAACTAGCCTAATAGGAGTATTGCACGGAGACTGGCAGGGCACCAAGAGGCCATGCGTTAAGAATTCATCTATGAGGGGCTGTAAACTCTTCTTCACTTCCAACTTTATAGGGTACTGTCTCTTGTTAGGGTAGGCAGCTTCTGGTCTATGGCTAATTCTTAGAGTTGGGCATTTATGGCCCTTCCAGGGATTCCTTTGTCCCATACTGAAGTGTCCACTGCTTGTAGAATATGGCTGGGAATAGGACCTTGCTCTTCCAGTTGGTCTTAGTCAGAGTCAAGATAAGGGGCTGCTCGGGGCTGCTCGGGGCCTCCTAACTGGAGTATGGCCCTGAGGGAGCTCAGAAGGTCTCTCCTCAGTAGTGGGGTGGGACACTCAGATACAACTAAAAAGGCATGCGAAATCAACCACTGCTCAAATTGACAAGTGAGAGGCCCACTAAAGTAATGGGTGCTAAGCTTTTCATCAACACCAGTCACAGTACAGCTTTTGGAGGAAAGAGGTCTAGAGTGAGAAATTAAGACAGAGTGAGTGGCTCCCATATCAATTAAAAATTCAATCTTCTTACCTGCCACATCAAGGACTACCCAGGGCTCCTCGATGGAGATAGACATCTCATTGGGGGGAGCCACCAGAATCCCCAGCCCACCTCAGTAGTCGAGCATGGCCATCTTGGGAGCGGGATCCCCCCTTCTCCTTTGGGACTGAGGGCAGTCCCTCTTCCAGTGACCTATGTGTTTGCAGGTTGGGCATGGCCTGGGGGGCTCTTTCTGGCAATCTTGGGCCCAGTGGCCAGTTGACTTACATTTGTAGCATTCCCCCTTGTTGGTCTTACCTCCAGATGGAGAGTTGGACTTTCTTGGCCCCCTTGGGTTGTCCTGAGGTTGCAAGGCATGGCTGACAGCAACATGTATCAGTTTTGCATGAGCCCTGGCCTGTCTTTTCTCATGTTGGGTTCTCTTTTCCTTCTCAGCTTATCTCGATTATTAAATACCCCAAATGCCACATCTAGGAGTTGGGACATGGGTGTTTGTAGGGCTAATTGTAATCTTTGGAGTTTCCATTTAATATCAGGGGTGGACTGACTAATAAAGTGTTGTGTTGTCCCAGCAGGGGCTGACTTTCAGAAGTGGAGGGATCTATGTTGGTATACTTCCTAAAAGTCTCCACAAGCTGCCCATGAAAGAGGGCTGGATTTTCTTCTTCTTCTTGGGTCACTCCTTTAAACTTTTCATAGTTAACTAACTTTTTGATACACTTTCTCATCCCTTCTAATACACATTGGAGCATATGCTTCCTGGCTTCTGTTCCTGCCTGAAAATTATAATTGCAAGAGGGTTGCTGATTTGAGACTGCATCTCCACCCATAGCATAATGTTTGGGTTGGTGTCTGGCAAGCCGGTTGGCATGTCCCTGGGCTGCTGTCCAGATTCTCTGTTTTTCCTCAGGAGTACAGCAAATAGATAGAATTACTTGGACATCCTTCCAAGTTAAGTCATGAAACCCTTCAACAATCTTACTAGGGTCTTCAGAAAGTTGGCCCCATTTCCATTTGCATTAGGCTAAGTCATTTAAAGAGAAGGGCACATGTACTCTGATTGTCCCTACTCCATTTGCCACTTCCCTAAGAGGGCATAGTTTCCCTGATCCTGGGTGATAGGAAGCTCCACTGCGAGTTACCCAAGAAGGACTAGCCTCTCTTGGGGTAATGGAGGGTCTGGTGGGACATAAGGAGGTGCAGTTTGGGGTCAGTCAGAGGGAGCAAGAGGAGTAGGTGGCTCCGGAGAAGTAGGGATACTGTCAGGAGTAGGAGGAGCTAGGTTTCCCCCTGAGAGATGGGAGCGCTTAGAATAGGGGTCATCTAAAATGTCAGGAGAGTTTTCTGGTTCCCCAGGTTTTGAATTATAAGAGCCATATAAGGTGGGACTTTGGTTAAGGACCATGAAAGCCTGAATATAGGGAACCTCAGTCCACTTTCCCATCCTGCAGCAATAGAGATCCAATTGCAGAATGGTATTGCAATTTAGAGACCCATTTTCAGGCCATTTTTCTCCATTCCCTAACTTATACAAAGGCCAGGCACTGTTACAGTAGAACTTAAGTTTTTCCTTTCTTAGCCCTTCTATTTTAAAAAATTTCCAGTTCTTAAGGATACACTCCAGAGATGTCTCTTCTTGCTTGGAGGGGGATCCTCCTATGTTGAGTAACTTGCAAGCGAGAACAAGAGAGAGCTTCTAGAATGGAATCTGGCATTCTGGAAACATTTATCAGGAGGCTTTAACCTGAAGGGGTTCAGGGCATTGCCCAAATTCCCTTCAAATCTGATGAGGTTTCAAGCATCCTCTACTCTCCCATCGATTTCTAACCAGACGTCTCTGGTCTTCCATGGTAAATTGTGCAAGGCTTCTCCCCCAATATGGCCAGAGGAGGACCTTCGAACCAGCGCAGACCAGATGCCAGGACTTTCCTTAGGAGGGATCCCTTGTCTATAGAGCTTATGTCCTGTGATAAGTCTTCCTATGCTGGGTTGTATTCCTCGTGACTGAGCATCTACAAAGTTTATAATTCAGGCTTCTGGGTAGCGGCCAGCCAAATAGGCTGTCCATAGCAGTGTGTAGGCTGCCAAGACCTGGAGTGAAGGGGGTCCCATAGATGCAAAGAGGAACCCTTGGAGAAATTGGAGTTGGGCGCTATGGAAGATGCCACAGGGTTCAAGTTTCCAGGACCAGAAGGTGGAGAAATTCTCATAATAAATTTCTGGGCATTGAGTGAGGTGAGAGACTAGACAGCAAAAGATCCCAAAATCCTTTGCCCTGTCTGGCAGCTAAGATAGAACTGGGAAGCGTCTGACAATTTTGTCTCACACAGGCAGCACTGGGTTTGTCAGTGGCGGGGATGAAGTTTAGGAATGATGTCCAGGAAATCCTTCCCTAAAAGGGCGCGGAGAAAGAAAGTGAGAAAGAGACCTTGTTGTGCAAGTAATTTCTGAAAGAAAAGCGTAGTGGAGGGTTCCATATGGGACAGTGAGAGAGAGAGAGCGAGAGAGAGAAAAAGAGACCCCTTGGGTTCCTTCTCAGTTGGAAATCACGTTTCCACCATGTCACAAAGGATAGCATCAGCTGTCACCCAAGTGTTATTTGAATCTGCACGGCCTGGGGAATCCGCCTGCCACCCTCAATGTTGTTGGGGGTAGCCACAACGCTGTGAGCAGACAGAGGTTATGCCCTGCAGATCTTGAAAAGAAAGTGAAGTGGAGAGTGAGAAAGAAAACAAGAGCGAAAGTCAGGGGGCTCAGGCCGCAGCTGAGTGAAACCCACTGTTTACCTTGAATGCCTGAATTCCCAGGTTTTGGAACCAAATATGATCTCGGGTGCCTCATCCTGCAGTGGTTTGAAGCAGGGTTCCTGTTCCTGGCCAGAGATTGAGGTCAGGTCGTGGCGGTAAGAGCAGCAAATCCTAGCCACTAGACCAGTGGTCAGTGTCCAGGCTCTGGCCCTTCAGCTTTCCAGAAAAGAATTCCCACAAAGATGGAAAGTACTGAAACAAGTAAAGTATTTATTAGGAGTAAAAAGAGTACAGTACGCATGTATAGACACAGGGACTGACTCAAAAAGAGAGTCACGCCCTCATGGTAGTTTAAATCACTTATATGGGACATTTCTTCCAGGTTTCCTTTAGCCAATCATTTTGATTTGCCTGGTTCAGAGTCCGTATTTGGTATATCTCAGGATCCTCCCAATGTGTGCACTAAGATGGATGCCACCCAAGAGGCCTATGGGTAGTTGACATCACTTACTATGGGGTGGCGCCCCCTCCTTTTTTGACCTCCAAAGAGGCTTTCTAGTTGGGAAGGTCTCCTTGACTTTGAGAATGAGAAATATGTGGTCTCTTATCTTCTATCTGAGCAGGGCCCAGCCTCCTCTCTCAATTGTCCTGCTATGCTCATCTTGGAGTTTCTGTCCACAGGGAACGAATCTCCAATTTCTTACCCTGGGGCGCCCATCTACCTCCTGCCTCACTTCTAGGGCCATAACTTCAGAGTTGTGCCTCCTGCCTTGCAGTGGATGGGGACACCCACTTTGTGATCCACATCCCATGCTCAAAAGAGAGGATCTGCTTCACACTATATGGGTGCCCAGGGGACCTACTACAGCTCATAGATGACCCAAAGGCAGGTGAGAGCCCCAAAGACTCTACCTCATATAACTCCACAGAGAGATATACACATGTCAACACCCCCAGACATTTGTAGGCTAATACAAACACATAGCAGGGCACTGCACTAACACACAAGTACATACCCAGACACATGGAAACACACACAAATATACTCTAACACCAAGACACTCACAGATACACATACACACACACTAGAGAATACAGTAAACTCACGAAAATACACATCCAGGCACATATATTTTGACACTTTCCACACCTGCACATAATAACATACAAATAGGCATCCAGATACACAGAGATGCACAACACATGCCCAGATATACACAATGACACACATATCAACACACTCAGACACACATACATGCGCTGGTAACCCTACTCATCCCAATACACAAGAATTCAACACACATAGGTACACATACTCTGCTACTCTAGACATATAAACACACCAAAGCACACAAATACCATGACACACAGCCAGATGCATGCACACTGACACCCCCAGATATACAATATGTACCAACACACAACCAGACACACACAACATAAACTATTCACCAAGACTTATAACACCAACATATCCAGAGACACATGCACACATACAACCAAAAAAATACACACTCTACCATAACACCTTCCCCAAATATGCAGATGCACTGATATGTCCAGAGATACTCATATGAACAGAACTAAACACACACATTTACACACTCAGAGGCAAGCACATACATGCAAAGAGCCCCACTGGGGTAAGCATGCACACATATACATACATGCTCATACACTGCACAGGAAGGAGCAGCTAGATGGGCGGTGGTAGAAGCACTTTCCTCAGGAGCTAGCTCTCTAACCACAGATCTGCACCACTTCATCTGAACTTCAGGCCCTGAGACTTCACCCTTCCTGTGCTGTGAGTGACTATGTGAATGACCATGTGAAAGCCTGTGCTCCCAGCAAGCATTTTTCTCCCTCCAGGGCTGCATGTACATGGACAGCTGCGTGGGGCACCATCAAGGCCAGGGCACAAAGACCTACTTCCAGACCATCACAGTTACTAAAGACAAATCCCGGGCCTACACTATCACCATCACCCGCAGTTCCATATCCATGCAAGGTGAGGGTACCTTGCTTCTGTCCTGAGACCAGTCGGCCCTACTGAAGAAGTCCCAGCTGGAGCTCCATGTGGCTGCTGCAGCCCACCTCATCCTCTGCCTTGGGCCCCACTTTGAGTTCCTAGTCCTCCAGCACCGCTACCAGAACCCCAGCACCCCGCAACTACCCCACCTGGGGCTCTATGTGATCAATGGCTCAGGTCTCAGCCCCTTGGCCCATGGCCTGCTGGAAAAGTATTACTGAGGCTGATAGTGGTCAGAGAGCACCAGTCCCAAGAGAGACTCTGCCAGGGTGAAAGGCCAGTGAGCCCCCAGCACCTTGACCCTCAAACCACAAAGAGGAATCAGAGCCAAGCTGTGCCCTTGGAGAGCTCCTGGTTTAGGAAGAAGACAGACCCAGGACTTCCCTGGGGGCACAGTGGTTAAGAATCTGCCTGCCAATGCAGGGGACATGGGTTCGAGCCCTGGTCTGGGAAGATCCCACATGCCACAGAGCAACTAAGCCCGTGTGCCACAACTATGGAGCCTTTGCTCTAGAGCCTGCGAGTCACAACTACTGAGCCCATGTGCCACAACTACTGAAGCCCATGCACCTAGAGGCCATGCTCTGCAACAAAGAGAAGCCACCACAATAAGAAGCCCATGCACCACAACGAAGAGTAGCCCCCGCTTGCCACAACTAGAGAAAGCCCACACACAGCAACGAAGACCCTATGCAGCAATAAATAAATAAATAAATAAATAAATAAATAAATAAATATATATATATATATATATATATATATATATATATATATATATATGTATATGACAGACACAGGCATGGATAGTGATCCCAGGGAGTTATCAGTGCTAGACAGAAAGCAGTCCAGGGAGCTGGAGGAACCCAGGGTGAGGCATCTTGCCCAGCTTTGGAGTTCAAGAAAGATCTCCTATAGGAGAGAGACCCACACCGAGTCTGGAAAGCTGAGCAAACGTGTAGAGGAAAGGAATGGAGATTGGAGGAGATGGAGCTGGAGTGATCAGACAAGAGTGCCAGCATGAGGAATTTGACTTTTTCCTGAAGGCAATGGGAGTCATGAAAAGGCATAAGCAGGTGAAAGATACAGTCAGATCTGAGTATTACAAAGATCCCTCTGGAGACTGCTGTAAAGGGCGATTGCAGGAAGCCAGACTGTAGGTCAGGAGACACTAGCAGAACCTGAGGCAGAGGCACATGCCAAAGAGTTTGGGCAGTGATGGTGGATTGGACAGATATTTTTACTTTCTCTGAACCTCCTCACTTCTCCAATCTGCCTTGTCATCTCCTTCAAGCTGGGCTGAACCCCTTCTGCTGCCATCTCATCCACCTTGGCGCTCTACTTTCATACTACTGTCTCATCTGGCTCCTCCACGTTTCACACAATGCTCAGCCTCTTCCCTCCTCCAGGCCTTTGCTGCCCCTCCTCCCTCCCACTTTTCCTGCTAGGTTTCCTGCTTTAGGATCCTCTCAGAGCTGTCAGTAGGACTCAGGCCACTGCCTTAACTGGTGTTGCATCTCTCTCCCTCAGGACAGTTCCAGCATGCAGACATCCAGCTGGTGGCAGGGCCTATGGGGCCAAGCTTGAGGAGGCACCAGGGCCCAGATGTGCCTGTGATCCTAGGCAAGAGGCTGCTGAAGGACTCATCAAGGCTGACACCCCGCTGGGCTTCCTGCCTGCTGGTGAAGCACTCTCATGTACAGCGGCTGCTGGGCCACCCCTACATTACCTATGTCCTGTGATGGCCCCTGAACCCCAGAGCAGGAGACCTGAGTTTTGGAGACCCAGAGGCCAGGGCATAGGGTGAGCCAGGAACAAAGCCCCGAGGATGTGGAAACACACAGGGACATGCACACTAACACATGCACTAAGTGACACATGTACCAGAACACACACACAAAGACATGCAGATCTATGGACCTAGAGGCTTAGGGACTTCTGCCTCCTCACAGTCCTTACTGTCTCCAGTCTCTACTCTTTTCAATCCATACTCCATAGCAGCCTTAGAAGTGACTTCCTTAAAACAAAAAACTGAGGCACCAGTCCTGCTCATGACCTTCTCTGGCTCCCATGACATATTTAAAGCTCTTACAGTTTCCCTAACAAACAATGCTCTCTCCCACCAATGGGCCTTTTCATGTGCTTTTCCTTCTATGTGGGACTCCCTTCCTTGGCTTCATGCAGGTAAATTTTACATATTCTTCAAGTCTTAGTTGTCACTTCCTCTAGGAGGCCTTCCATGACTCCTCCCATAGATTGAGTGTGGTCCCCTCCTGTTACCATAGCCCACCCCCACATTCCATTCAAGCTCACCTATCATACTGTGTAGTAATCATCTATTTACTTGTCTGGATCCCTTACTTAGACTGTGAGCTCTTTGAGAGCAAAGACCTTTTCTGAATCATCTATGTATCCCCAGGGCCTAACATATAGTAGGTGCTTAGTAAATATTTGCTGAATGAATGAACCAAAAAGGATCCCATAACACCGCAGTAGACACACACATATACTACTCACAACCAAAGGCACGGAATCACACACAGAAAGACAGCAACGAGGACACAGACATGGATGGGTAAATAGAGATAGAGACATATGGAAACACAAGGATCTCAAAATAAAGAGAATAGACATAAGGGCATGTAGACAAACAAAGAGGGGGGCAGGAAGCCAGAGTGACAGTATCAGGGACATAAACCCAGAGAAACAGATGCCCACTTGCTGGGCTTCTGTATCCCCATTTTGAGGTGCTGTCCCTGTCACAAACAAAGAGGCAGGGAGACAAAAATGAGGTCACCCAGGGACAGACACACAATTACTAATGTGAAGACACGGAGACATAACAGCATACAAATGAAAAGATAGAGATTCACAGAGATCCAGACACAGGAGCAGAGGAGTCAAGACACACAGGGACACAGAAGTAACCAGGGGGACATTGGTCAAAACCACAGTCCAAGACACCAAGGACAGAGAGGTAGAAACACATAGACATGAGGACATGCAGACATGGGGTGGGGGATGAGAAGAGAACACAGAGATACAAGACCAGAGACCTATAAGGACATAGAAACAGAGATGTTACACAGATCCAGACTTGGTGACAAAGACCCAAGGACACACACACATGCAGAGAAACACACTAAGAGTGAGACAGGAGCATAGACTTATATATTTAGAGATCCAGCGACAAAGACATGGGGATGCAGACACCTCAACAGTGACAAACACCACCAAAGAGATAAGTTTCAGACCAGGTAACAGAGACATAAGGACAGACAAAATATAGGCCCAGGAATAATGGGGACATTGTGACACAATGATGGGGACATTGTGACACAATGACAGGGACACAGGAATTCAGAGACAGAAATCTTAGAACAAGTAGACACGGGGATGTGAACTCACAACACAATCATATGGATACAGGCTAGACATAGGGACAAAAACACAGGCACACTTCTGGAAAGATCAAGATAGGAATAAAGAAACCTAGACACAGAGAAACAGATACACAGAACATAAGCAAATGGGCAAAGACACAGAATCAAGATACACCTGGGTTACCCAGAAAGAGAGACAAACAAAAAGGCAACCAAGGCCACAGATGAAAGGATGAGGACAGTGAATCAGACCCAGGGACACATAAATAGTGGGTCAAAAATAAAAAGACATGGATCCAGACACCAGACACAAACAGAGACAGGGACACAGAAGTGGTGAGTCAGATCAAAACCATACCAGGGACAGAGCAAGACGAAAAGAGGAACAGATACAGAAAGACACCCTGACAAACAGACCCATAGAAACAAGAACACAGTCATGGGAATCTAGAGAAAAAAGATCAATGGACTAAGAAAGAGAGGCACTGAGGCACAGAGCAACTTAAGACACAGCAACATCAAGAAAATAATACAGAAACATTGGCAAAAGCTGGCGAAAATAAATGGAGAAGTAGGATAAATACCAAATCACAGACATGGAGAGCCAAGCCCCAGAGATGCATAGACTCAGAGACTCACCAACCAAGGGCACATGGAAGGAGGCATGTGCAGATTCGTTAATATAGACACTAGAATACAGAGGCTCAGAGAGAGACACCCAGACAGGAATATAGAGACTCCAGGACACACTTACACTGGATCACAGAAGTTCAGGGATATGCAAAACTTGGGGGTGCACAAGGATAGGAACATCCAGATACTGGAACACAGAGGCTCATGGGTGCCCTGACACGGAGATGAACAGACACTAGATCCTAGATCACATGCAAAGACTTAGGAACGTGCAGACTCAAGGATGAACAATGACTCGAGGACACAATAAAGACTCAGGAAAGTGCAAAGATTCAGGAACATGTAAAGACTCAGGAACACAAAAACTCAACAATGTACAGAAAAAGGGATGCACAAACACTCAAACAGAAAGGCTCATTGGATGCCCAGACACTGAGAAGTGGAGATCCATGGGCACACAGAGACAGCGAGACACAGACACTAGAACACAGAGGCTCAGGATATGCAAAGACTCCAGATATGCATGTCCTTATCCTTGAATAAGTATATTCAAGGATAAGGATACACAGACACTAACATACAGAGATCAGGGACACACAGAGACAAGGACATAGAAGCAAGGGAATACAGACAGAGACTCCAGGACACCCAGAGATGTGGACATACAGACACTGAAACAAAGAGACCAATAGGATGTATAAGATAGGTGCATAAAGAAAGAGACACAGAAACTCACAGACTTACAGGGAGCCAAGGATATGCATATACTGAACTACTATATGCAATCGAAACCACAGACACCAGAACACAGAGACATTGGGGCACAGAAACCTTGAGAAACTAAAATATGTAGCCACTGGAACACAGCCAAACATTTGTTCATACAGATTTTAAGATACACATAGCCACTGGGAAATATAGGTAACCACTAAAACGCACAGAGACACTGGAATATACAAACACAACACACATAGATACTAGAACTGATGTCAGAACACACAGGGACACTGGCACACAGAGATAATGGGACCAGACACTGCCACACAGGTACTGGTACATACAGACACTGGGATACACAAACAGGGACACATAAAACCTGGGACACACACACACACTGGGACACAAGGAAACTGGTGTATAGAGACTGAAGCACACAAAAACTGAAACTCAGAGACACACAGGAGCATGTTGAGACTGGGACACACAGACAATAGAATATAGATATTGAGGCACACAGACATAAGGACATATAAAAACACTGAGACACACAGACACTTTACCTCACAAACAGTGGAACAAGCAAACACTGGAATATACATACACTGAGGCACACTGACATTGGAACACACAGAAACTGGGACATACAGTTATTGAGGCACATAGAGACACAGAACCACCATAGAACCACCACAGAACTGGATCAAACAGATGTTGTGGGCTTCAGGTACTGAAGTACACAAAAACACTGAAACTAAGAGACATATGCAACATGGAAACAGTCACTGGGGTACACAAACCATGGGACATATAAAAATTGAGGAACACAGATACTGGAACATTCATAGACATCAAGACACACAGACACTAGAACATACAGTTGTTAGGACATAAACAGATATTGGGACACCCAAGCATTAGAGTACAGAGAGGCTGTGATCTACAGATACTGGGAATTATATATACACTGTGACACACATATACACTGTGACACACAGTCATTTTTTTTTTTTTTGCGGTACGCGGGCCTCTCACTGTTGTGGCCTCTCCCGTTGCGGAGCACAGGCTCCGGATGTGCAGGCTCAGCGGCCATAGCTCACGGGCCTAGCCGCTCGGTGGCATGTGGGATCTTCCCGGACTGGGGCACGAACCTGTGTGCCCTGCATCGGCAGGCAGACTCTCAACCACTGCGCCACCAGGGAAGCCCGACACACAGTCATTTTGACACACAGACTGTTGCACAGTCAGTAGACAGAAACAGGGACTTATAGACATTGAGGTACATAGACACTGGGATACATAAACATTGAGACACACAGATACTTGGGTGTACAGACACTGGGACACAGCCCCTGAGACACACAGACGCTTGGATGTACAGAAACACAGGGATACAGTCACTAGGGCACCTAAGCACTGGGAAACAAGGTACACAGACACTGAGACAAACAACCACTGGGACTTACAGACCCTGAGACACACAAACACTGACACATAGAGATGTTGTGGTACACACTGGAACATACAAACATTGGGGTCCTCAGAAACTAGGACATACAGACACCAGAAAACATACAGATACTGGCATATACAGTAGCAAACACTTAAACTGACAGATTCAAGGACACGCAAACACTAGGACATACAGACAGTGTGATATAGTCCCTGAGGCACACAAACACTGAAACTCAGACAGAATACAACATGCTGACATAGGGACACAGTCACTGAAACATGTAGACACTGGGATATGCAGACTCAAACACACAGAAACTGGAGTACATACACTAAGGCACACAAAACACTGAAATACATAGACACACTGCAACATGCTTACTCTGGAACACACAGTCACTTTGGAACACGCAAACACTGGGACATACAGACATTGACAGACAATAGAACATACAGTCCATTGGGACTTGCATAGACACTTGGACACATAGACACTGGAACTTACAGACATGGGGATACACTGACACTGGGACGTACAGATACTCTTTTCACAGATATTAAAACACACAGACACTAGTATGAAAACACTAGGGCACACAGACTGGGATAGAAACTGAGGCACACAGAAACACTGAAACTGAGCTATACAACCAACATGCTGACACTGTGACGCACAGACACTGGGGGCACATGGACACTAATGCACTTATTTACAGAGATAGAGAAATTGGTATACATAGACATTGTGGTACATAGACACTGAGACACATAGAACTTGAGACACGTAGAAACTTTGATATACAGTGACATGGGGATATATATTCATTGAGACACTCAGACTCTGGGAATGTAGATACTGGGCATAGTCACTAGGATACACAGACTCTGGGATATACAGGCACTGGAACACATAGATATTGGTGCACACACACAAGGTACACAGACATTGGGATACACCAACACTGGGACATTCAGAGAGTCTATGAAACACAGACACCAGGAAACACAAATAACAAAAAACAAACACTGAGGCATACAGATATGGGAACACACAGAAAGTAAGGCTCATAAACACTGGGATATACTGTCATCAGGAAATATACAACATTGGAACATACAGTAAATAGGACGCATAGACACTGGAAAACAGGAGTTAGTACATACTGACAATAAGAACCACTGACCGGGACACAGAAACACAGGCACACTTGGTCAAAGGGACACACAGAGACATTGTAACACAGAGACCCTGGGACACACACATTGGGACACAGACTAGGACAAACAGTCATTGGAACATACCCAGACCCTGCAACTCACAGACCCTAGGAAACACAGACATTGAGATATACAGCCACTGGGACATATTGAAACTGGAAAAACAAAGCCTCTGAGATATACACAGATGCTAAAATAACATCACTGTTCAATATAGTCATTGGGACATGTAGACACTGGGGCGCAGAGACACTGGCATTTACACATAAGGGTAAATACCAACAGCGGGAAACACGGTGCTGGGATATTCAAACACTGACCCCAAGACACATAGACACTTGGGCATAGAGAAAAGCTATGACATACAGTCATTAGGACATACAAACACTGGAACACAGAGACACCAGGGCATAAAGACATTAGGACACACAGAAACTAAAACATATTGACACTTGGACACAATGTCACTGGGATATACACAAACACTGTGACACTCAAAGGTTGAGACACAAAGACACTGGGATACACAAACAGTGGGAGACATAGAAATGGGACACAAAGGATCTGAGGGTGTTCTTGATGCCAGGCCTTGTAGGACATTTACCATTGCTTTATCATTGACAAAGAGGAGAAAAGGAGAGACTAGGAGAGGGAGTGGTCTCATCCTGAGCCTTGTGACAGGGGTAAGCATGAGAGTGCTCTAGTGAGGAGAGTGGATGGCAGGGTAAAAGGAGTGAAGTGGAAAGAGGGAGTGTGGATGAGAAATGTGAGTTTTCTTCCACGGCCAGTAGAACCAGTGCAGCTTGGGGCAAGGGATGGTGTTTGAAGCCAGACTTGAGGAGCTTGGTCTGATAGGATGGGAGGAGAGGAAATGGGAGAAGAATGCCTTTCTGAGGTGTTAGTGGGTGGGAATGCACAAACACAAAACTCTATCCTTGGTGCACATTCACACTCCTTTTACTTAATTGAATATTTTAATATTTCATTTAAAATATTATATTAGTTTCAGATGTACAACATAGTGATTCAATATTTTTATAGATTATACTCCATTAAAAGTTATTACAAAATAATGGCTATAATTCCTTGTTCTGTACAATATACCTTGTTGCTTATCTATTTTATACATGGTAGTTTGTATCTGTTAATCCCATACCCCTAACTTGCCCCTCCCCACTTCCCTCTCTGCACTGGTAACCACTAGATTGTTTTCTGTATCTATGAGTCTGTTTCTCTTTCACTATATACATTTATTTGTATTATTTTTTACATTCCACATATAAGTGATATCATATAGTATTTGTCATTCTCTGTCAGAGTTATTTCACTTAGCCTAATATTCTCTAGGTCCATCCATCCACAATGTTGCAAATGACAGAATTACATTCTTTTTTATGGCTGAGTTATGTATATGTGTTTGTGTATGTATATATATATGCATATATATATATATATCTTCTTTATCCATTCATCTGTTGATGGACACCTAGGTTGCTTCCATATTTTGGCAATTATAAAATATGCTGTTATGAACATCGGGTACATGTATCTTTTGAATTAACATTTTTGTTTTTTCTAGATATATACCCAGGAGTGGAATTGCTGGATCATATGGTAGTCCTATTTTTAGTTTTTTGAGGAACCTCCATACTGTCTTCCATAGTGGCTTCACCAATTTATATTCCCACCAACAGTGTACAAGGGTTCCCTTTTCTCTACATCCTTGCCAACATTTGTTATTTGTTGACTTTTTGAAGATAGTCATTCTGACAGATATGAGGTGATATCTTGTTGTTGTTGTTGTTTTTTAATTTATTTTATTATTTTTGGCTGTGTTGGGTCTTCGTTTCTGTGTGAGGGCTTTCTCTAGTTGTGGCAAGCGGGGGCCACTCTTCATTGCGGTGCGCGGGCCTCTCACTATCGTGGCCTCTCTTGTTGCGGAGCACAGGCTCCAGACGCGCAGGCTCAGTAGTTCTGGCTCACGGGCCTAGTTGCTCTGCGGCATGTGGGATATTCCCAGACCAGGGCACTAACCCGTGTCCCCTGCATTAGCAGGCAGATTCTCAACCACTGCGCCACCAGGGAAGCCCCTTGTTTTTGTTTTGATTTGCATTTTTCTAATAATTAGTGATGTCATGCATCTTTTTATGTGCCTATTGGCCATGCATATGTCTTCTTTGGAAAAATGTCTATTCAGGTCTTCTGCCCAATTTTTAATTGGGTTGTTTGATTTTTTGATGTTGAGTTGTATGAGCTCTTTATATATTCTGGCTATTAACCCCTTATGGGTCATATCATTTGCAAATATTTTCTCCCATTCAGTAGGTTGTCTTTTCATTTTGTCAATGGTTTCCTTTGTTGTGCAAAAGCTTTTAAGTTTAATTAGGTCTTATTTCTTTAGTTTTATTTAATTTCATTTGCTGTAGGAGACAGATCCAAAAAAATATAGTTACAATTTATGTCAAAGAGTGTTCTGCCTATATTTTCTTCTAAGAGTTTTATGGTTTCAGGTCTTATGATTAGGTATTTAATCCATTTTGAGTTTATTTTTTGTATATGGTGTGATAAAATATTCTAGTTTCATTATTTTACATGTAGCTGTCCTGTTTTCCCAGTACTACTTATTGAAGAGACTGTCTTTTCTCCATTATATATATTTTCTCCTCCTTTGTTGTATATTAATGGGCCATAAGCATGTGGGTTTATTTCTGGGCTCTCTGTTCTGTTCCACCGACCTATGTGTCTGTTTTTGTGCCAGTACCATGTTGTTTGGACTACTGCCACTTTGTAGAATAGTATGAAGTCAGGGAGTGTGATACCTCTAGCTTTGTTCTTTCTCCTCAGGATTGCTTTAGCAATTCTGGGTCTTTCATGGTTCCATATAAATTTTAGGATTATTTGCTCTAGTTCTGTGAAAAATGTCATGGGTAATTTGATACAGATTGCATTAAATCTGTAGACTGCTTTGGGCAGTATGGCCATTTTAACAATGTTAATTCTTCCAATCCAGGAGCATGGGATATTTTTCCATTTCTTTGTATCATCTTCAATTTCCTTTATTAATGTTTTATAGTTTTCAAAGTATAGGTCTTTTACCTCCTTGGTTAATTAATCTACCAGATAATAAGAATGCTAACTGAATTAGGGGAAAGAATAGATGAACACAGTGAGAATTTTTAAAAGGAACTCAAAAATATAGAAAAGAAGCAGTCAGAACTGAAGAATAAAATAACTGAAAGGAAAAACACACTATAAGGAATAAACAGCAGACTAGGTGATATAGCAAAATGCATAAATGATCTGAGAGATAGAATATTGGAAATCAACCAATCAGAACAGCAAAAAGAAAAAAGTTTTAATGAGAAAAGTTTAAGGGATATTTGGGATAAAATCAAGCATACCAATATTCACCTTATAGGGGTTCCAGAAGGAGAAGAGAGAGAAGGGAGTTGAAAATTTATTTAATGAAATCATGGGTGAAAACTTCCCAACCTGAAGAAGGAAACAGATATCCAAGTACAGGAAACACAGAGGGTCTCAATCAAGAGGAACTCAAACAGACCCACACCAAGACATATCATAATTAAAATGGTAAAAGTTAAATATAAAGAGAGAATTATAAAGACAGCAAGAGAAAAACAAAGGGTTACATAAAAGGGAACACCCACAAGGCTATCAGTTGATTTTTTGGCAGATATTTTGTAGGTCAGAAGGGAGTGGCATAATATATTCAAAGTGTTGAAAAGGAAAAATCTGCAACCTAGGATACTCTGCCCAGCAATATTATCATTTAGAATTGAACAATAGATAAAGAAGTTCTCAGACAAGCAAAACCTAAAAGAGTTCATCAATATTAAACCCACCCTAAAGAATTGTTCAAGGGTCTTCTCTAAGTGGAAAAGACTATAACAAGAAGTAAGAATTTATAGGAAAAGAAAAATCCCAATACTAAAGGCAAGTATATAGTAGGGACTGAGTTTCACCATTTAAATAAGCTCCTATGAAGACTAAAAGATAAAAGAAAATTGTAACTTTTTTTAACACCTTTATTGGAGTATAACTGTTTTACAATGGTGTGTTAGTTTCTGCTTTACAACAAAGTGAATCAGTTATACATATACATATGTTCCCATATCTCTTCGCTC
Source organism: Physeter macrocephalus (assembly GCF_002837175.3). Lineage (NCBI taxonomy): Eukaryota > Metazoa > Chordata > Mammalia > Artiodactyla > Physeteridae > Physeter > Physeter macrocephalus. Next base: position 35,000,322 of record NC_041234.1, on the reverse strand, counting down.
TTGCGTCTCCCTCCCTCCCACCCCTCTAGGTGGTCACAAACCACCTAGCTGATCTCCCTGTGCCATGCGGCTGCTTCCCACTAGCTATCCACCCTACGTTTGATAGTGTATATATGTCCCTGCTACTCTCTCACTTCGTCACAGCTTACCCTTCCCCCACCCCCAAAAAAAGTTAAAGCAAAAGATTAAAAAAATTGTAAAAGCAATTATAACTACAATAAACAGGTAAGGGATAAACATGAAATGTAAAATGTGACATCAGAAACAAAAAATATGAGGGTGGGGGATAAAAAATGTACATATTTTAGAATGTGTTTGAACTTAAATGACTGCCAATTTTAGAAAAGTACACATAGTTATAGGTTAACATATGTGAACACCCTGGTAACCACAAGTCAAAAACCTACAATAGATACATAGACACTAAAAAGAAAGGAATGCAAATATTGCTAAAGAAAATCATCAAACCAAAAAGGAAGAAATGAACAGAGAATAACTACAAAAACAACTGAAAAACAAGTAATAAAATGGCAGTATGCATCTTTCAATAATCACGTTATATGTCAGTGGAATAAATGATCCAATCAAAAGACCTAGGGTGCCGATTGAATAAAAAAACAAGACCACATCTTCTTTATCCAATCATCTGTTGATGGACACTTAGGTTGCTTCCATGTCCTGGCTATCGTAAATAGAGCTGCAATGAACATTTTGGTACATGACTCTTTTTGAATTATGGTTTTCTCAGGGTATATACCCAGTAGTGGGATTGCGGGGTCATATGGTAGTTCTATTTGTAGTTTTATAATGGTCCAAATTCAAATAATATTATCCTACTCTAAATAGAGAGTAATAACTTTAAGTATTATATTTCTAATTTCTCCCTCCATCCTTTATGCTATTGCTTTCATATTCTCATTTTATATATGCTATAAACATATATACAGTACATTTCTACTGTATTACTTTGGACAGTATTCTAACAATTAAAATAGGAAAATTTTTTTAAAAAACCATCCCACATATGAATCACTATATTGTACACCTGTAACTTATGTAATATTTACACCAACTATACGTCAATTTTTTTTGAAAAAAATCATCCCTCCAAATACTGTAGTTATTTTTTTCAGAATGTGTTTATTTAGCTCTCAAGTATGACCAATGACTTAGGTTAGGATCATCCAGGCATCCCGTCCAGTTTCAGCTCAGCTCTTTCACATGTCTGGGACTGGCTGACTGCTGGCTAATCTAGGATAATCTCAAATGACGATGCTAGGTGTCCTGGCTCTGTTTCACATGGCTCTCATCCTCCAGCAGGCTACTCTGGGCATGTTCTCTAGGGAATGGTGGAGGGATAAGAGAGCAAGCAGAAACACACGAAGACTCTTCAGCTCTAGGCTCTAAACTGGTACAGAAGATAGACTCATCCACCAGAGGGTAGACAGCAGAAGCAAGGAGAACTAAAATTTTGCAGCCTGTGGAAGGAAAACCACATTCACAGAAAGACAGACAAAATGAAAAGTCAGAGTACTTTCTACCAGATGAAGGAACAAGATAAAACCCCAGAAAAAAAACTAAATGAAGTGGAGATAGGCAACCTTCCAGAAAAATAATTCAGAATAATGATAGTGAAGATGATCCAGGACCTCAGAAAAAGAATGGAGACAAAGATCGAGAGGATGCAAGAAATGTTTAGCAAACACCTAGAAGAATTAAAGAACAAACAAACAGAGATGAACAATAAAATAACTGAATGAAAACGACACTAGAAGGAATCAACAGCAGAATAACTGAGGCAGAAGAACGGATAAGTGACCTGGAAGACAGAATTGTGGAATAGACTGCTGTGGAACAGAATAAAGAAAAAAGAATGAAAAGAAATGAAGACAGCCTAAGAGAACTCTGGGACAACATTAAACGCAACAACATTCACATTATAGAGGTCCCAAAAGGAGAAGAGAGAGAGAAAGGACCAGAGAAAATATTTGAAGAGATTATAGTCGAAAACTTCCCGAACATGGGAAAGGAAATAGCCACCCAAGTCCAGGAAGCACAGCGAGTCCCATACAGAATAAACCCAAGGAGAAACACACCGAGACACATAGTAATCAAATTGGCAAAAATTAAAGACAAAGAAAAATTATTGAAAGCAGCAAGGGAACAATGACAAATAACATACAAGGGAACTCCCAAAGGTTAACAGCTGATTTCTCAGCAGAAACTCTACAAGCCAGAAGGGCTTGATATACTTAAAGTGATGAAAAGGAAGAACGTACAACAAAGATTACTCTACCCGGCAAGGATCTCATTCAGATTCAATGGAGAAATCATAAGCTTTACAAACAAGCAAAAGCTAAAACAATTCAGCACCACCAATCCAGCTCTACAACAAATGCTAAAGGAACTTCTCTAAGTGGAAAACACAAGAGAAGAAAAGAACCTACAATAAGCTTTACAAACAAGCAAAAGCTAAAACAATTCAGCACCACCAATCCAGCTCTACAAAAAATGCTAAAGGAACTTCTCTAAGTGGAAAACACAAGAGAAGAAAAGAACCTACAAAAACAAACCCAAAACAATTAAGAAAATGGTCATAGGATCATACATATCGATAATTATTTTTTAACATTCTTATTGGACTATAATTGCTTTACAATGGTGTGTTAGTTTCTGCTTTACAACAAAGTGAATCAGTTATACATATGTTCCCATATCTCTTCCCTCTTGCATCTCCCTCCCTCCCACCCTCCCTATCCCACCCTGCTAGGTAGTCACAAACCACTGAGCTGATCTCCCTGTGCTATTCAGCTGCTTCCCACTAGCTATCAGTTTTATTAGATTCCATATATATGTGTTAGCATACGGTATTTGTTTTTCTCTTTCTGACTTACTTCACTCTGTATGACAGACTCTAGGTCCATCCACCTCACTACAAATAACTCAATTTCGTTTCTTTTTATGGCTGAATAATATTCCATTGTATATATGTGCCACATCTTCTTTATCCATTCATCTGTTGATGGAAACTTAGGTTGCTTCCATATCCTGGCTATTGTAAATAGAGCTGCAATGAACATATGGGTACATGACTCTTTTTGAATTATGGTATACCTTAAACATGAATGGATTAAATGCCACAACCAAAAGACACAGGCTTGCTGAATGGATACAAAAACAAGACCCATATATATGCTGTCTAAAAGAGACCCACTTCAGACCTAGGGACACATATAGACTGAAAGAGAGGAGATGGAAAAAGATATTCCATGCAAATGGAAATATAAAGAAAGCTGGAGTAGCAATACACATATCAGATAAAATAGACTTTAAAATAAAGAATGTCATAAGAGACAAAGAAGGACACTACATAATGATCAAGGGATCAAACCAACAAGAAGATATAACAATTATAAATATATATGCACCCAACATAGGAGCACCTCAATACATAAGGCAACTGCTAACATCTATAAAAGAGGAAATCGACACTAACACAATAATAGTGGTGGACTTTAAAACCTCACTTACACCAATGGACAGATCATCAAAAATGAAAATAAATACAGAAACAGAAGCTTTGAATGACACAATAGACCACATAGATTTAATTGATATTTATAGGACATTCCATCCAAAAACAGTAGATTACACTTTCTTCTCAAGTGCTCATGGAACATTGTCCACTATAGACCATATCTTGGGTCACAAATCAAGCCTCAGTAAATTTAAGAAAATTGAAATCATATCAAGCATCTTTTCTGACCACAATGCTATGAGATTAGAAATGAATTAAAGGGAAAAAAACGTAAAAAAACACAAACACATGGAGGCTAAAAAATACGTTACTAAATAACCAAGAGATCACTGAAGAAATCAAAGAGGAAATCAAAAAATACCTAGAGACAAATGACAATGTAAACACGATGATCCAAAACCTACCAGATGCAGCAAAAGCAGTTCTAAGAGGGAAGTTTATAGCTATACAAGCCTACCTCAAGAAACAAGAAACATCTCAAATAAACAATCGACTGTACACCTAAAGGAACTAGAGAGAGAAGAACAAACAAAACCCAAAGTTAGCAGAAGGAAAGAAATCATAAAGATCAGAGCAGAATAAATGAAATAGAAAGAAAGAAAACAATAGCAAAGATCAACAAAACTAAAAGCTGGTTCTTTGAGAAAATAAATAAAATTGATAAACCATTAGCCAGACTTATCAAGAAAAAGACGGAGACAGCTCAAATCAACAAAATTAGAAATGAAAAAGGAGAAGTTACAACAGACACCACAGAAATACAAAGCATCCTAAGAGACTACTACAAGCAACTCTATGCCAATAAAATGAACAACCTGGAAGAAATGGACAAATTTTTAGAAAGGTATAACCTTCCAAGACTGACCCAGGAAGAAACAGAAAATATGAACAGACCAAGCACAAGTAATGAAATTGAAACTGTGATTAAAAATCTTCCAACAAACAAAAGTCCAGGACCAGATGGCTTCACAGATGGATTCTATCAAACATTTAGACAAGAGCTAACACACATCCTTCTCAAACGCTTCCAAAAAATTGCAGAGGAAGGAACACACACAAACTCATTCTATGAGGTCACCATCACCCTGATACCAAAACCAGACAAAGATACTACAAAAAAAGAAAATTACAGACCAATATCACTGATGAATATAGACGCAAAAATCCTCAACAAAATACTAGCAAACAGAATCCAACAACACAGTAAAAGGATCATACAGCATGATCAAGTGGGATTTCTCCCAGGGATGCAAGGAGTCTTCAATATACTCAAATCAATCAATATGATACACCATATTAACAAATTGAAGAATAAAAACCATATGATCATCTCAATAGATGCAGAAAAAGCTTTGACAAAATTCAACACCCATTTATGATAAAGACTCTCCAGAAATTTGGCATAGAGGGAACCTACCTCAACATAATAAAGGCCATATATGACAAACCCACAGCAAACATCTTTCTCAATGGTGAAAAACTGAAAGCATTTCCTCCAGATCAGGAAGAAGACAAGGATGTGCACTGTCACCACTATTATTCAACATAGTTTTGGAAGTCCTAGCCACTGCAATGATAGAAGAAAAAGAAATAAAAGGAATCCAAATTGGAAAAGAAGTAAAACTGTCACTGTTTGCAGATGACATGATACTATACATAGAGCATCCTAAAAATGCCACCAGAAAACTACTTGAGCTAATCAGTGAATTTGGTAAAGTTGCAGGATACAAAATTAATGCACAGAAATCTCTTGCATTCCTACACACTATTGATGAAAAATCTGACAGAGAAACTAAGGAAACACTCCCATTTACCACTGCAACAAAAAGAAATAAAATACCTAGGAATAAACCTACCTAGGGAGACAAAAGACCTGTATGCAGAAAACCATAAGGCACTGATTAAAGAAGTTAAAGATGATACCAACAGATGGAGATATACCATGTGCTTGGATTGGAAGAATCAACATTGTGAAAATGATTATACTACCTAAAGCCATTTACAGATTCAATGCAATCCCTATCAAATTACTAATGGCATTTTTTACAGAACTAGAACAAAAAATGTTAAAATTTGTATGACACCACAAAAGAACCCGAATAGCCAAAGCAGTCGTGAGGGAAAAAGTCTGAGCTGGAGGAATCAGACACCCTGACTTCAGACTATACTACAAAGCTACAGTAATCAAGACAATATGGTACCAGCAAAAAAACAGAAACATAGATCAATGGAACAAGATAGAAACTCACGCACCTGTGGTCAACTAATCTATGAGAAAGGAAGCAAGGATATACAAGGAGAAAAAACAGCCTCTTCAATAAGTGGTGCTGGGAAAACTGGACAGCTACATGTAAAAGAATAAAATTAGAACACTCCCTAACACCGTACACAAAAATAAACTCAAAATGGATTAGAGACCTAAATGTAATTCCAGGCACTATACAACTCTTACAGGAAAACATAGAAACAACATTCTTTGACATAAATCAGAGCAAGGTCTTTTTTTGATCCACCTCCTAGAGTAATGGAAATAACAAAAATAAACAAATGGGACCTAATGAAACTTAAAATCTTTGCACAACAAAGGAAACCATAAACAAGAAGAAAAGACAACCCTCAGAATGGGAGAAAATATTTGCAAACGAATCAACGGACAAAGGATTAATCTCCAAAATATATAAACAGCTCATGCAACTCAATGTTAAAAAAACAAACAACCCAATTAAAAATGGGCAGAAGACCTATGTAGACATTTCTCCAAAGAAGACATACAGATGGGCACGAAGCAAATGAAAAGCTGATCAACATCACTAATTATTAGAGAAATGCAATTCAAAACTACAATGAGGTATCACCTCACACCAGTTAGAATGGGCATCATCAGAAAATCTACAAACAACAAATGCTGGAAAGGGTGTGGAGAAAAGGGAACCCTCTTGAACTGTTGGTGGGAATGTAAATTGATACAGCCACTATGGAGAACAGTATGGAGGTTTCTTAAAAAACTACAAATAGAACTACCATACGACCCCGCAATCCCACTACTTGGCATATACCCTGAGAAAACCATAATTCAAAAAGAGTCATGTACCAAAATGTTCATTGCAGCTCTATTTACAATAGCCAGGACATGGAAGCAACCTAAGTGGCCTTCAACAGATGATTGGATGCAGAAGATGTGGCACATATATACAATGGAATATTACTCAGCCATAAAAAGAAATGAAACTGAGTTATTTCTAATGAGGTGCATGGACCTGTAGTCTGTCATACAGAGTGAAGTAAGTCAGAAGGAGAAAAACAAATACTGTATGCTAAAACATATAAATGGAATCTAAGAAAAAAATGTCATGAAGAGACTAGTGGTAGGATGGGAATAAAACACAGACTTACTAGAGCATGGACTTGAGGATATGGGGAGGGGGAAGGGTAAGCTATGACAAAGTGAGAGAGTGGCATGGACATATATACACTACCAAACGTAGGGTGGATAGCTAGTGAGAAGCAGCTGCATGGCACAGGGAGATCAGATCAGCTAGGTGGTTTGTGACCACCTAGAGGGGTAGGAAAGGGAGGGTGAGAGGGAGGGAGACAGAAGAGGGAAGAGATATGGGAACATATGTATATGTATAACTTATTCACTTTGTTGTAAAGCAGAAACTAACACACCATTGTAAAGCAATTATACTCCAATAAAGATGTTTAAAAAAAGAAAATCTACAAACAACAAATGCTGGAGAGAGTGTGGAGTAAAGGGAACCCTCTTGCACTGTTGGTGGGAATGTAAATTGATACAGCCACTATGGAAAACAGTATGGAGGTTCCTTAGAAATCTGAAAATAGAATTACTATATGATCCTGCAATCCCACTACTGGGCATATACCCAGAGAAAGCCATAATTCAAAAAGACACATGCACCCCGATGTTCATTGCAGCTCTATTTACAATAGCCAGGTCATAGAAGAAATCTAAATGCCCATTGACAGATGAATGGATAAAGAAGTTGTATACATATATACAATGGAATATTACTCAGCCATAAAAAGGAATGAATTTCAGCCATTCATTGTGATGTGGATGGAGACTGTCATACAGAGTGAAGTCAGAAAGAGAAAAGCAAATATTGTATATTAACGCATATATGTGGAACCTAGAAAAATGGTACAGATGAACCGGTTTGCAGGGCAGAAATAGAGACACAGATGTAGTGAACAAATGTATGGACACCAAGGGGGGAAAGCGGCGGGGTGGTGGTGGTGTGAGGAATTGGGTGTTTGGGATTGACATGTATACACTGATGTGTATAAAATTGATGACTAATAAGAACCTGCTGTATAAAAAAATAAAATTCAAAAATTAAAATGGCAGACTTGGGGCTTCCCTTGGTAAATTGATACAGCCACTATGGAAAACAGTATGGAGGTTCCTTAGAAATCTGAAAATAGAATTACTATATGATCCTGCAAGAAATAGAGACACAGATGTAGTGAACAAATGTATGGACACCAAGGGGGGAAAGCGGCGGGGTGGTGGTGGTGTGAGGAATTGGGTGTTTGGGATTGACATGTATACACTGATGTGTATAAAATTGATGACTAATAAGAACCTGCTGTATAAAAAAATAAAATTCAAAAATTAAAATGGCAGACTTGGGGCTTCCCTTGTGGCGCAGTAGTTGAGAATCCGCCTGCCGATGCAGGGGACATGGGTTCGTGCCCTGGTCCGGGAGGGTCCCACATGTCACGGAGCGGCTGGGCCCGTGAGCCATGGCCACTGAGCCTGTGCATCCGGAGCCTGTGCTCCACAATGGGAGAGACCACAACAGTGAGAGAGGCCCGCGTACCACAAAAAAAAAAAAAAATGGCAGACTTAAACCTTAACACATTACATTTACATTAAATATAAATGATCTAAATATACCAATTAAGACTGACATTGTCAAAGTAAGTTAAAAAAAATAACATGACCCAACTACATGCTGACTATAAGAAATTTACTTCAAACATAATGACTTAAGTATGTTGAAATCAAAAGGATGGAAAAAGATATATCATTCAAATATTAATCAAAAGAGATCAGGAGTGGTTATGTTAATATCTGTGATGGTTAATTTTATACATCAACTTGGTTGGGCTATGGTGTCCATGTGGATGGTCAAACACTATTCCAGGTGTTTCTGTGAGGGGGGTTTTGGCTGATATTAACATTTATATCAATAGACTTTAAGTAAATCCGAATGCCTTCCATAATGTGGAGGGACTACCAGTTGAAGGTCTGAATAGAACAAAAGACTGACTTCCCCAGGCAAGACAGTATTCTGCCAGCAGTATAGCCTTTGGATTTTAACTGCAACATCAGTTCTTTTCTGGGTCTCCAGACTGATAACTTTCAGACTTGACTGCAGGTTTTGGACCTGCCAGCCTACATAATCATATGGGCCAATTCCTTAAAATAAATCTCTCTCTATATATACACATACTATTGTTTCTGTTTCTCTGGAGAACCCTGACTAATACAATATCAGATAAAGTAGATTTCAGAGCAAAGAAAATTTACATGTGCAGAGAGGGATATCATATAATGATAAAAGGGTCAATCCACCAAAAAGAGATAGCAATCCTAAATGTGTATTCACTAAACAACGGACTCCAAAATATGTGAAATACAAACTTATAGAACAGAAAAGAGAAACATGCAAATTCATAATTATATCTGGGGACTTCAATATGCCTTGTTCAACAATAGATAGAACAACCAGACAGAAAATCAACAATAATGTACCATAACTGAATACTACCACGAAACAAAAGAATCTAATAATCATTTACAGACTACTTCATCCAACAACAGAATACACATTCTTTTTAAGTACCCAAAGACCATATCCTGGGCCATGAAACAAACCTCAACTAATTTAAAAGAATTGAAATCCTACAGAATACATTTTATGACTATAACAAAATCATATTAGAAATGAGTAACAGAAAGATAACAGGAAAATCTCCAAAGGATTGCAAACTAAACAACATACTTCTAAATAATCCATGAGTCTTGGGCTCTTTATAAAGCATTGGCAGAGTTAATAGAAACCAAGAGTGTATGATAAAGGACGCTGGGACTTGTGCCAGGAAGTAGTCATTACACCCACAAACTAGAAAGGAGCATGAACCTGGCAGAAAAGGCTGCTCTATCAGGAGATGAGACCTTAAGAATACAAATATTGTAATGGTCAGCACATGCCTCAGGACAAAGAGCCAAAGAAATAAATACTCAGAACTCATTTGTTTTCTACCCTCTAATGTCCTATCCCTTGGTAAGCATTTACATCCCTCCACTCTGTGCCTATCCCTAGAATTCCATCCACATAACTAGCCTCCAGACTTCTTTGTCACCAATTTTCCTATCATATTCTTTCCTAGTCCCAGACTATCAGTAAACTCATTCAGCCATTGGACACCAATCAATGAAGTCTAAACTCAGGACATCTCTCCTCCTAACAAAATGAACAAGTAAATGTACCTCCCAAAACTCTGCTCAGTGGCAGGATTTTACTTCACTACAGCCTCTCGTGGATACCCCTGAATTGGACTATAATGCAATAGCCATAGACTTCCACCTGATGCCACCATACTTGCAAACCCATCTATAAACAAGGAGTGTGCTGTTTCCTCCTCTATTAGCTGGTTATAGTGAGCTCTCCATAAAGCCATAAGGTGAGTTCAGTAACAGGTATTGAAGCAGTGGGAATCAGTATCATCAGAGTGTGACCCAGTTGCTCATACACTCTACTTGTGCCTTTTGATCCTGTTTTAGTTTGTTCTCATACTTACCATTCAATTTAACAAAGGAACAGCACAACATATATCCAATATTCTGATTTGGTGGAGTAGAACAGTTCATGACAAACATTTTGGGGCACATAATCACTTGCTGCCCTAGATTCAGGAGGTTAGTCTCTACCAAGACCAAATAGCAGGTCAGAAGCTGTTTCTCGAATGGAGGATAGTTAGCAGGAAAAAGCATACTTTATTCCAAAACCTTAGGAGCCTGTGATTTTTCTGTGATGTATTCCAACAGCTCCACAATGCATATCTAACTGCACAGATATTTCTGATACCATTTTGTCTAATGGATCATAAGGCTCATGAGGTAAAACAGTTTGCACACTGGCCTGAATCACTGCAGAGCCTTCTTTTGCTCCATGTCCCACTCAAAAACCTTATGGGCAATCCAGCAAATACAAGAGTGCAACTTGCCTAAATGCAGTGTAACATGCCTCCAAAATCAGTGCAACAAGTTGTCTCTCACTTTTGAAAATACAACCCAATGTACCTCAGACCACTAATCCTCTACAGACTTCATCAATATGGATAGTTCCTGAATATTTATATTTTATCTCCCAATGATAATCATGCATGTTTCATACTTAGCTATCTAAAAGGCTTCTACTTCCTGCCCACTATTTCCATTTATTATCTAATGTCAATACATATAATGGACCAGTGCAATGTTTTTCAGAAAATCAAGATGATGAGTGTCCTTCCAGACCTGACAAAGCAGGATACTTGATATAGGCCTGAACAAAACAGTGAAAGGACTCTGTTTTCCTTGCTACACAAATGTAAACTGCTTTTGATTTTCCATCCTGACAGAGATGGGGGAAAGCACTTGCTAGGTAGCCACATACTAATTTCCAGTGACTGTGCCAATTTTCCTAAAAAGACTACATAAGAAACCACAAACATGAATGTCACCACCACCTGATTAAGTGTGTAATACTTGAATAATTTACCAAAACCCATCTGAATTTTCACTACTACAGAGATGAAATAAATGGGCATGCATATGGTAAGAATAGTTGAAGAAAAAGGAGAAACAGAACAAGAACAAGAAAAAGAACAAGGTGGCAAAACAGACATTTCAGTAATTTAAAAGTTGAATGATTTTATTTCCAGCAGCCCTGGACTAAAAGAAAAGTTAAAGGATGACCTTTGGGCAACAAGAAAATGACACCACTTAGAAATCTGTATTTACACAAAAGAATGAAGTGCACCAGAAATTGTTACCAAATGCTTAAGCATATAAGATAAAAGCATGACAACAATAGGAAAAAAGCTAGGAGGAGAAAAATGGAAGTATTCTATTGTAAGTTTTTTATACTATACATTAAATAGTGTAATACACTTTAAGAAAGACTGTAATATATCAAAGATATACATGGTAAATGTTAAAGCAACAACTAAAATTAAAAAACAAAGATTTATAGCTAATAAGCCAATGAATTATATTAATGGAATTATAAAAATACTCCATTAGTCCTAAAGGAGGAAGAAAAAGAAGGAAAAGCGATTATACAAAAGAGCAGACTAAAAGAAAACAAATAGCAAAATAATAGACTCAAACTTAGCTATTTCAACAACCATTAAAAGGAAATGGTCTAAATACCCACATGCAATCAGACAGAGATTGCCATAGTGGATAAAAAGCAAGACCCAAATAGATGCTGCATACTAGAAACACACTTTAAATGTAAAGGCAAATAGGTTAAAAGTAAAAAGATGGAAAAGATATAACAAGCTAGAGTGGCTATATTAAGATCAGGTGAAGGTAGATTTCAGGGTGAAGAATATAACCAGAGATTTTTAAAGGTCATTTCATAAAGATAAAGTGATTAGTTAATCAAGAGTACATAATCCTAAAGGTTTACACACCTAATGTCAGAACTTAAAATACATGAAGCAAAAACTGACAGAATTTTAAGGAGAAATAGGCAAATCCACAATGATAGTCAGAGGTTTCAATAACCCACTCTCAATAATTGATAACTAGGCAGAAAATCAACAAAGATAAAATAGACTCAAATAGCACTATTGACCAACTTGACCAGACTTACACTTATGGAACCCTCCACTCAACAACAGCAGAATATATATTCCGCTCAAGTGCATACAGAACATCTAACAAGATAAACCATATTCTAGGCTATTAAAAAGTCTCAATAAATTCAAAAATATTTAAGTCATACAAAGTATGTTTTCTGACCACAGTGGAATTTAACTGGAAGTCAATAACAGAAAAGTCCTTAGAAACTCCCCAAATATTTTGAAATGAAGTAACACACTTCTAAGTAATCCATGAATATAGAAGAAATCAAAATTAAAATTAGAAAATGTTTTGAACTGAAAAAAATGAAAATATAATCTATCAGAATTTGCAGGATACAGTTAAAGCAGTACTTGAGGGGAAAGTTATGGTATTAAATACATAGATTAGAAAAGAAGACTAGTCTCAAATCAATGGCCTCACTTTCCATCTTATGAAACCAGATAAAGAACACATTAGGGGTTTCCCTGGTGGCACAGTGGTTAAGAATCTGACTGTCAATTCAGGGGACACAGGTTCAAGCCCTGGTCCGGGAAGACCCCACATGCCACGGAGCAACTAAGCCCATGTGCCACAACTACTGAGCCTGCATTCTAGAGCCCATGAGTCACAACTACTGAGCCTGCGTGCTACAACTATTGAAGCCCACGCACCTAGAGCCTGTGCTCTGCAAAAAGAGAAGCCACCGCAATGAGAAGCCTGAGCACCACAACAAAGAGTAGCCCCCACTCACCACAACTAGAGAAAGCCCATGCACAGCAATGAAGACCAAATGCAGCCAAAAATAAATAAATTAAATAAATAATTTTTTAAATTATCCAAAAAATAAACTAAAAAAAACCATTAAACCTAGAATAAGTAGCAAAAAAGAATGAAAATCAAAACAGAAATCAATGAAACAGAAAACAGAGAAAATCAATGAACCAAGAGATGGCTCTTTGAGAAGATCAATAAAATTGATAAGCCTCAGAAACATTGATCAGGAGGAAGACAAATTACTAATATCAGAAATGAGAGAAGCAACACTATAGATTCTACAGATATTAAAAATAATAAGGGAGGGCTTCCCTGGTGGCGCGGTGGTTGGGAGCCCACCTGCCGATGCGGGGGACGCGGGTTCATGCCCCGGTCCAGGAGGATCCCGCGTGCCGCGGGGCGGCTGCGCCCGTGGGCCATGGCCGCTGGGCCTGCGCATCCAGGGCCTGTGCTCTGCAGTGGGAGGGGCCACAACGGTGAGGGGCCCTCGTAACGCAAATAATAATAATAATAATAATAAGGGAGTAGAAAAGGAGGAATGAGGATTGAATGCTAAAGGGTATGGAGTTTCTGGAAGTCCCTGGTGGTCCAGTGGTTAGGACTCCATGCTTTCACTGCCAAGGGCCTGGGGTTGGATACCTGGTTGGGGAACTAAGATCCCATAAGCCATGAGGCATGGCCAAAAATAAATAAATAGATAAATAACTAACTACAAAATAAAGGGTTATGGAGTTTCTTTTGGGGGTGATAAAAGTGTTCCAGAATGAGATACTATTGATAATTGTTCACCTGTGCCAATATACTAAAGAACAATAAATTGTACACTTTTTTAAAGTGTATGTGGTATGTGAATTATATCTCAATTTAAAAATCAGATAATATTATGAACAACTTAATGCCAATAAACTTGACAACTTCCATGAAATGAAAAAATTCCTAGAAGGACACAAAGTATCAAAGTTCACTCAAGAAGAAATAAGTAACACGAATAGCCACCTATGTATTAAAGAAATTGAACTTGTAGCTACACTGCTTACTACAAAGAAAACTCCAGGTCTAGATGCCTTCACTGGTGAATTCTACCAGATATATAAGAAAGAAGTAATACAAGCTCTATGCATTTTCTTCCTAAAAAATCAAAGAGCAGAGAATACTTCCCAATTTATTCTATGAGGCCAGGACTACCTTGAAACCAAAATCAGACAAAGACATTACAAGTAAAGAAAACTACAGACCAATATTTCTAATGACCACAAATGCAAGATATTTTTAAATAGCAGATCAAATTCAAAAATATAATATACCATGACCAAATGGGGTTTATACCAGGAATGCAGGGTTTGTTAATTATTGAAAAATCAAAATAGCCAATAAAATACTGAATAGAAGAACAAAGGCAGGAGACTGACAATACACATCTTCAAGACTTATTATAGAGCTAATGTAATCAAGAAAGTGTGATATTGGCAAAGGAGTTGTTAAGCAGAGCAATGCAACAGATTTGAGAGCCTAATAACAGACCACACAAATAGAGTAAACTGATCTTTGACAAATGAGCAAAGGTAATTCAATTGGGAAAGGGCAGTCTTTTCAAGAAGAGAATCTGGAACAACTGCACATTCACATGCCATAAAAAGAAGGAGAAGAAGGAGAAGAAGGAGAAGAAGGAGAAGGAGAAGGGGAAGGGGAAGGGGAAAGAAGAAGAAGAAGAAGAAGAAGAAGAAGAAGAAGAAGAAGAAGAAGAAGAAGAAGAAGAAGAAGAAGAAGAAGAAGAAGAAGAAGAAGAAGAAGAAGAAGAAGAAGAAGAAGAAGAAGAAGAAGAAGAAGAAGAAGAAGAAGAAGAAGAAGAAGAAGAAGAAGAAGAAGAAGAAGAAGAAGAAGAAGAAGAAGAAGAAGAAGAAGAAGAAGAAGAAGAAGAAGAAGAAGAAGAAGAAGAAGAAGAAGAAGAAGAAGAAGAAGAAGAAGAAGAAGAAGAAGAAGAAGAAGAAGAAGAAGAAGAAGAAGAAGAAGAAGAAGAAGAAGAAGAAGAAGAAGAAGAAGAAGAAGAAGAAGAAGAAGAAGAAGAAGAAGAAGAAGAAGAAGAAGAAGAAGAAGAAGAAGAAGAAGAAGAAGAAGAAGAAGAAGAAGAAGAAGAAGAAGAAGAAGAAGAAGAAGAAGAAGAAGAAGAAGAAGAAGAAGAAGAAGAAGAAGAAGAAGAAGAAGAAGAAGAAGAAGAAGAAGAAGAAGAAGAAGAATCTAAACACAGACCTTACAGCTTTCATAAAAACTAACCCAAATGCAAAATACCAAGACTTCCCTGGTGATCCAGTGGTTAAGAAGCTACTTTCCAATGCAGGGGATGCGAGTTCAATCCCTGGACAGGGAACAAAGATCCCATATGCCGTGGGACAACTAAGCCCTCACGCTGCAACTACTGAGCCTGCATGCTCCAGAACCCACATGCCACAACTAGAGAACCTGTGCACCACAAATAGAGAGAAGCCCACGTACCACAATAAAGATCCCACATGCCAAAATGAAGATATCGCATGCTGCAACTAAGACCCAATGGAGCCAAATAATAAATAAATAATTTTTTTTGACATAAATGGTCTTTTCACAGGACTAAAACAAATAATTCTAAAATGTTTGTGGAAACACAATAACCAAAACAATCTTGAGAAAGAACAAAGCTGGAGGTATCATGCTACTTGATTTCAAGCTATACTATAAGTCTACAGTAATTAAAGTAGTACGGTACTGGCACCAAAACAGACACATAGATCACTGAAACTGAATAGAGAACTCAGAAATTAACCCATGCTTATATGGTCAATTAATCTATGACAAAGGAGGCAAGAATATACAATGGGAAAAAGACAGCCTCTTCAATAAAAGGTGTTGGGGAAACTGTACAGCTGTATGCAAAAGAATCAAACTGGCCTACTACTCACTCACACTATCCACAAAAATAAATTCCAAATGGGTTAAAGACTTAAATGTAAAACCTTGAAATCATAAAATTTTTAGAAGAAAACATAGGCAGTAAGCACTTTGACATTAGTCTTAACAATAATATTTTGGATATGCCTCCTCAGGCATGGGAAACAAAAGCAAAAATAAACAAATGGTCACCTTTTCTTTGATAAAGGAGGCAAAAATATACAATGGAGAAAAGACAGCCTCTTCAATAAGTGGTTCTGGGAAAACTGGACAGCTACATGTAAAAGAATGAAACTAGAACACTCCCTAACACCATACACAAAAATAAACTCAAAATGGATTAAAGACCTAAATGTAAGGCCAGACACCATCAAATTCTTAGAGGAAAACATAGGCAGAACACACTATGACATAAATCAGAGCAAGATCCTTTTTGACCCACCTCCTAGAGAAATGGAAATAAAAACAAAAATAAACAAATGGGACCTAATGAAACTTAAAAGCTTTTGAACAGCAAAGGAAACCATAGGGCTTCCCTGGTAGCACAGTGGTTGAGAAGCTGCCTGCCAATACAGGGGACATGGGTTCGAGACTTGGTCTGGGAAGATCCCACATGCCGTGGAGCAACTAGGCCCGTGAGGCACAACTACTGAGCCAGCGCGTCTGGAGCCTGTGCTCTGCAACAAGAGAGGCCACGATAGTGAGAGGTCCGTGCACCACGATGAAGAGTGGCCCCCGCTTGCTGCAACTAAAGAAAGCCCTTGCACAGAAACGAAAACCCAACACAGCCAAAAATAAATATAAAAATAAATAAATAAAATTTTTTTAAAAGGCCTAAAGAAGAAATACATGGAAAATATCTTTTAAAAAAAGGAAACCATAAACAAGACGAAAAGACAACCCTCAGAATGGGAGAAGATACTTTCAAATGAAGCAACTGACAAAGGATTAATCTCCAAAACATACAAGCAACTCATGCAGCTCAATATCAAAAAAACAAACAACCCAATCCATAAATGGGCAGAAGACCTAAATAGACATTTCTCCAAAGAAGATATACAGATTGCCAACAGACTCATGAAAGAATGCTCAACATCATTAATCATTAGAGAAATGCAAATCAAAACTACAATGAGATATCATCTCACACCAGTCAGAATGGCCATCATCAAAAAATCTACAAACAATAAATGCTGGAGAGGGTGTGGAGAAAAGGGAACCCTCTTGCACTGTTGGTGGGAATGTAAATTGATACAGCCACTATGGAGAACAGTATGGAGGTTCCTTAAAAAACTAAAAATAGAACTACCATCACTGCTGGTGGGAATGTAAATTGATACAGCCACTATTGAGAACAGTATGGAGGTTCCTTACAAAACTACAAATAGAACTACCATACAACCCAGCAATCCTACTACTGGACATATACCCTGAGAAAACCATAATTCAAAAAGAGTAACATACCCAAATGTTCATTGCAGCTCTATTTACAATAGCCAGGACATGGAAGCAACCTTAGTGTCCATTAACAGATGAATGGATAAAGAAGATGTGACACATATGTACAATGGAATATTACTCAGCGATGAAAAGGAACGAAACTGAGTTATTTGCAGTGAGGTGGATGGACCTATAGACTGTCATACAGAATGAAGTAAGTCAGAAAGAGAAAAACAAATACCATATGCTAACACATATATATGGAATCTAAAAATAAAGAAAAAAAAATGGTCAGAAGGACCTAGGGGCAAGACGAGAATAGAAAGAGAAAAACAAATACCATATGCTAACACATATATATGGAATCTAAAAATAAAGAAAAAAAAATGGTCAGAAGAACCTAGGGGCAAGACGAGAATAAAGATGCAGACCTACTAGAGAATGGACTTGAGGATATGGGGAGGGGGAAGGGTAAGCTGGGACAAAGTGAGACAGAGGCATGGACATATATACACTACCAAACATAAAATAGATAGCTAGGGGGAAGCAACCACATAGCACAGGGAGATCAGCTTGGTGCTTTGTGACCACCTAGAGGGCTGGGATAGGGAGGGTAGGAGCAAGGGAGATGCAAGAGGGAAGAGATATGGGGATATATGTATATGTATAACTGATTCACTTTGTTATAAAGCAGAAACTAACACACCATTGTAAAGCAATTATACTCCAATAAAGATGTTAAAAAAATAATGAAATAAACAAATGGGACTACATCAAACTAAAAAGTTTTTGTACAGCTAAAGAAACTATCAACAAAGCACAAAGCAGCGTACTGAATAGGAGAAGATATTTATAAATGATTGAAAAAGGGTTAATATCCAAAATACACAAAGACCTCATACAACTCAACATCAAAAAAAAAACTGATTAAAAACTTAGCAGAGGATCTGAAGAGATATTTTTCCAATGAAGACATACAGGTGGCCAATAGGCACATGAAGAGACATTCAACACCACTAATCTTCACGGAAATGCAAACCAAAACCACAATGAAAAATCACCTTAGACCTGAGAAAGTCTATTAGCAGAAAGACAACAAATAAGAAGTGTTGGCGAGGATGTGGAGAAAAGGAAACTCTCATGCTCTGTTGTTGGGAATGTAAATTGATACAATCACTATGGAAGGCAGTATGGAGTTTTCTCAAAAAATTTAAAATAGAACTACCATACAATCTAGTAATTCGACTTCTGGGTTTTCTCTGAAGAAACAAAAACATTAGTTAGAAAATATATATACATCCCTATGTTCATTAAAACATTATTTACAATAGCCAAGATATGGAAACAACCTAAGTGCTAATCAATAGATGAATGGGTAAGGAAGAAGTGGTATATATATGATATTATATGGTATATATGATATTGTATGATATGATAATAGATGATATATATTATATACAATACAATGTAATATATATATATTTTTAAAACACACAATGGAATATTACTCAGCCATAAAAAAGAAAGAAATCTTGACATTTGTGATGATGTGGATGTATCTAGAGGGTATTATGCTAAGTGAAATAAGTCAGATGAAGACAAAAGCTATATGATTTCAGTTATATGTGGAATCTAAAAAACAAAACAAATATAACAAAACAGAAACAGACAACAAAACAGAAACAGACTCATAGAAACAGAGAACAAACAAATGGTTGCCAGAGAGGAGGGGGTGAAGGGATGAGTAAAATAGGTAAGAGAGATTAAAAGATACAAACAACCATTTACAAAATAAATGCATCCTCATGCATATTCCCATGAGGATGAAATGTACAGAGTGGGGAATATAGTCAATAATATTGTATGGTGACAGATGGTAACAAGACTTATCATGCTGATAATTTTTAATATATAGAAATATTGAATCACTATGTTGTGCACCTGAAACTAACATGGTGTAGTAACTCAATTATACTTCAATCAAAAATTAACTCAAGGGCTTCCCTGGTGGTGCAGTGGTTGAGAGTCCGCCTGCCAATGCAGGGGACACAGGTTCATGCCCCAGTCCGGGAAGATCCCACATGCCTCAGAGTGGCTGGGCCCGTGAGCCATGGCCACTGAGCCTGCGCGTCTGGAGCCTGTGCTCCACAATGGGAGAGGCCACAACAGTGAGAGTCCCGCGTATCGCAAAAAAACCCAAAAAAACAAAAAAACGAAAAAACAAACAGACAAACAAAAACCTCAAAATGGATCATAAACTTAAACGTAAAATGTGAAACTACAAAACTTCTAAAATGTAACACAGGACAAAAATCTAAGTGAGTGTGGTTTTTCTATGAATTCTTATATACAACACTAAAGGCACGGTCTACAAAAGAAAAAAAAATAAGTTAAACTTCATTAAAACTAAAAATATCTGCTTTGTGAAAGACAACATTAAGAGAATGGAAAAAGCCAAAGACTGAGGAAAGTATTTGTAAAACATATATCTGAAAATGGACAGTTATCCAAAATATATAAAGAACTCCTAAAACTCAACAATAATACAAGAAATAACTCAATTTTAAAATGGACAAAAGATCTAAACAGATATCTCACCAACAAAGATATAGAGAAAGCAACCACGACAAACCTCAATAGGTGAATAGAAAAACAAACTGTGGTACGTCTAGACAATAAATATTATTCAATGATAAAAAGGCATGAGCTATCAAGCCATGAAGAGATATGGAGAAGGGGTGCTCCAGGATCGTGGTGAGTTGCAGCGGGAATAAGGGAGGATGGGGGCATCAGCTGCTTCTTCTAGATATTAGGGAATGCAGGTGGACCTGGATACCAAGCCGCTCTCCATATCGACCAGGCCCAGAGGACAATGCACGGCTGGAGGACTGAACAGAGTGCAGAAGGCCAGCCACCCTGTGCCTTTGAATTGGAGAATTTAGCATACTTACATGCAAGCCATGTGGCTGACAAGGTCTTGGTGCTCTGACCAGGTGGCCAGCTTGAGCCTCTGAGGTGGGAGAGACGAGTTCAGGACATTGGACCAACAGTGACCTCCTGACCCCATGAAATATCAATTGGTGAGAGCTCTCCCAGAGATGTCCGTCTCAACTTTAAGACACAGCTCCACTCAATAACCTGAAAGCTCCAGTTCTGGACACGCCATGCCAAACAATTATCAACAGGAACACAACCAGACCCATTAGCAAAGAGGCTACCTAAAATCATGCTAAGTTCAAAGACATCTCAAAACACACCACTGGACGTGGTCTTCTCCACCAGAAAGACAAGATCTAGCCCCACTCACCAAAACACAGGCACTAGTCCCCTCTGCCAGGAAGCCTACACAACACACTGAAACAACCTTACCCACTGGGGGCAGACACAAAACAATGGGAACTACAAACCTGCAGACTGCAAAAAGGAGACCCCAAACACTGTACATTAAGCAAAATGAGAAGATAGAGAAATACAAAGCAGATGAAGCAGCAAAGTAAAAACCAAACAGACCAAACAAATGAAGAGGAAATAGGCAGTCTACCTGAAAAAGAATTCAGAGTAATGATACTACAGATGATCCAAAATCGTGGAAACAGAATGGAGAAAATAAAAGAAACGTTTAACAAGGACCAAGAAGAACCAAAGAGCAAACAAACAATGATGAAAAACACAATAAATGGAATTAAAAATTCTCTAGAAGGAATCAATAGCAGAATAACTGAGGCAGAAGAATGGATAAGTGCACTGGATGATAAAAGAGTGGAAATAACTACTGCAGAGAAGAATAAAGAAAAAAGAATGAAAAGAATTAAGGACAGTCTCAGAGACATCTGGAACAACATTAAACACACCAACATTAGAATTATAGGGAACCCAGAAGAAGAATAGAAAAAGAAAGGGACTGAGGAAATTTTTGAAGAGATTATAGTTGAAAACTTCCCTAATATGGAAAAGGAAATAGCCAATCAAGTCCAGGAAGTGCAGAGTCCCATACAGGATAAATCCAAGGAGAAACATGCCAAAACACATAATAATCAAACTAACAAAAATTAAATACAAAGAAATAATATTAAAAGCAACAAGGGAAAGGCAACAAATAACATATAGGGAATCCCCATAAGGTTAACAGCTGAACTTTCATCAAAAACTCTGCAAGCCAGAAGGGAGTGGCAGTACATATTTAAAGAGATGAAAGGGAAAAACCTACAACCAAGATTATCTACACAGCAAGGATCTCATTGAGATTTGACGGAGAAATTAAAACCTTTACAGACAAGCCAAACATAAGAGAATTCAGCACCACCAAACCAGCTTCACAACAAATGCTAAAGGAACTTCTCTAGGCAGAAAACACAAGAGAAGGAAAAGAACTAAAACAACAAGCCCAAAACAATTAAGAAAATGGTAATAGGAACATACATATCAATAATTACTTTTAATGTAAATGGATTAAATGCTCCAACCAAAAGACAGACTGGCTGACCGGATACAGAAACAAGACCTGTATATATGCTGCCTACAAGAGAACTAGTGAACATACAGACTGAAAGTGAGGGGATGGAAAAATATATTCTATGCAAATGGAAATTGAAAGAAAGCTGGAGTAGCAATTCTCAAAGGAGACAAAATAGAGTTAAAAATAAAAACTATTACAAGAGACAAAGAAGGACACTACATAATGATCAAAGGATCAATCCAAGATGAAGATATAAAAATTGTAAATATTTATGCACCCAACATGGGAGCACCTGAATACATAAGGGAAATGCTAACAACAATAAAAGTGTAAATTGACAGTAACACAAAAATAGTAGGGGACTTTAACACCCCACTTTCACCAATGGACAGATCATCGAAAATGAAAATAAATATGGAAACAGAGCTTTAAATGGCACATTAAACAAGATGGAATTAATTGATATTTATGGGATTACAGACTGAAAGTGAGGGGATGGAAAAATATATTCTATGCAAATGGAAATTGAAAGAAAGCTGGAGTAGCAATTCTCAAAGGAGACAAAATAGACTTTAAAATAAAAACTATTACAAGAGACAAAGAAGGACACTACATAATGATCAAAGGATCAATCCAAGATGAAGATATAAAAATTGTAAATATTTATGCACCCAACATGGGAGCACCTGAATACATAAGGGAAATGCTAACAACAATAAAAGTGTAAATTGACAGTAACACAAAAATAGTAGGGGACTTTAACACCCCACTTTCACCAATGGACAGATCATCGAAAATGAAAATAAATATTGAAACAGAGCTTTACATGGCACATTAAACAAGATGGAATTAATTGATATTTATGGGATATTCCATCCAAAAACAACAAAATACACTTTCTTCTCAAGTGCTCATGGGACACTCCCTGGTGGTCTAGTGGTTAGGAATCAGCACTCTCAAGTGCTCATGGAACATTTTCCAGGATAGATCATATCTTGGGTCACAAATCAAGCCTTGGTACATTTAAGAAAATTGAAATCATACCAAGTATATTTTCTGACCACATTGCTATGAGACTAGATATCAATTACAGGGAAAAAAAACTGTAAAAAATACAAACACGTGAAGGCAAAACAATACACTATTAAATAACAAAGAGGTCACTGAAAACATCAAAGAGGAAATCAAACACTAACTAGAAACAAATGACAATGAAAACACGATGACCCAAAACTTATGGGATACAACAAAAGCAGTTCTAAGAGGGAAGTTTACAGCAATACAATCCTACCTAAAGAAACAGGAAAACATCTCAAATAAAGAACCTAACCTTACAGCTAAAGCAATTACAGAAAGAAGAACAACAACAACAACAAAAACCCAAAGTTAACAGAAGGAAAGACATCAAAATATCAGATCTGAAATAAATGGAAAAAAAATGAAATAAACAATACCAAAGATAATAAAACTAAAAGCTGGTTCTTTGAGAAGAAAAACAAAATTGAAAAACCATTAGCAAGACTCATCAAGAAAAAAGGGGAGAGGACTCAAATCAACCGACTTAGAAATGAAAACAGAAAAGTAACAATTGACACTGCAGATATACAAAGGCTCATGAGAGATTACTACAAGCAACTATATGCCAATAAATGGACAACCTGGAAGAAACGGACAAATTCTGAGAAAAGCACAATCTTCCAAAAGTGAACCAGGAAAAAATAGAAAATATAAACTGAACAATAACAAACACTGAAATTGAAACTCTGATTAAAAATCTTCCAAAAGACAAAAGCAAGCCCAGGACCAGATGGTTTCACAGGCGAATTTTATCAAACATTTAGAGAAGAGCCAACACCTATCTTTCTCAAACTCTTCCAAAAAATAGCAAAGGGAGAAACACTCCCAAACTCAATCTAGAAGGCCACCATCACCTAATAACAAAACCAGACAAAGATGTCACACAAAAAAGAAAACTACAGGCCTATAGCACTGATGAAAAAATCCTCAACAAAATACTAGCAAACAGAATCCAACAGCACATTAAAAGGATCACAACATGATCAAGTGGGGCTTATCCCAGGAATGCAAGGATTCTTCCATATACGCAAATCAAACAACGTGATACACCATATTAACAAAGGGAAGGAGAAAAACCATATGATCATCTCAATAGATGCAGAGAAAGCTTTTGACAAAATACAACACCAATTTATGATAAAAACCCTGCAGAAAGTAGGCATAGACGGAACTTTCATCAACATAATAAAGGCCATATATGACAAACCAACAGCCAACATTGTCTTCAATGTTGAAAAATTGAAACAATTTCCACTAAGATCAAGAACAAGACAAGGTTGCCCACTCTCACCACACGTATTCAACATAGTTTTGGAAGTTTTAGCCACAGCAATCAGAGAAGAAAAAGATAAAAAAGGAATCCAAATCAGAAAAGAAGAAGTAAAGCTTTCACTGTTTGCAGATGACATGATACTACAAATAGAGAATCCTAAAGATGCTACCAGAAAACTACTAGAGATAATCAATGAATTTGGCAATGTAGCAGGGTACAAAATTAATGCACAGAAAACTCTGGCATTCTTATACACTAATAATGAAAAATCTGAGAGGGAAATTAAGAAAACACTCCCATTTACCATTGCAGCAAAA
>NC_041234.1:34973424-34974993 GCF_002837175.3 Physeter macrocephalus | reverse complement strand
AGATTGCCAACAAACACATGAAAGAATGCGCAACATCATTAATCATTAGAGAAATGCAAATCAAAACTACAATGAGATATCATTTCACACCGGTCAGAATGGCCATCATCAAAAACTCTAGAAACAATAAATGCTGGAGAGGGTGTGGAGAAAAAGGGAACACTCTTGCACTGCTGGTGGGAATGTAAATTGATACAGCCACTATGGAGAACAGTGTGGAGGTTCCTTAAAAAACTACAAATAGAACTACCATACGACCCCACAATCCCACTACTGAGCATATAACCTGAGAAAACCATAATTCAAAAAGAGTCTTGTACCAAAATGTCCATTGCAGTTCTATTTATGATAACCAGGACATGGAAGCAACCTAAGTGTCCATCAACAGATGAATGGATAAAGAAGATGTGGCATATATATACAATGGAATATTACTCAGCCATAAAAATAAATGAAACTGAGTTATTTGTAAAGAGGTGGATAGACCTGGAGTCTGTCATACAGAGTGAAGTAAGTCAGAAGGAGAAAAACAAATACCGTATGCTAACACATATATATGGAATCTGAGAAAAAAAATGTCATGAAGAGATTAGTGGTAGGACGGGAATAAAACACAGACCTACTAGAGCATGGAGTTGAGGATATGGGGAGGGGGAAGGGTAAGCTGTGACGAAGTGAGAGAGTGGCACGGACATATATACACTACCAAATGTAAATTAGATAGCTAGTGGGAAGCTGCCGCATAGCACAGGGAGATCACCTCTGTGCTTTGTGACCTCCTAGAGGGGTGGGATAGGGAGGGTGGGAGGGAGGGTGACGCAAGAGGGAAGAGATATGGGAACATATGTATATGTATAACTGATTCAGTTTGCTGTGAAGCAGAAACTAACACACCATTGTAAAACTGTTATACTCCAATAAAGATGTTTAAAAAAAAACCTACCTAAGGAGACAAAAGAACTATACGCAGAAAATTATATGACATGATGAAAGAAATTAAAGATGATACAAATAGATGGAGAGATATACCATGTTCTTGGATTGAATGCAATCCCTATCAAACTACCACTGGTATTTTTTACAGAACTAGAACAAAAAATTTCACCATTTGTATGGAAACATAAAAGTCCCCGAATAGCCAAAGCAATCTTGAGAACGAAAAATGGAGCTGGAGGAATCAGGCTCCCTGACTTCAGACTATACTACAAAGCTACATTAATCAAGACAGTATGATACTGGCACAAAAACAGAAATATAGATCAATGGAACTGGATAGAAACCCCAGAGATAAACCCCCACACAAATGCTCACCTTATCTTTGATAAAGGAGGCAAGAATATACAGTGGAGAATAGACAGCCTCTTCAATAATTTGTGCTTTCAAAACTGGACAGCTACATGTAAAAGTGTGAAATTAGAAGACTCCCTAACACCATACACAGAAATAAACTCAAAATGGGTTAAAGACCTAAATGTAAGGCCAGACACTATCAAACTCTTAGAGGAAAGCATAGGCTGAACACTCTTTGACATAAATCACAGCAAGATCCTTTTTGACCCACCTCCTAGA
>NC_041234.1:34972798-34973352 GCF_002837175.3 Physeter macrocephalus | reverse complement strand
TTTGCACAGCAAAGGAAACCATAAACAAGACCAAAAGACAACCCTCAGAATGGGAGAAAATATTTGCAAATGAAGCAACTGACAAAGGATTATTCTCCAAAATTTACAAGCAGCTCATGCAGCTCAAGCAGCTCAAGATTAAAAAAACAAAACCAATCCAAAAATGAGCAGAAAACCTAAATAGACATTTCTACAAAGAAGATATACAGATTGCCAACAAACACATGAAAGGATAATCAACATCACTAATCATTAGAGAAATGCAAATCAAAACCACAATGAGGTATCATCTCACACCAATCAGAATGGCCATCATCAAAAAATCTAGAAACAATAAA
Organism: Physeter macrocephalus; assembly: GCF_002837175.3. Taxonomy (NCBI): domain Eukaryota; kingdom Metazoa; phylum Chordata; class Mammalia; order Artiodactyla; family Physeteridae; genus Physeter; species Physeter macrocephalus. The sequence goes on along the minus strand of NC_041234.1, from coordinate 34,973,014 downwards.
TGCTGGAGAGGGTGTGGAGAAAAAGGGAACACTCTTGCACTGCTGGTGGGAATGTAAATTGATACAGCCACTATGGAGAACAGTATGGGGTTTCCTTAAAAAGCTACAAATAGAAACAACATATGACCCAGCAGTCCCACTACTGGGCATATACCCTGAGAAAACCATAATTCAAAAAGAGTCATGTACCAAAATGTTCATTGCAGCTCTATTTAC
>NC_041234.1:34961575-34972643 GCF_002837175.3 Physeter macrocephalus | reverse complement strand
GTATGCTAACACATATATATGGAATCTAAGAAAAAAACAATGTCATGAAGAGCTTACAGGTAGGACGTGAATAAAACACAGACCTACTAGAGCATGGCCTTGAGGATATGTGGAGGGGGAAGGGTAAGCTGTGATGAAGTGAGAGAGTGGCATGGACATATATACACTACCAAACGCAGGGTGGAGAGCTAGTGGGAAGCAGCCGCATGGCACAGGGAGATCAGTTAGGTGGTTTCTGACCACCTAGAGTGGTGAAATAGGGAGGGTTGTAGGGAGAGAGATGCAAGAGGCAATAGATATGGGAAAATATGTATCTGTATAACTGATTCACTTTGTTGTAAAGGAGAAACCAACACACCATTGTAAAGCAATTATACTCCAATAAAGACGTTTTTAAAAAAAACTGCAGGCCAATATCACTGATGAACATAGATGCAAAAATCCTCAACAAAACACGAGCAAACAGAATCTAACAGCACATTAATATCATTACACAACATGATCAAGTGGGACTTATCCCAAGAATGCAAGGATTCTTCAATATACGCAAATCAATTAATGTGATACACCATATTAACAAATTGAAGGAGAAAAACCATATGAACATCTCAATTGATGCAGAGAAAGCTTTTGACAAAATTCAACACCATGTGTGATAAAAACCCTCCAGAAAGTAGGCATAGAGGGAACTTTCCTCAACATATTAAAGGCCATATAAGACAAAACCACAGCAAACATCGTCCTCAATGGTGAAAAACTGAACCATTTCCACTAAGATCAGGAACAAGACAAGGTTGCCCTCATTACACAACATGATCAAGTGGGACTTATCCCAAGAATGCAAGGATTCTTCAATATACGCAAATCAATTAATGTGATACACCATATTAACAAATTGAAGGAGAAAAACCATATGAACATCTCAATTGATGCAGAGAAAGCTTTTGACAAAATTCAACACCATGTGTGATAAAAACCCTCCAGAAAGTAGGCATAGAGGGAACTTTCCTCAACATATTAAAGGCCATATAAGACAAAACCACAGCAAACATCGTCCTCAATGGTGAAAAACTGAACCATTTCCACTAAGATCAGGAACAAGACAAGGTTGCCCAGTCTCACCTCTATTATTCAACATAGTTTTGGAATTTTTAGCCACAGCAATCAGAGAATAAAAAGAAATAAAAAGAATCCAAATCAGAAAAGAAGTAATGCTGTCACTGTTTGCAGATGACATAATACTTTACATAGAGAATCCTAAAGATGCTACCAGAAAACTACTAGAGCTAATTAATGAATTTGGTAAAGTAGCAGGACACAAAATTAATGTCCAGAAATCTCTGGTATTCCTGTACACTAATGATGAAAAATCTGAAAGTGAAATTATGAAAGTACTCCTATTTACCATTGCAACAAAAACAATAAAATACCTTGGAATAAAACTACCTAAGGACACAAAAGACCTGTATGCAGAAAATTATAAGACACTGATGAAAGAAATTAAAGATGATACAAACAGATGGAGAGATATACCATGTTCTTGGATTGGAAGAATCAACATTGTGAAAATGACGATACCACCCTAAGCAATCTACAGACTTAATGCAATCCCTGTCAAACTACCACTGGCATTTTTCACAGAACTAGAACAAAAAATTTCACAATTTTTATAGAAATACAAAAGACCCTGAATAGCCAAAGCAACCTTGAGAAAGAAAAACAGAGCTAGAGGAACCATGCTCCTGGCTTCAGATTATACTACAAAGCTACAGTAATCAAGAGAGTATGCTACTGACACCAAAACAGAAATATAGATCAATAGAACAGGATAGAAAGCCCAGAGATAAACCCACGCAGATATGGTCACCTTATCTTTGATAAGGAGGCAAGAACATACAATGGAGTAAAGACAGCCTCTTCAGTAGGTGATGCTGGGAAAACTGGACAGCTACATGTAAAAGAATGAAATTAGAACACTCCCTAACACCACACACAAAAATAAACTCAAAATGGATTAAAGACCTAAATGTTAAGGCCAGACACTATAAAACTCTTAGAGGAAAATATAGGCAGAACACTCTATGACATAAATCACAGCAAGAACCTTTTTGACTCACCTCCTAGTGAAATGGAAATCAAAATCAAATTAAACAAATGTGACCTAATGAAACTTAAAAGCTTTTGAACAACAAAGGAAACCATAAACGAGATGAAAATACAATGCTCAGAATGGGAGAAAATATTTGCAAATGAAGCAACTGACAAAGGATTAATCTCCAAAATTTACAAGCAGCTCATGAAGTCCAAGCAGCTCAATATCAAAAAAACAAACAACCCAATCCAAAAATTGGCCAAAGCCCTTAATAGATATTTCTCCAAAGAAGATATACAGATTGCCAACAAACACATGGAAAGAATGCTCAACATCATTAATCATTAGAGAAATGCAAATCAAAACTACAATACGATATCATCTCCCACTGGTCAGAATGGCCATCATCAAAACATCTACAAACAATAAATGTTAGAGAGGGTGTGGAGAAAAGGGAACCCACATACACTGTTGGTGGGAATGTAAATTGATACAGCCACTGTAGAGAACAGTATGGAGGTTCCTTAAAAAACTACAAATAGAACTACCATATGACCCAGCAATCCCACTACTGGGCATATACCCTGAGTAAACCATAATTCAAAAAGAGTCAGGTATCAAAATATTCATTGCAGCTCCATTTACAATAGCCAGTACACGGAAGCAACCTAAATGTCCATTGACAGATGAATGGATAAAGAAGATGTGGCACATATATACAATGGAATATTACTCAGCCAGAGATAGAAATGAAATTAAGTTATTTGTAGTGAAGTGGATGGCCCTAGAGTCTGTCATACAGAGTGAAGTAAGTCAGAAAGAGAAAAACAAATACCGTATGCTAACACATATATATGGAATCTAATAACAAAATTAAAAATCGGTGATGAAGAACATAGGGGAAGACGGGAATAGAGATGCAGACCTAATAGAGAATGTATTTGAGGACACGGGGAGGGGGAAGGGTAAGCTGGGACAAAGTGAGTGAGTGGTAGTGTATATATGGACATATATACACTACCAAATGTAAAATAGATATCTAGTGGGAAGCAGTCACACAGCACAGGGACATCAGCTCGGTGCTCTGTGACCAGCTAGAAATAGGGAGGATGGGAGTGAGGGAGACGCAAGAGGGAAGAGATACGGGGATATATGTATATGTATAACTGATTCACTTTGTTATAAAGCAGAAACTAACACACCATTGTAAAGAAATTATATGCCTATAAAAATGTTAAGAAAAAAAAGTGTGTGTTCTTAATCCTTTTCACTTGCAAGGTAGGAGCTCAATCTAATTTTAAGTGCTCCAGCATTGTTTGTACTGTGTACAAAAGCATTAGAAATTAATTGGTCTAAAACTTAGTCTTAACAAGCTTTAAAATTTCTAAATTAATCTTTGCTTGGGAAGACACCTCTTAAGCAAATAATTAGTAATAGTTACTTTGTAACACAACGTTTCCATTCTTAATATTATTGCCAGAAATTCTTTTTGAAACATATGTGCTTGACCTAGAAGGGTTCTTTGCATGGAAAGGTACAAAGTTATAAGTGTTACCAGTTCTGAGATGGTTCACGAATACCTAGATTATTGACATTGAAGAGTCTTGTTCAAATTAAAGCATTATCAGAAATAAGATTGTAATGTTTTGTATTTTGATCATATGTTTTTCTTTCAAAAAAATATTTGACCTTAGTGAGACAGGAGCTATCAGTATGTCAACACACTGTGTAATTTTCATGTTTCAGGCATTGATTTTTCCTTTGAAGAAAGATATGACCTTGCTAGACAAAAGCTCATACTAGTTCAAAAAAATAAAGATATCCCTAAGTAATAACATACTCAGAGCTGAGGATTGAACAGTTCCTTTCTAAGGCCAAGAATTTTTTCCTCTCATCTAAGCCAAATATAAGTCTTGCTTTAAGGTCATTGCTTCTAAGCTGAGAAGGAGGATACATGTCCTCTATTCTTTGGTAAAAGTCCCATATAAAGTGATCCTTAAATATTTACATTTAAGTACTGGAAGTCCTAGCCAGAGCAACTAGGAAAAAAAAAAGACATCCAAATTGGAAAAGGAGTAAAATTATCCCCTTTTGCAGATGATATGATCTTATATGTAGAAAACCCTGAAGAGTCCATACAAAAATACTATTAGCACTAATAAACAAAGTCGGTAAAGTTGCAGTATACAAAATCGACATACAAAAATCAGCTGCATTTCTATGCACTAACAACAAACTGTCTGAAAAAAGTTAAGAACAATCACATTTACAATAGCACCAAAAAGCATAAAATTCTTAGGAATAAACCAAAGAGGTGAAATACTTGTACAACGAAAACTACAAAATATTGATGAAAGAAATGAAAGAAGACAAAATTAAATGGAAAGACATCCTGTTCTTATGTATTAGAAGACTTAATATTGTTAAAATGTCCATACTACCCAAAGTGATCTACAGATTCAATGCAATCCCTATCAAAATCCCAATGGCATTCTTTTTTACAGGAAGAGAAAAAATAATCCTAAAAGTAATAGGGAACTATAAAGGATCCTGAATAGCCAAAGCAATCTTGAGCAAAACAAAGCTGGAGGCATCACACTTCTTGATTTCTGAATATATTACAAAGGTACAGTAATTAAAAGAGTGTGGTTCTGGCATAAAAACAGACATATCGACCAATGGAACAGAATAGAGACCAGAGAAATAAAGCCATGCATATACAGTCAACTGATTTTCTACAAGGGTGCCAAAAATACACAATGTGGAAAGGATGGTCTTTTCAACAAATGATGTTGGGAAAACTGGATATTCACATACAAAAGAAAAAATTTGGACCCTTATCTTACATCACGACATACAAAAATCAACTCAAAGTGGATTAAAGACTTAAGTGTAAGACCAGAAACTGTAAAACTCCTAGAAGAAAACCTAGTGGAAAAGCTTCATGACATTGGTCTAGGCAATGGTTTTGTGAATATGATGCCAAAAGCACAGGCAATGAAAGCAACAAAAATGGGACTACATAAACTAAAACTCTTCTGCACAGCAAAGGAAAAAATCAGCGGAGTGAAAAGGCAACCTATGGAATGGGAGAAAATATTTTCAAACCATATACCTGATAAGGGGTTAACATCTAGAATACATTAAAAAAACTGCAACTCAATAGCAATAATGATAATAATGATAATAATAATAATCTGATTACAAAATGGGCAAAGGCCTTGAATAGACATTTATCCAAAGAAGACATACAAATGGCCAACAAGTATATGAAAAGATGCTCAACGTCATTAATCATCATAGAAATGCAAATAAATGAGGTATCATCTCATACCTTTTGGGATGGCTATTAACATAAAACCTCAAAAAGCAAAAGGTAACAAGTGTTGGTGAGAATGTGGAAAAAGCAGAACCCTTGTACACTGTTGGTGGAAATGTAAAATTATGCAGCTGCTATGGAAAACAATATGAAGATTTCTCAAAAAATTAAATATAGAACTACCATATGGCTCAGCAATCTCACTTTTATGTATATAAGCAATAGAATTAAAATCAGGACCTCAAAGAGATATCTGAACTTCCATGTTTATTTCAGCATTATTCACAAAAGCCAAGATAAGGAAACAATCTAAATGTCCATCAATGGCTAAATGGATTTTTAAAATGTGGTATACACATGCAATTTCAGGAAAAAGAAGGAAATTCTGCCAGATTTGACAACATGGATGAACCTTGAGGACATTATACTAAATGAAACAAGCCAGTTACGGAAGAACAAATTCTGCATGATTTCACTTTTGATATATGAAGTATCAAAACTAGTCAAAGTCATAGAAGCAGAAAGTAAAATGGTGGTTTCAAGAGGCTGGCAGGAGGAGGAAATGGAGAATTGCTATTCAATAAAGTTGCAGTTTTACAAATAAATACATTCTAGAGATCTGCTGTACAACATTGTGCCTATAGTTAACAATACTGTGTTGTGCGTTTAAAAATTTGTTAAGAGGGTAGATCTCATGTTAAGTGTTCTTATCACAATTTTTAAAGGAAAAAAAATACATTTACACATTGGCAACTGTAAAGTTTCATACTAAAAACTTTATATTTTAAAACTTTTGTTTAAATAAAACATAAGTATAGAAAAATATTCCTAGGGGCATAATGTTTGGGAAGTGGTTTTAATTCTTTAAAAGTGACTAAATTTTCATCCCTATGGTGAACATATAATTCCTACAGAATGCAAAATTGAGAATACTGTCATATCTTATTTAATTCCATGCAAAAATGTTGATATTTGCAGCAAACTTGGAATGGCTGAGATTCTCCATCACTGTAATTTTCTCAATTTTTCATTTGCTTTAATGTGGAAAAATACCAGCCTCAGAATATGCCAAATATATCTGAAAGTTCTTTGTAATGGTGTCAGGAGTTACCTGGATGTATTAAGAATACGAGATTGTAACGGTAATGTGCTATGATCCAATTGTGATTTTGTCTTACGTGAGTTGATTTTCATGGACCACAGTCAATATTGAAAAAATTACAGGAGCTTATTGAAATTGAGCCACATGGTATTAATGGGTAGATTTTTAAATTCTTACTATTTGACACATTTCCACCACAATTCTTAATGTATCTTCTGAGATTTCTGACTGGTTTGATTGCTCTAAAATAGGACCTCATGCAAGCCAACAAAGAAGCCAAAGCCCTCTGAAAATTTGAAGTTCAGGGCTCAAACTGCCTGTGACAAATAAATGAGCAGCAGGACCAGTCAAAAAAACATTATATATATATATATATATATATATATATATATATATATATATATGAAGAAAAAAAAAAGAAACAGGTTGAAGTAGTGAGGCTCAGAAGGGAGGGGAGGATGAAACTGAGGCACGTGGGAATGAAAAACTGAAGGAAGGTTTTTATCAAAACCTCACAAGCCAGTGTTTGCTTAGCTGTTCCTTTTCATTAACCTCCACCAAATACATAAGGACTCTGTTTTGATATTGGGTTCCCTATGCCCTTAGACCTCCCTGAGACTCCATGGGGAGGAGGTTTGAGACTTCTTTCCTTTCCAGATAACTAGTGCTGTGTTCGAGTGATGTTGTCATAAAGTATCACCTAAACTTGTATGCTTTGAAACCCATTTTGCCAAGATGCAAAAAAGAAAAGGACACTTCTGAAGCTCAGAACAGCATTGTAACTTAAATACATATTTCAATATGACACTCTGTGACATGATATATTTGAGTTACTGGGAGGATATAAATAAAAGAGTATTAAATATGGTGGCACAAATGAGAAAGAAGAGAATGAATTCTTTGAAGTTCTCATAATAGAAATACGCAAGAATATACTTGAAGTTAAAGTGGATGTGGAGTGGGGGAATAATAGTCATTGATTTGCAAAGTAGGGAGAGTATTTAGGTGCTTAATTACTATGTATACAAACTTTTTTTTTAATTTTTTTTTTATTTAATTTTTTTTTTTTTTTTGCGGTACGCGGGCCTCTCACTGTTGTGGCCTCTCCCGTTGCAGAGCACAGGCTCCGGACGCGCAGGCTCAGCGGCCATGGCTCACGGGCCCAGCCGCTCCGCGGCATGTGGGATCTTCCCGGACCGGGGCACGAACCCGTGTCCCCTGCATCGGCAGGCGGATTCTCAACCACTGCGCCACCAGGGAAGCCCTGTATACAGACTTTTAACCAATCTCCCTGCTTTCAGCTCCATACCTCACTTCCACCTTTGAAAGTATTTTGTGCCTCCAAGTCCTAAATCTTTCATGGTTCTATGGGGACAAAATGGCTGTTTCTCAGAGGCATTTAAATTGTAGCTTCCTTTTCTCTGCTAAGTTAATTATTGCTCATCCATCTGATTCCATCTTCCCAAAATTTGTTGAAAATTTTATCTACTATTGTGCCCCTTCCTACTCTTCTTACTCCCACTGGCTTATACATTTTTGTTCCTCTACTATCATTTAGAAGAGTTTGAGACTGTGTGAAAGATGCCTGTCAATTTATATTTAATCATATTTTTAAAAAACACCTAAATATAATTTTAATATGGAATTGTGGTTAGCATAGCCTATGCTGTAACACCTACCTGGATTGTGGTCACATCAATGAATAATCATTTTCAAAGAAGTTTAATTGCCTTATCTGATATTATGGACTCCAGACTATTTTTGCAGAGTCCACATGTTTCTGTTGACTGTAATCATTTATTCTAATGTTCAGTTTGTTACTATTTGATTATTAGGTGATATCACTAGACTGGAATTTTTGACATATTAAAAAGTCATTCCCATGGGACTTCCCTGGTAGCGCAATGGATAAGACTCCATGCTCCCAATGCAGGGGGCCTGTGTTCGAACCCTGGTCAGGGAACTAGATCCCACATGCATGCCGCAAATAAGAAGCCTGCATGCTGCAACTAAGGAGCCCACCTGCTGCAACTAAGGAGCCCATGTGCTGCAACTAGGAAGCCAGTGAACCTCAACTAAGGAGGCTGCCTGCCTCAACTAAGATCCAGTGCAACCAAATAAATAAATAAATATTTTTTTAAAACACATGAATTGAAAGATAAATTTTTTTAAAAGGGGGGAGGGAAACGACAACTAGACTGAATCATGATCTTATTTTTTTTAAATGTCTTTCCCAGGATGAAAGAACATGAGTCTCCAGATTGAAAGACTCCACCAAGAGCCCAGAACAATGAATTTTAAAACACTCAAATCAAATTCTATCATTATGATATTTTTGAACAACAGGGTTAAAAAGAAGATGCTAAAAGCTTCAGGTCACATACAAAATATGAGGAATTCGAATGCTATCCAATTCACCAAAGTAGCACTGGAACCAAGAAGGTGACGGAGCAATATCTTTACAATTCTGAAGGAAATGCAATTACCAACCCCAAATTCAAATTATCGATCAAGTGAGAGTATTGGAGGAAAAAGAATAATATTTGTCACAGGACTCCTTTTGAATTATGGTTTTCTCAGTGTATATGCCCAGTAGTGGGATTGCTGGGTCATATGGTAGTACTATTTGCAATTTTTTAAGGAACCTCCATGCTGTTCTCCATAGTGGCTGTATCAATTTACTTTCCCACCAACAGTGTATGAGGGTTCCCTTTTCTCCACACCCTCTCCAGCATTTATTGTTTGTAGATTTCTTAATGATGGCCATTCTGACTGGTGTGAGATGATAGTGCATTGTAGTTTTGATTCACATTTCTCTAATGATTAATGATGTTGAACATTCTTTCATGTGTTTGTTGGCAATCTGTATATCTTCTTTGGAGAAATATCTATTAAGGGCTTCTGCCCATTTTTGGATTGGGTTCTTTGTTTTGTTGATATTGAGCTGCATGAGCTGCTTGTAAATTTTGGAGATTAATCCTTTGTCAGTTGCTTCACCCCACTACTGAGCATATACCCTGAGAAAACCATAATTCAAAAAGAGTCATGTACCAAAATGTTCATTGCAGCTTTATTTACAATAGTCAGGACATGGAAGCAACCTAAGTGTCCATCAACAGATGAATGGATAAAGAAGATGTGGCAGAAGAAACGAAACTGAGTTATTTGTAGTGAGGTGGATGGACCTAGAGTCTGTCATACAGAGTGAAGTAAGTCAGAAAGAGAAAAACAAATACCGTATGCTATCACATATATATGGAATCTAAGGAAAAAATAAAAATTATAAAAAGGTCATGAAGAACCTAGGGATAAGACGGGAATAAAGACACAGACCTAGTAGAGCATGGAGTTGAGGATATGGGGAGGGGGAAGGGTAAGCTGTGACAAAGTGAGAGAGTGGCATGGACATACATGCACTACCAAACATAAAAGAGATAGCTAGTGGGAAGTAGCCTCATAGCACAGTGAGATCAGCTAGGTGGTTTGTGACCACCTAGAGGGGTGGGACAGGGAGGGTGGGAAGGAGGGAGACACAGGAGGGAAGAGATATGGGAACATATGTATATGTATAACTGATTCACTTTGTTATAAAGCAGAAACTAACACACCATTGTAAAGCAATTATACTCCAATAAAGACGTTAAAAATAAATAAATAAATAAATAAAAAAGAATAATATTTGTCTTCAGGTGAGGACTCAAAAAATTTACTTCCCAGTGCTTTGTATACTTTTCTATTGCTGCTGCAACAGTTTACCACAAATTTGGTGGTTTAAACAACATAGATGTATTGTCTAACAGTACTGAAGATCAGAAGTATAAAATGGGTCAGCAGGGCTGCAATCCTTCTGGAGGCGCTGTGGGAGAAACTGTTTCCTTGCCTTTTACAGCTTCTAGAGGCTTCCTGCATTCCTTGGTTCGTGTTCCCTTTCTCCATTCTCAAAACTAGCCTTGTGGCATCATCTCTCCTCTCTGACTTCCAACCTCACATTTTTTTTATTAACATCTTTATTGGAGTATAACTGTTTTACAATAGTGTGTTAGTTTCTCCTTTACAACAAAGTGAATCAGTTATACATATACATATGTTCCCATATCTCTTCCCTCTTGCGTCTCCCTCCCTCCCACCCTCCCTATCCCACCCCTCTAGGTGGTCACAAAGCACAGAGGTGATCTCCCTGTGCTATGCGGTAGCTTCCCACTAGCTATGTAATTTACATTTGGTAGTGTATATACGTCCCTGCCACTCTCTCACTTCGTCCTAGCTTACCCTCCCCCTATATATGTGTTAGCATACGGTATTTGTTTTTCTCCTTCTGACTTACTTCACTCTGTATGACAGACTCCAGGTCTATCCACCTCATTACAAATAACTCAGTTTCATTTCTTTTTATGGCTGAGTAATATTCCATTGTATATATGTGCTACATTTTCTTTATCCATTCATCTGTTGATGGACACTTAGGTTGCTTCCATGTCCTGGCTATTGTAAATAGAGCTGCAATGAACATTTTGGTACATGACTCTTTTTGAATTATGGTTTGCTCAGGGTATAT
>NC_041234.1:34934019-34958919 GCF_002837175.3 Physeter macrocephalus | reverse complement strand
AGTGTTCCATGAGCACTTGAGAAGAATGTGTATTCTGTTGTTTTTGGATGGAATGTCCTATAAATATCAATTAAGTCCATCTTGTGTAATGTATCATTTAAAGCTTGTGTTTCCTTATTTATTTTCATTTTGGATGATCTGTCCATTGGTGAAAGTGGGGTGTTAAAGTCCCCTACTATGATTGTGTTACTGTCGATTTCCCCTTTTATGGCTGTTAGTATTTGCCTTATGTATTGAGGTGCTCCTATGTTGGGTGCATAAATATTTACAATTGTTATATCTTCTTCATGGATCGATCCCTTGATCATTATATAGTGTCCTTCTTTGTCTCTTGTTATAGTTTTTACTTTAAAGTCTATTTTGTCTGATATGAGAATTGCTACTCCAGCTTTCTTCTGATTTCCATTTGCATGGAATATCTTTTTCCATCCCCTCACTTTCAGTCTGTATGTGTCCCTAGGTCTGAAGTGGGTCTCTTGTAGACAGCATATATATGGGTCTTGTTTTTGTTTCCATTCAGCCAGTCTGTGTCTTTTGGTGGGAGCATTTAATCCATTTACATTTAAGGTAATTATCGATATGTATGGTTCTATTACCATTTACTGAATTGTTTCGGGTTGTTCTTGTAGGTCTTTTCCTTCTCTTGTGTTTCTTGCCTAGAGAAGTTCCTTTAGCATTTGTTGTAAAGCTGGTTTGGTGGTGCTGAACTCTCTCAGCTTTTGCTTGTCTGTAAAGGTTTTAATTTCTCCATCAAATCTGAATGAGATCCTTGCTGGGTAGAGTAATCTTGGTTGTAGGTTTTTTTCCTTCATCACTTTAAATATGTCCTGCCACTCCCTTCTGGCTTGGAGAGTTTCTGCTGAAAGATCCGATGTTAACCTTATGGGGATTCCTTTGTGTGTTATTTGTTGTTTTTCCCTTGCTGCTTTTAATATGTTTTCTTTGTATTTAATTTTTGACAGTTTGATTATTATGTGTCTTGGCGTGTTTCTCCTTGGGTTTATCCTGTATGGGACTCTCTGTGCTTCCTGGACTTGATTGACTATTTTCTTTCCTATATTAGGGAAGTTTTCAACTATAATCTCTTCAAATATTTTCTCAGTCCCTTTCTTTTTCTCTTCTTCTTCTGGGACCCCTATAATTCGAATGTTGGTGCGTTTAATGTTGTCCCAGAGGTCTCTGAGACTGTCGTCAGTTCTTTTCATTCTTTTTTCTTTTTTCTGCTCTGCAGTAGTTATTTCCACTATTTTATCTTCCAGGTCACTTATCTGTCCTTCTGCCTCAGTTATTCTGCTACTGAGCCCATCTAGAGTATTTTTCATTTCATTTATTGTGTTGCTCATCGTTGCTTGCTTCCTCTTTATTTCTTCTAGGTCCTTGTTAACTGTTTCTTGCAATTTGTCTATTCTATTTCCAAGATTTTGAATCATCTTTACTATCATTATTCCGAATTCTTTTTCAGGTAGACTGCCTATTACCTCTTCATTTGTTAGGTCTGGTGTGTTTTTATCTTGCTCCTTCATCTGCTGTGTGTTTTTCGGTCTTCTCATTTTGCTTATCTTACTGTGTTTGGGGTCTCCATTTTGCTGGCTGCAGGTTCGTAGTTCCCGCGGTTTTTGGTGGCTGTCCCCAGTGGCTAATGTTGGTTCAGTGGGTTAAGTAGGTTTCCTGGTTGGGGGGATTAGTCCCTCTGTTCTGGTGGATGAGGCTGGATCTTGTCTTTCTGGTGGGCAGGTCCACGTCTGGTGGTGTGTTTGGGGATGTTGGTAGCCTTATTATGATTTTAGGCAGCCTCTCTGCTAATGGATGGGGCTGTAGTCCTGTCTTGCTCTTTGTTGGGGATAGGGTGTCCAGCACTGTTCGTTGCTGGTCCTTGAGTGAAGCTGGGTCTTGGTGTTGAGATGGAGATCTCTGGGAGATTTTCACCGTTTGATATTGCGTGGAGCTGGGAGGTCTCTTGTGGACCAGTGTCCTGAGGTTGGTTCTCCCACCTCAGAGACACAGCCCTGATGCCTGGCTGGAGCACCAAGAGCCTTTAATCCACACGGCTCAAAATAAAAGGGAGAAAAAATAAAAAGTAAAGAAAAGGAAGGAAGGAGGGAGGGAGGGAAGGAAGGAAAGAAGGAAGAAAGGAAGGGAGGAAAGAAAAATAATTATTAAGAAGAAAAATTTCTATTAAAAAAAAACAAAAACAAAAAACGGGTCAGTCTAACCCTAGGACATATGGTGGAAACAAAGCTATATAGACAAAATCTCACACAGTAGCACACACATACACACTCACAAAAAGAAAAAAGGGGAAAATAATAGTATATCTTGCTCCCAAAGTCCACCTGCTCAACTTGGGATATTTCGCAGCTCCCGGGAGGGGCGGTGTGGAGAGTGACCTGTGCTCGCACACAGGCCTCTTGGTGGCGGTAGCAGCAACCCTAGCGTCCCACACCCGTCTCTGCTGTCCGCGCCGACAGCCGCGGCTCGCGCCCATTTCTAGAGCTCCTTTACGCGGTGCCCTTAATCCCCTCTCCTCGCGCCCCAGGAAGCAAAGAGGCAAGAAAAAGTCTCCTGTCTCTTCGGCAGCTCCGCGCCCGTTTCTGGAGCTCCTTTACGCGGTGTGCTTAATCCCCTCTCCTCTCGCACCAGGAGACAAAAAGGCAAAAAAAAAAGTCTCTTGTCTCTTCTGTAGCTCCGCGCCCGTTTCTGGAGCTCCTTTACGCGGTGTGCTTAATCCCCTCTCCTCTCGCACCAGGAGACAAAAAGGCAAAAAAAAAAGTCTCTTGTCTCTTCTGTAGCTCCGCGCCCGTTTCTGGAGCTCCTTTACGCGGTGTGCTTAATCCCCTCTCCTCTCGCACCAGGAGACAAAAAGGCAAAAAAAAAAGTCTCTTGTCTCTTCTGTAGCTCCGCGCCCGTTTCTGGAGCTCCTTTACGCGGTGTGCTTAATCCCCTCTCCTCTCGCACCAGGAGACAAAAAGGCAAAAAAAAAAGTCTCTTGTCTCTTCTGTAGCTCCGCGCCCGTTTCTGGAGCTCCTTTAAGCGGTGCGCTTAAACCCCTCTCCTCGCGCACCAGGAAGCAAAGAGGGCAGAAACGGTCTCCTGTCTCTTAGGCAGCTCCAGATTTCAACCGGACTCCCTCCCTGCTAGCCGTGGCGCACTAGCCCCTTCAGGCTGTTTTCACTCTGCTAACTCCAGACCTTTCCTTGGGATCTGACTGAAGCCCGAGGCTCAGCTCCCAGCCCCCGCCCGCCCCGGCGGGTGAGCCGACAAGCCTCTCGGGCTGGTGAGTGCCGGTCGGCACCGATCCTCTGTGCGGGAATCTCTCCACTTTGCCCTCCGCACCCCGCTGCTGCACTCTCCTCCGAGGCTCCGGGGCTTCCCCTCTGCCACCCGCAGTCTCCGCCCATGAAGGGGCTTCTCGTGTGTGGGAACCTTTCCTCCTTCACGGCTCCCTCCCACTGGTGCAGGTCCCGCCCCCTTTCTTTGTCTCTGTTTATTCTTTTTTCTTTTGCCCTAACCAGGTACGTGGGGAGTTTCTTGCCTTTTGTGAGGTCTGAGGTCTTCTGCCAGCGTTCGGTGGGTGTTCTATAGGAGAAGTTCCACGTATAGCTGTATTTCTGATGTATCTGTGAGGAGGAAGGTGATCTCCGCGTCTTACTCTTCCGCCATCTTGCCTTGATCCCCCCACCTCCCTTTTATAAGGGCCCTTGTGTTTACACTGGACCCACATGGATAATTCAGGATATTCTATACATCTCAAGATGCTTAACTCAAGATGCTAAGTCTCTTTTGTGATGTAAGATAACATACTCACAGATTCCTGGGATTAGGACATGGGCAACTTTGGGGGGCTCTGTGACGGTTAATTTTATGTGTCAACTTAACTGATCTAAGGGATGTCCAGATAGCTGGTGAGACATTATTTCTAGGTGTATCTGTGAAGATGTTTTTGGAAGAGATTATTAGCATTTGATTCAGTAGACTAAGGAGATCTGCTGTCAGCAATGTGAGTGGGCATCATCCAATATATTGTGAGCCTGAATAGAACAAAAACGTGAAGAAAGGGTAAATTCTCTCTTTCTTGAGGTGAATTTCCATCTTCTCCTGTCCTTGGACATTGGAGCTGCTGGTTCTCAGGCCTTCAGACTCCAGGGATTACCCCAGGGGCCACCTGGTTTTCATGCCTTTGATCTTGGACTGGGAGTTACATCAGCAGCCCTCCTCCAGCCCTCAGGCCTTTGTATTTTGGCCTGAATTATACCCTTGGCTTTCCTGGTTCTCCAGCTTACTGATGTCAGGCTGTGGGACTTGGCCTCTGTAAACCCATGAGGCAATTCCTCTAATAAATATCCTCTTATATCTAGATCTACATCTG
Organism: Physeter macrocephalus; assembly: GCF_002837175.3. Taxonomy (NCBI): domain Eukaryota; kingdom Metazoa; phylum Chordata; class Mammalia; order Artiodactyla; family Physeteridae; genus Physeter; species Physeter macrocephalus. Next base: position 34,954,553 of record NC_041234.1, on the reverse strand, counting down.
TAGACATCTAGGGATCTAGATATAGATATATCCTATTTGTTCTGTTTCTTTGGAGAAGCCTGTCTAATATAGGGACCATTATTCTGTCGTTTCTTATGAAACAACTGAATCATGCTTTCCATGAAAATGAAGATGTAAAGCGAAACAAGAGGAAGAAATGTGGTGCTGGAAAGAAGGGGCTCAATAAGTAAGCAAAATAAAGAGAATTCCCACAAAAACAGTGAATAAGTAGTCAAACTGAAGCAGGAGGAAGATGGCTCTGAGAGAGGGCTCTCACAGAAAAGTAACTAACTGATTATGTGCTTGAATAGATTAAAATATTGATAGATGTGTGGCATAGGTGTTGTAGCATTTGGGGTAAAACTTAAGGATAGGTAAATAGAAAGCTGACTAGGTAAATGAAAAAAAATGAGGCACTTATAAGTGACAGGGAAAATGAAAATTTCTACGAGAAAGGAAGAGTAATCACAGTACACTACATAACACAGTACACTACATAACAGTATTTACACACTTATAATAATACAAATACTTGTTATTTACTCAACAAAAAATTAAAGTATAACTTTTTGAGGGATAAGAGAAGGGCAAATGTGGGAAGGGTCATGGGATATACAAGTCCTATTTACCATGGATAAAGTCTACAATTGATAAATCAAGAAATAGAAGTATACTCCCCAAACTATTCTACACATTCAATGAAATGCATACCAAAAATCTCAGCTAGCTTTTTTGCAGTGATTGAAAGGCTGATTCTAAAATTCATATAGAAATATGTTATGCAGAATAACCAAAACAATCTTGAGAAAGAGGACCAAAGCTGGAGGACTCCCATTTTCCAATATCAAAACGGACTAAAAAGCTACAATTGGGCTTCCCTGGTGGTGCAGTGAGAGTCCTCCTGCCAATGCAGGGGACGCAGGTTCGTGCCCCAGTCCGGGAGGATCCCACATGCTGTGGAGCAGCTAGGCCTGTGAGACATGGCCACTGAGCCTGCGCGTCTGGAGCCTGTGCTCCACAATGGGAGAGGCCACAACAGTGAGAGGCCAGCGTACCACAAAAAAAAAAAAAAAAAGCTACAATATGGTAGCAAGACAATATGGCGCTCACAATGGAATTGGCATATAGATTGATGGAATAAAGATTAAGTCTCCAGAAATTAACCTACATACTTATGACCAATTGGTTTTCAACAAGGGTGCCAAGGTAGTTCAATGGGAAGGAAAGTCTTTCCAACAAATGGTACTGGTAAAACTGGATACCCACATGCAAAGAATGAAGATGGATCACTACCTCACATCATATACAAAAGTGAACTCAAAATAGATCAAAGACCTAAATATAAAAGCTAAAACTACAAAATTCTTAGAAGAAAATAGGGAAAATCTTCATGACGTTGAATTAGGCAATGGTTTCTTAAAAATGACACTAAAATCAAAAATGACAAAAGAAAAAATAGATGACTTGGACTTCATCAAACTTAACATGCTTGTAGTTCAAATGATGGTGCGAATGTAAATTGATACAGGTACTATGGAGAACAGTATGGTGGTTCCTTAAAAAACTAAACATAGAATTACCATAAGACCCCTCAATCCCACTACTGGGCATATACCCAGAGAAAGCCATAATTCAAAAAGAAACATGAACCCCAATGCTCATACCAGCACTATTTACAATACCCAGGACATGGAAGCAACCTAAATGTCCATCAACAGATGAATGGATAAAGAAGATGTGGTAATATATACAATGGAATATTACTCAGCCATAAAAAGGAACGAAATTGAGTTATTTTTAGAAACATGGATAGACCTAGAGACTGTCATACGGAGTGAAGTAAGTCAGAAAGAGAAAAATAAATATTGTATATTAACGCATATTTGTGGAATCTAGAAAAATGGTACAGATGAACCTGTTTGCAAGGCAGAAATAGAGACACAGATGTAGAGGACCAACGTATGGACACCAAGGGGGGAAAGGGGGGGCTGGGATGAATTGGGAGATTGGGATTAACATATATACACTAATATGTATAGAACAGATAACTAATAAGAACCTGCTGTATAGCACAGGGAACTCCACTTCGCTGTACAGTAGAAACTAACAAAACATTGTAAAACAACTATAACTCCCCCCAAAAAAAGTAAAAATAGGACTTCCCTGGCAGTCCACTGGTTAAAACTCCACACTTCCACTGCAGGGGTCATGGATTCAATCCCTGGTCTGGGAACTAAGATCCCGCATGCCATGAGGTGCAGCCAAAAGAGAGTAAAAAGACAATACACAGAATGGAAGAAAATATTTGTAAATTGTATACATTTGTGGCCAGAATATACAAAGAATATAACACTAAAAAACATATAAACCAATTTTAAAATAGGCAAAGAATTGAATAGACACTTCATTGAAGAAGATAAAAGAAGACAACCAAATGGCCTATAGGCACATGAAAAGATGTTCAACATCAAAAGAAAAAATTAAAGCCAAAGATATACTACTTCACATTCACTAGGATAGCTATAATAAAAACAGATATTAACAAGTATTGCAAAGGATGGGAGAGATTGGAACCCTCATACATTCCTGGTGGGAAAGTAAAGGGTGCAGCCACTTTCAAAAAGTTTGGCAGTTTTCTTAAAAGTAAAGCATAGAGTTACCACATGATCCAGAAATTTTACTTTTAGTATATACACAAAAGAATTGAAAACTGGTACTAACATAAATACTTATACATAAGAGTTCATAGTAGCACTATTTTGGGGGGGGTATTTTTTTATTCAAACAGAAAGTCACAAAACTTATAATCATCCTCATCAGTTCACTCAGTCCCATGTAATTATTTTTTTTCATCTTGATCTTTTGTTAGCACTTTTATGAATTCATCAGTTTTCCATTAGAGTTCTGAAAATGCTTATTCATTCAGTTCAGCAGTATAGTCAGTTACCAGAAACCTGTACTTGTCAGAGTCTTTTCCATGAATTCCTTGAAGATGAAACCCTTTTATAGGAACATTTTTGCAAAAGCATCAGAGTACACCCAGAACTGTCTGTAAATGACAAAAGACTTAAAAATGACCAAAGTTAAAAATTTGATGAAAGTCCATAAACCTGCAATTGACAAGGAAATTTAGTTATTTCTGAGATATACATTATAAAGTAATAACTAGAATTATGACTTATAACATTATACCAGCACATATAAGATTTTTAGAAATTTCATGTAATGTCTGAAACATTTGTATTAACATATTTCCATACAAATAACCCAAAGAAGGTTTAGTATTAGTTGATTTTTTTGTTTGTATGTTTGCTTTTTGTACTGCAGGTTCTTATCAGTCATCAATTTTATACACATCAGTGTATACATGTCAATCCCAATAGCCCAATTCATCACGCCACCATCCCCACCCCACAGTGGTTTTCCCCCCTTGGTGTCCATACGTTTGTTCTCTACATCTGTGTCTCAATTTCTGCCATGCAAACTGGTTCATCTGTACCATTTTTCTAGGTTCCACATACATGCGTTAATATATGATATTTGTTTTTCTCTTTCTGACTTACTTCACTCTGTATGACGGTCTCTAGGTCCATTTCCATTTATGGAAACACTCTAATTTACCATTGCAACCAAAAGAATAAGTCACACATTGTATGATTCCATTTATATTAAATGTCCAGAATAGACAAATCTATAGACACAGAAAGTGGACTAGTGGCTACTAGGGACAGGGGGAAGAGGAAATAAGAGTGACTGCTAGTAGGTGCAGGGTTTCTTTGTAGGATAATAAAAATGCTCTGCATGTAGATAGTGGTGATGATTGCACATTCTGTGAATATACTAAAAGCCACCAAATTGTATACTTTAATAAATAAGAGAAGCACAAACAACCCAATTAAAAATATGGGACTTCTGTTTCCAGACTAAATGGAGTAGACTCATTGTCTTTATTCCTCCCACTAACTTTAACTATAAACTCTGAACATAATACATAAAACAAACATTAAAAGACTCTGTAAGTTGGAGAAAAAATTGTGGACAGTCTAAGGATCTCAGGTCTCAAGGAATGAAACAGCAGTGTGTTCCCTGGTTTTACATTTTGCCTCCTATATATCATGGACTGTGCACTGGAAAATCCCATAAATGCCAATGAGCATAGATTTAAAATCTTCCCCAATAGTAACAAGGCACTCCTCCCTCTCCCCATCAAGGTGGTGTCATCAGAGAACAAGTGGGAAGCCTGGACTTCAAGACTGGCCTGACAGGAACAAGAAATCCTTACCCTCCCAGCTAGTGAGATGTCAACAGAAGCCTACTAAAATAAGAGATCTAAATGAGATTCAGAGTTGCATAATACAATACCCAAAATATATTCAGGTTACAATCTGAAAATATTTGTCATACCAATAAATTGAGAAAAAAAATCTCAATTTGAATGATAAAAGAAAATCGGCAGATGCCAACACCAAAATGAATCACGTTGCAATTATATCACAAGGATTTTAAGACAGCAATCATAAAAATATTTTAACAAGCAATTACAAACACACTTAAAAGAAATTTAAAGAAATACAAAATCTCAGTAAAGAAAAAGAAGTTATAAAGAAGAAGTAAATAAAAATTTTAGAACTGAAGAATGTAATTATTGAAATAAAAATCTCACTGGATGGGCTCAACAGCAGAATGGAGATGAAAGATAAAAGAATAAACTAACTTGAATATAGGTCAGTAGAAATTATCCAATCTGAAAAACAGAGAGAAAATAAACTGGAAAAAATGTTTCAGACTCAGGGACAAATGGGACAATAAGAAAATGTCTAAGTTGTGTCATTAGAGTCCCAGAAAGAGAGGAGAAAAAGTGTACAGGTGAAAAAATATCTGAAGCAATAATTGCTGAAAATTTCCCAAATTTGATAAAAGGCATAAACCTACAGATTCAAGAAGCTGACTGAATCCCAAACATGATGAACCCAAAGAAATCACAAACGGATGCATAACTTCCAAAACTAAAAACAAAACAAAAAATCTTCAAAGCAGCTAGATAGAAACTTCACATTATTAATAGGGGAACAATTATTCAAATGATGGTGGATTTCTCACCAGAAAACATGGAGGTCAAAAGGAATTGGCACAATAATTTTTATGTTTTGAAGAAAAGAACGGTCAATCCAGAATTCTATATCCAGTAAATATATCATTTGGAAATGAAGGGGCAATCAGGACATTCCAAAATGAAGGAGAACAAAGAATTTGGGATTTGCAGACATACTATAAAATAATGAATAAAACATTTTTCAAACAGAAGGGAAATGATTTTTTAAAAGGAAATTTGGAACATCAGGATTAAAATAAGAACAACAGAAAAGGTAAAACTATGAGTAATTATAATAAACTATGCTTCTCCTCTTGAGTTTTTTAAATTATGTACAATGATTGAAAGAAATTATAACATTGCTGTGGTTTTCAATGCATGTACAGGAAATATTTAAACAACAATTCTATACAGAGAGAGGATAAAAGAATGTAAGTATAGGTAATGTTTATACATTTCGATCAATGTGGTAAATAAAAAACAGTACTCTGTGATAATTTATGTTATGTACAATATGATACTAGAGCAACCACCTTAAAACCTATATACTTTAAAAAACGATAAATACATCAAAATGGAATTCTTAAAAAATACTGAAGGCAGAAAAAAAAAGAATAACAAAAACGGAATGAACAAACAGAAAAAAACAATAAAATGATATAGCAACAATTTCATTTTTAAAAATTGGTTTAAATGCAAAGGAGCAAAGGCAATACAATGGAGAACAGATAAACTTTTCAATAAATGGTGCTGCAATAATTGAACATCCACATGCAAGAAAATGAATATAGACACCTTCACAAAAATTAACTCAAATAGATCATAGACCTAAATGTAAAACACAAAACTATAAAACTCCTAAAAGATAACATAGAAGAAAATCTACATGACCTTGGATTTGGTGATGACCTTTTAGGAAAACAAAGGTGCTATTCATGAAATAAATAATTGATAAGTTAGACTTCATTAAAAACTTCTGCTCTATGAAAGACACTATCAGGATAATGAGAAAGCCAAAGACTGGGAATAAATATTTACAAAAGGCATATATAATAAAGTACTGTTATCCAATATATGCAAAGGGCTCTTAAAACTCAACAATAAGAAAACAAACAGCCCAATTAAAAAGTGGGAGGGAAATGGGCCAACGACCTTAACAGATACTTCACCAAAGAAGATATACAGATGGCAAATAAGAATATGAAAAAATGCTCCATATCATATGTCATCAGGGAAGTGTAAATTGAAACAACAATTAGATACCAATACACACCTGTTAAAATGACCAAAACCCAGAACACTGACAACAGCAAATACTGGGAGGATGTGGAGCAACAGGAATTCTTGTTCATAACTGGTTAGAATGCAAAATGGTACAGACACTCTGGAAGACATTTTGATGGTTTCTTAAGAAAATTAAACATACTCTTACTATACACTCCTGCAGTTGTCTTCCTTGTTATTTATCCAAAGGAGTTGAAAACTTAGGTTCACACAAAAGCCTGCACACAAGTGTTTATTCATAATTGCAAAAGCTTGGAAGCAACCAAGACGTCCTTCAATAGGTGAATGGATAAATAAACTGTGGTACAAACAGTCAATGAAATATTATTCAATGATAAAAAGAAATGAGCAATCCAAGTCATGAAAAGACATGGAAGAACCTTAAATGTATATTGCTAAGTGAAAGAAGCCAATCTGAAAAGGCTACATACTGTATGATTCTGAAAATATTACAACTATATGACAGTCTGGAAAATGCAAAACTATGGAGACAGTAAAAAGACAAGTGGTTGCTTGGGATTAGGGAGAAAGTAGATGGAAGAATAGATGGGTCACAGAGGAATTTTAGGGAAGGGAAATTATTATCTATGATGCTATAATGGTAGACAGATGTCATTACACATTTGTCAAAACCCATAGAATGTATAACAAGAAGAGTGAATCCTAATGTAAAGTATGGGCTTTGGGTGATAATCACGTGTCAATGTAGGTTCATCAATTGTAACATATGTACCACTCTAGTGGGGGATAATGGAGATGGCGATCCATGTGTAGAGGCAAGGGATATATGGGAAATCTCTGTACCTTCCATTCAATTTTTCTGTGAATCCAAAACTGCTCTAAAAATTAACAAAACAAAAAATTGTCCAAATACATGAATTAAATGACAAAGGTTGACAAAGTTAAGGAAAATGACCCAAATATCTGATAAGTATAAGAAATTCACTTCAGGGAATTCCCTGGTGGCCTAGTGGTTAGGATTCCAGACTTTCACTACCATGGCCCAGGTTCAATCCCTGGTTAGGGAACTGAGAGCCTGCAAGATGCACAACACAGCCAAAAAAAAAAGAAAGAAAGAAATTCACTTCAAATACAGGTAAGTTTAAAGAAAAATATGGAGGGGGCTTCCCTGGTGGTCCAGTGGTTAAGATGCCACACTTCCAATTCAGGGAGTGCTGATTAGGTCCCTGGTCAGGGAACTAAGATAACACAGGACTGGCAGCACAGCCAAAAATAAATAAATAAATTTTAAAAATAATAATAATAAGTAAAAAATGGAAAATATATAGCATGCAAGTGTTAATAACAGGAAAGTGTGAAGATGAAATGAACAGCAGAATGAAAGAGCAAGGACCTCAAAAAAATCTGCTCACCATAAAAGCCACAAAAGGACATAAAAATTGTCAAAATTAACTTTTTCAGAACTATAAAAATTAACAAAATCTTGTGACAAACTGAGGAACATTTATTCAACAAAGTGACAGAATCTTGGTAAGAATAGTGAACTCTGATAGTTTAACTTGTTCTATTCCCATCACCTTCTCTCCATTTCTGTGATAGTCTTGAAAAACAATAGCCTCACAATCATAGTAGCCATGACAGCCAGGAGCTTAGCAGCCAATGGATGGGCTAAATTAGATTTTCAGTTCCGCAAAAGCCCCATCCTAAGAGTATTGTCACTATTTGAACTGTCTGGAAGTTCTATGAAAGCCCCAATCACAGAGTTTGTCTTTATTTGAAATGATTCAGACTTTTCTCAGTGCACACAGCCTCTTAATCAGGATGTTTGCAGAGAACAATCAGCAGCAATTATTCACCAGAAATTATTTAACATCACAGCTGCCTGAGATGTGAGGGAACAAACCGCAGCTGGAGCAAACAAGCTTACAAAAAAACTTAAAAGGAAAAGTTGGGAAATAAGATGTCTACAGGGGACTTCAAAAAACTCCAACATATTCCTGGGAATCTAGAAGGCTGCATACATGTGCAGGGCTGTTTTCATGTCTAGGAAAGACTCAAGAAGGCTCTAATCTGTCACCAATGGCTTCTATGCAAGCAGGAAGTAAAGGCTAAAGCATTGCTGTAGAATACCTGCTGGATCATTAAAGATGTGCCCCAACAAACTAACAGGGTCCATCAGCCAAAGCTAGGAGACTTTTAGTGCAAGGCATTTAAGAAAAACTTGGCCCAAACATTACCCATCCACTTAAAGATTTCAGTGGCCACACACGACAAAGAATACAAACTTTACTAAGTTCAGGAAAGTCATTTAGAAAAACAAACAGCAACATCATCACCATCAACAACAAATAAGAACAATAAAAAACCCCTGAGAACGGGAGGGGGGCAGATCTAATTTCCAGAACTGTCAAGTTATATTATTTAAAATGTCCACACTTAAACACACAATTGTGAAACTTTCAAAGAAATGGGAAAATATGGCTCATACACAGGAAAAAATGAAGTAAATAGTAACTCTCCCTGAGGACACTTAAACTTGTACTTACTAGACAAAGTCTTTAAATCAGCTTTTATAAGTATGTTAAAAGAACTAAAGGAGACTATGTCTAAAAAGTAAAAGAAAGAATGATATCTCACCAAATAGAGAATATCAATAAAGATAATTTATTTTTTAAATAGAAATTATAAGTTGAGGGACTTCCCCAGTGGCACAGTGGCTAAGACTCTGTGCTCCCAATGCAGGGGGCCCAGGTTCAGGGAACTAGTTCCCATTCAGGGAACTATATCCCACATGCATGCCACAACTAAGGAGCCCACCTGCCACAACTAAGACCCGGTACAACTTAATTAATTAATATTTTTTAATTATAAGTTGAAAAGTACAATAACCAAATTTAAATTTTCACTAGACAAGAACCAGGCAAAGCAAGATGACTGGCCAGAGGAAACCCAGAACAACTGTCCCATATAAGTGATTCAAACTACCACAAGGGTGTAGCTCTTTCTCTGAGTTCACCCATGTCAGTCTATGCACACTTTTCCTCCTAATAAACACTTAAATTGTTTCACTGAAAAATAAAATAAAATAAAATAAAATTTCACTCAACAGGCTCAAAGGCAGATTTCAGTTGGCAGAAGAAAAAAGTGAACTTGAAGATAGGTTTATTGATATAATCCAATCTGAATAAAAGCAGGGGAAAAAAGAGTGAACAAAAATGAACGGAGCCTCAAAGAAATGTGGGACACAATCAAGGATACCAACATTTTACCTTCTTACTAGCAATATTCTTACTCTAATAAAGAAGGGAAAAGGGGCAGAAAGAATATTTGAAAAAATTATGGCTGGAAAGTTACAAATTTTGATTTTAAAAAAGTATTGCACAATCAAGACCCTCAAATTTCTCATCAGAGTCAAACTGCTAAAAGCAAAAATCTACCAACCAAGATTTTCATGTCCACAAAATCTATTTTTGAAAAATGAAGAAGAAATTAAGACACTTCAAGACAAAAATGAGAGAATGTGCTGCTAGAATACCTAAACTACAAGAAATACTAAAGGAAGAAGTCGATCAGACTGAAATGAAAGGACACAACTCAAATCCACAAAAAAAATAAAGACCACTGGTTAAATAACTACCTAAGTAAATATAGAAACTATATATAGTTTTTACATTTTACATAGATATATATACATACACTATATATAGAGTATAATATGAATTCATATATGTATGAAAACATTAAAAGGCAGTATCAATATATATTTAGTGTGTACTCTTTTCTTCTCCTACCTGATTTATAAATGACTACTTTGCTCCAACTTCTGCAATGGCTACATAAATAGCTCCATGGACTTTATCCAAATCAACAACCGTAACTAATGAAAATTACTTCATAAAAACCGCCATTTAAAGTCCCTTGAGGGAGCGGTGGCTGTGGTGGTGGTGGCGGCAGCAGCAGCGGCTTCGGGGTTGGCGAGCTTGGCTGCTACAGGTCTTACAGTGGTGCCCGCGAGGGACCCGGGCTGCGGGTGGAGGAGAAGGTGTGGGGCGGCAGTGCTTGGCAATGCTGGGTGTCACTGGAGCAGCCACCTTCCAGAAAGCAATGGTTTAATATTTGCTCATTCAGTGATTGCAGCAGCTTTATGGAACACAACTACCGAGAATAACAAGTATCTGAATTATGAATTTAGATGGCAGAGTAGAAGGACGTGCTCTCACTCCCTCTTGTGAGAACACCATAATCACAACTAGTTGTGGGACGATCATCGACAGGAAGACACTGGAACTCACCAAAGAAGATACCACACATTCAATGACAAAGGAGAAGCCACAATGAGATGGTAGGAAGGGAGCAATCACAATAAAATCAATCCCATAACTGCTGGGTGGGTGACTCACAGACTGGAGAACACATACCACAGAAGTCCACCCACTGGAGTGAAGGTTCTGAGCCCCACGTCAGGCTTCCCAACCTGAGAGTCCGGCAACGGGAGGAAGAATTCCTAGAGAATCAGACTTAGAAGGCTGGCGGGATTTGATTGCAGGACTTTGACAGGACTGGGAGAAACATACACTCCACTCTTGGAGGGCACACACAAAGTGGTGTGTGCATCGGGACCCAGCAGAAGGAGCAGTGACCCCAGGGAAGACTGAATCAGATCTACCTGCTAGTGTTGTAGCGTCTCCTGCAGAGGTGGGGGATGGCTGTGGCTCATGGTGGGGGCAAGGACAATGGCAGCAGAAGTTCTGGGAAGTACTCCTTGGCATGAGCCCTCCCAGAGTCAGTCATTAGCCCTGACAAAGAGCCCAGGTAGGCTGAAGTGTTGGGTTGCCTCAGCCAAACAACCAACAGGGAGGGAACCCAGCCCCAACCATGAGCAGTCAAGTGGATTAAAGTTTTACTGAGCTCTGCCCACTACAGCAACAGTCAGCTCTACCCACCACCAGTCTGTCCCATCAAGAAACTTACACAAGCTTCTTAGATAGCCTCATCCACCAGAGGGCACAAGGCAGAGGCAAGAGGAAGAACAATCCTGCAGCCTCTGGATAAAAAACCACATTCACAGAGAGATAGGCAAGATGAAAAGGCAGAGGGCTATGTACCAGAGGAAGGAAAAATATAAAACCCAAGAAAAACAACTACAGGCAGAAGAACGGTTAAGTGACCTGGAAGACAGAATGGTGGAATTCACTGCTGCAGAGCAGAATAAAGAAAAAAAGAATGAAAATAAATGAAGACAGCCTGAGACTTCTGGGACAACATTAAACGCAACAGCATTAGCATTATAGGCGTCCCAGAAGAAGAGAAAGAGAAAGGACCCAAGAAAATATTTGGAGAGATTATATGCGAAAAGTACCCTAACATGGGAAAGGAAATAGCCACCCAAGTCCAGGAAGCACAGCGGGTAACATACAGAATAAACCCAAGGAGAAACATGATGAGACACATAGTAATCAAATAGACAAAAATTAAAGAAAAAGAAAAAATATTGAAAGCAGCAAAGGAAAAATGACAAATAACATACAAGGGAATTCCCATAAGGTTAACAGCTGATTTCTCAGCAGAAACTCTACAAGCCAGAAGGGAGTGTCTTGATATACTTAAAGTGATGAAAGGGAAGAACCTACAACCAAGATTACTCTACCCGGCAAGGATCTCATTCAGATTCGAAGGAGAAATCAAAAGCTTTACAGACAAGCAAAAGCTAAGAGAATTCAGCACCACCAAACCAGCAGTACAACAAATGCTAAAGGAACTTCTCTAACTGGGAAACAGAAGAGAAAAAAAGGACCTACAAAAAAAACCCAAAACAATTAAGAAAATTATCATAGGAACATACATATCAATAATTCCTTAAACGTGAATGGATTAAATGCTCCAACCAAAGGACACAGGCTTACTGAATGGATACAAAAACAAGACCATATATATGCTGTCTACAAGACACCCACGTCAGACCTAGGGATACATACAGACTGAAAGTGAGGGGATGGAAAAAGATTTTCCATGCAAATGTAAATCAAAAGAAAGCTGGACTAGCAATACTCATATCAGATAAAATAGACTTTAAAATAAAGAACGTTACAAGAGAGAAGGAAGGCCACTACATAATGATCAGGGGATCAATCCAAGAAGAATATATAACAATTATAAATATATATGCACCCAACATAGGAGCACCTCAATAAAACAGCAATTACACTTTCTTCTCAAATGTGTACGGAACATTCTCCAGGATAGATCACATCTTGGGTCACAAATCAAGCCACAGTAAATTTAAGAAAACTGAAATCATATCAAGCATCTTTTCTGAACACAATGCTATGAGATTAGAAATCAATTACTGGGAAAAAAGCGTAAAAAACACAAACACATGAAGGCTAAACAATACGTTACTAAAAAACCAAGATATCATTGAAGAAACAGACTCATCAAGAAAAAGAGGGAAAAGACTCAAATCAATAAAATTAGAAATGATAAAGGAGAAGTTACAAAAGACACGGCAGAAATACAAAGCATCCTAAGACACTACTACAAGCAACTCTATGCCAATAAAATGGACAACTTGGAAGAAATGGAGAAATTCTTAGAAAGGTATAACCATCCAACACTGAACCAGGAAGAAATAGAAAATATGAACAGAAAAATCACAAGTAATGAAATCCAAACTGTGAAGAAAAATCTTCCAACAAAAAATGTCCAGGACCAGACAGCTTCACAGGTGAATTCTATCAAAAATTTAGAGAAGAGCTAACACCCATCCTTCGCATACTCTTCCAAAAAACTGCAGAGGAAGGAACACTCCCAAACTCATTCTATGAGGCCACCATCACCCTGATACCAAAACCAGACACCAAAACCAGACAAAGATACTACAACAACAACAAAAAAATTACAGACTGATATCACTGATGAATATAGATGCAAAAATCCTCAACAGAATACTAGCAAACAGAATCCAACACACATTAAAAGCATCATACACCATGATCAAGTGGGATTTATCCCAGGGATGCAAGGATTCTTCAATATACACAAATCAATCCATCTGATACACCATATTAACAAATTGAAGAATAAAAACCATATGATCATCTCAGTAGATGCAGAAAAAGCTTTTGACAAAATTCAACACCCATTTATGATAAAAACTCTCCAGAAAGTGGGCATAGAGGGAAACTACCTCCACCTAATAAAGGCCATATATGACAAACCCACAGCAAACATCATTCTCAATGGTGAAAAACTGAAAGTATTTCCCCTAAGATCAGCAACAAGACAAGGATGCCCATTCTCACCACCATTACTCAACATAGTTTTGGAAGTCCTAGCCATGGCAATCAGACAACAAAAAGAAACAAAAGGAATACAAATTGGAAAAGAAGAAATAAAACTGTCACTGTTTGAAGATGTCATGATATTATACATAGAGAATCCTAAAAATGCCACCAGAAAACTACTAGAGCTAATCAATGAATTTGGTAAAGTTGCAGGATACAAAATTAATACACAGAAATCTCTTGCATTCCTATACACTAATGATGAAACATCTGAAAGAGAGATTAAGGAAACACTCCCATTTAGCATTGCAACACAAAGAATACAATACCTAGGAATAAACCAACCTAGGGAGACAAAAAACCTGTATGCAGAAAGCTATAAGACACTGATGAAAGAAGTTAAAGATGATACGAACAGATGGAGAGATATACCATGTTCTAGGATTGGAAGAATCAATATTGTGAAAATGAATATACTGCCCAAAGCAATCTACAGATTCAATGCAATCTCTATCAAATTACCAATGGCATTTTTTACGGAACTAGAAAAAAAATCCTAAAATTTGTATGGAGACACAAAAGAACCCGAATAGCCAAAGCAGTCTTGAGAGAAAAAAATGAAGCGGGAGGAATCAGACTCCCTGACTTCACACTATGCTATAAAGCTACAGTAATCAAGACAATATGGTACTGGCACAAAAACAGAAACATAGATCAATGGAACAAGATAGAAAGCCCAGAGGTAAACCCACGCACCTATGGTCAACTACTCTATGAGAAAGGAGGCAAAGATATACAATGGAGAAAAGACAGTCTCTTCAACAAGTGGTGCTGGGAAAACTGGACAGCTACATGTAAAAGAATGAAATTACAACACTCCCTAACACCATATACAAAAATAAACTCAAAACGGATTTGAGACCTAAATGTAAGACTGGACACTATAAAACTCTTAGAGGAAAACATAGGAAGAACACGCTTTGACAAAAATCACAGAAAGATCTTTTTTGATCCACCTCCTACAGTAAGAGAAATAAAAACAAAAATAAACAAATGGGACCTTATGAAACTTCAAAGCTTTTGCACAACAAAGGAAACCATAAACAAGAAGAAAACACAACCCTCAGAATGGGAGAAAATATTTGCAAACGAATCAATGGACAGATGTTTAATCTCCAAAATATATAAACAACTCATGCAGCTCAATATGAAATAAAACAAACAACCCAATCCAAAAATGGGCAGAAGACCTAAATAGGCATTTCTCCAAAGAAGACATAAGATGGCCAAGAAGTACATGAAAAGCTGCTCAACATCACTAATTATTAGAGAAATGCAAATCAAAACTATAATGAGGTATCACCTCACCCCAGTTAGAATGGGCAACATCAGAAAACCTACAAACAACAAATGCTGGAAAGGGTGTGGAGAAAAGGGAACCCTCTTGCACTGTTGGTGGGAATGTCAATTGATACAGCCACTATGGAGAACAGTATGGAGGTTCCTTAAAAAACTTAAAATAGAATTAACATATGATCCACCAATCCCACTACTCTGCATATACCCAGAGAAAACCATAATTCAAAAGGACACATGCACCCCAATGTTCATTGCAGCACTATTTACAATAGCCAGGTCATGAAAGCAACCTAAATGCCCACCGACAGACCAATGGATAAAAGAGTTGTGGTACATATATACAATGGAATATTATTCAGGCATAAAAAGGAACGAAATTAGGTCATTTGTTGAGACGTGGATGGATCCAGAGACTGTCATACAGAGTGAAGTAAGTCAGAAAGAGAGAAAAAAATATCGTATAAGTAAGTCAGAAAGAGAAAAACAAATATCTTATATTAATGCATATATGTGGAACCTAGAAAATTGGTACAGATGACCCGGTTTGCAGGGCAGAAGTTGAGACACAGATGTAGAGAACAAATGTATGGGCACCAAGGGGGGAAAGTCGTGGGGGGATGGGGATGGTGGTGTGATGAACTGGGTGATTGGAATTGACATATATACACTGATGTGTATAAAATTGATGACTAATAAGAGCCTGCTGTATAAAACAATAAATAAAATGAAATTCAAAGAAAGAAAAAATCCCTGGAGCGTTGTTTGGCTTGCGGTGACTCAGCACCTGAGCCTACCCAGCTCTTTGGTGGGTCTAATGGAGGACTCTGTGATGCCTCACGCCAAGGAGTACATCCCAGAACTTCTGCTACCAGTGTACTTGTCCCCACGGTGAGCCACAGCCACACCCTGCCTCTGCAGTAGACCCTCCAACACTAGCAGCCATGTGGCTGACAGGGTCTTAGTTCTCTGGCCGGGTGTTAGGCCTGTGCCTTTGAGGTGGGAGACATGGGTTCAGGACATTGGTCCACCAGAGACCTCCCAGCTCCATGTAATATCAAATGGTGAAAGGTCTGCCAGAGATTTCCATCTCAACACTAAGACCCAGCTCCACTCAATGACCAGCAAGCTACAGTGCTGGACAACATATGCAAAACAATTAGCAAGACAGAAACACAACCCCACCCATTATAAGAGAGGCTGCCTAAAATCATAATAAGGTCACACACACCCCAAAACACACCACCAGATGCCGTCCTGCCCACCAAAAAGAGAAGATCCAGCCTCATTCAACAGAACACAAGCACCAGTCCCCTCCACCAGGAAGCTTCCACAACCCCCTGAAACAACCTTAGCCACTGGGGGCAGATACCAAAATCAATGGGAATTACGAACGTGCAGACTGCTAGAAGGAGACCCCAAACATAGTAAGTTAACCAAAATGAGAAGACAAAAAAACACATAGCAGATGAAGGAGCAAGGTAAAAACCCAACAGACCAAACAAATAAAGAGGAAATAGGCAGTCTACCTCAAAAAGAATTCATAGTAATGAAAGTAAAGTTGGTCCAAAATCTTGGAAATAGAATGGAGAAAATACAAGAAACGTTTAACAAGGACCTAGAAGAACTAAAGAGCAAACAAAGAATGATGAACAACACAATAAATGAAATTAAAAATCCTCTAGAAGTAATCATTAGCAGAAAAACAGAGGCAGAAGAAAGGATACCTGACCTGGAAGATAAAAAGTTGGAAATTACTACCACAGAGCAGAATAAAGACAAAAGAATGAAAAGAATTTAGGACAGTCTCAGAGCCTTCTGGGAAAACATTAAATGCACCAATATTAGACTTATAAGCATCCCAGAAGAAGAAGAGAAAAAGGGACTGAGAAGATATTTGAAGAGATTATAGTTGAAAACTTCCCTAATATGGGAAAGAAAAAGTCAATCAAATCTAGGAAGGGCAGAGAGTCCCATACAGGATAAATCCTAGGAGAAATACATCAAGACACATATTAATCAAACTATCAAAAATTAAATACAAAGAAAAAATATTAAAAGCAGCAAGGGAAAAACAACAAATAACATACAAGGGAACCCCCATAAGGTTAACAGCTGACCTTTCAGCAGAAACTCTGCAAGCCAGAAGGGAGTGACAGGACATATTTAGAGCGATGAAGGAGAAAAACCTACAAA
Source organism: Physeter macrocephalus (assembly GCF_002837175.3). Taxonomy (NCBI): domain Eukaryota; kingdom Metazoa; phylum Chordata; class Mammalia; order Artiodactyla; family Physeteridae; genus Physeter; species Physeter macrocephalus. The sequence continues at coordinate 34,937,381 of NC_041234.1, read as the reverse complement.
CAAGATTATTCACCCAGCAAGGACCTCATTCATATTTGAGAGAGAATTAAAACCTTTACAGACAAGCAAAAGCTAAGAGAATTGAGCACCACCCAACCAGCTTAACAACAAAAGCTAAAGTAACTTCTCTAGGATGGACACACAAGAGAAGGAAAAGACCTACAATAACAAACCCAAAACAATTAAGAAATGGTAATAGGAACATACACATGGATAATTACCTTAAATGTAAAAAGATTAAAATTCCAAGCAAAAGACATAGAGTGGTTGAATGGATGTAAAAACAGACCCGTATATATGCTGTCTACAAGAGACCCACTTCTGACCTTGGACACATACAGACTGAAAGTGAGGGGATGCAAAAAGATATTCCATGCAAATGGAAATCAAAAGAAAGCTGGAGTAGCAATTCTCATATCACACAACATACACTTTAAAATAAAGACTATTACAAAAACAAAGAAGGACACTACATAATAATCAAGGGACCAATCCAAAAAGAAGATATAACAATTGTAAATATTTATGCACCCAACATAGGAGTACCTCAATATATAAGGCAAATGCTAACAGCCATAAAAGGAGAAATCGACTTAACACAAACAGATCATCCAAAATGAAAATAAATAAGGAAACACAAGCTTTAAATGATACATTAAACAAGATGGACTTAATTGATATTTTTAGGACATTCCATACAAAAACAACAGAATACACTTTCTTCTCAAGTGCTCATGGAACATTGTCCAGGAGAGATCATATCGTGGGTCACAAAACAAGCCTTGGTAAATTTAAGAAAATTGAAATCATATCAAGTATCTTTTCTGAACACAATGCTATGAGACCAGATATCAATTACCAATAAAAGAAAAACTGTAAAAACTACAAATACATGGAGGCTAAAAAATAAAATACTAAAAACAAAGAGATCACTGAATAAATCCAAATCAAACAAATTCCTAGAAATAAATGATGATGAAAACAGGATGACCCAAATTCTATGGGATGCAGCAAAAGCAGGTCAAAGAGGGAAGTATATAGTAATACAATCCTACCTTAAGAAACAAGAAACATCTGAAATAAACAACCTAACCTTACACCTAAAGCAATTAAGCAAAGAAGAACAAAAAAAACCCCAAAGTTAGCAGAAGGAAAGAAATCATAAATATCAGATCAGAAATAAATGAAAAAGAAGTGAAGGAAACAAGAGCAAAAATCAATAAAACTAAAAGCTGGTTCTTTGAGAAGATAAAAAATTGACAAACCATTAGGCAGATTCATCAAGAAAAAGGGAGAAGACTCAAATCAATAGAATTAAAAATGAAAAAGGAGAAGTAAAAACTGACACTGCAGAAATACAAAGGATTAAGAGACATGCAGCAAGCAACTATATGCCAATAAAATGGAAAACCTGGAAGAAATGGACAAATTCTTAGAAAAGTACAACCTTCTGAGACTGAACCAGGAAGAAATAGAAGTTATAAACAGACCAATCACAAGCACTGAAATTGAGACTGTGGTTTAAAATCTTCCAAAATGCGGGGGGAGGCGAGAAGATGGCGGAAGAGTGAGACGCGGAGATCACCTTCCTCCTCACAGATACATCAGAAATACATCTACACGTGGAACTTCTCCTATAGAACACCCACTGAATGCTGGCAGAAGACCTCAGACCTCCAAAAAGGCAAGAAACTCCCCCACGTTCCTGGGTAGGGCAAAAGAAAAAAGAATAAACAGAGACAAAGAATAGGGACGGGACCTGCACCAGTGGGAGGGAGCCGTGAAGGAGGAAAGGTTCCCACACACTAGAAGCCCCTTCGCGGGCGGAGAATGCGGGTGGCGGAGGGGGGAAGCTTCGGGGGCACAGAGGAGCGTGCAGCCACAGGGGTGGGGAGGGCAAAGCAGAGAGATTCCGCAGAGGATCGGTGCCATCCAGCACTCACCAGCCCGAGAGGCTTGTCTGCTCACCCGCCGGGGCAGGCGGGGCTGGGAGCTGAGCCTCAGGCTTCAGTCGGATCCCAGGGAAAGGTTTGGAGTTGGCAGAGTGAAAACAGCCTGAAGGGGCTAGTGCGCCACGGCTAGCCGGGAGGGAGTCCGGTTGAAGTCTGGAGCTGCCGAAGAGGCAAGAGACCTTTTCTTCCCTCTTTGCTTCCTGGTGCGCGCGGAGAGGGGTTTAAGCGCACCACTTAAAGGGGCTCCAGGAATGGGCGCGGAGCTACCGAAGAGACAAGAGACTTTTTCTTGCCTCTTGATCTCCTGGTGCGAGAGGAGAGGGGATTAAGCGCACCACGTAAAGGAGCTCCAGAAATGGGCGTGGAGCTGCCGAAGAGACAGGAGACTTTTTCTTGCCTCTTTGCTTCCTGGGGCGCGAGGAGAGGGGATTAAGGGCACTGTGTAAAGGAGCTCCAGAAATGAGCGCGAGCCGCGGCTGTCGGTGCGGACAGCAGAGACGGGTGTGGGACGCTAGGTTTGCTGCTACCGCCACCAAGAGACCTGTGTGCGAGCACAGGTTACTCTCCACACCTCCCCTCCCGGGAGCCCGTGCGGCCTGCCACTGCCAGGGCCCCGTGATCCAGGGACAGCTTCCCCGGGAGAACGCGCGGTGCGCCTCGGGCCGGTGCAGCGTCACGCTGGCCTCTGCCGTCGCAGGCTCGCTCCGCATCCGTGCCCCTCCCTCCCCCCGGCCTATGCCAGAGCCCCCGAATCAGCTGCTCCTTTAACCCCGTCCTGTCAGAACGAAGGGCAGACGCCCTCGGATGATCTACACGCAGAGGCGGGGCCAAGTCCAAAGCTGAACCCCAGGAGCTGTGCGAACAAAGAGGAGAGGGGGAGGTCTCTCCCAGCAACCTCAAAAGCAGCGGATTAAAGCTCCACAATCAACTTGAAGTGCCCTGCATCTGTGGAAAACCTGAATAGACAGCGAAATATCCCAAGTTGAAGAGGTGGACTTTGGGAGCAAGATATACTATTATTTTCCCCTTTTTTCTTTTTGTGAGTGTGTATGTGTGTGCTGCTGTGTGAGATTTAATCTGTATAGCTTTGCTTTCACCATTTGTCCTAGGGTTAGATCGACCCGTTTTTTGTTGTTTTTTGTAATAGAAATTTTTCTTCTTAAAAATTATTTTTTATTTTAATAACTATATTTTATCCTACTTTATTTTGTCTTCTCCCTTTCTTTCATCTTTTCTTCCCTCCTTTCTTCCCTACTTCCCTCCTTTCTTCCTTCCTTCCTTCCTCCCTGCCTTCCTCCCTTCCTTCCTTCCTTCCTCTCTTCCTTCGTCTCCTCCTTCCTTCCTTCTTTCCTTCCTTTCTTCCTTCCTCCCTTCCTTTCTTCCTCCCTCCCTTCCTTTCTTCCTCCCTCC
>NC_041234.1:34932912-34933294 GCF_002837175.3 Physeter macrocephalus | reverse complement strand
ACTTTCACCAATGGACAGATCATCCAAAATGAAAATAAATAAGGAAACACAAGCTTTAAATGATACACTACACAAGATGGAGTTAATTGATATTTATAGGGCATTCCATCCAAAAACAACAGAATACACATTTTTATCAAGTGCTCATGGAACATTCTCCAGGATAGATCATATATTGGGTCACAAATCTAGCCTTGGCAAATTTAAGAAAATTGAAATCGTATCAAGTATCTTTTCCGACCACAACGCTATGAGACTAGATATGAATTACAGGAAAACACCTGTAAAAAATACAAACACAAGGAGGCTAAACAATACACTAGTTAATAACGAAGTGATCACTGAAGAAATCAAAGAAGAAATCAAAAAATACTTAGAAACA
>NC_041234.1:34924945-34930862 GCF_002837175.3 Physeter macrocephalus | reverse complement strand
AATAAACTCAAAATGGGTTAAAGACCTAAATGTAAGGCCAGACACTATCAACCTCTTAGAGGAAAACTTAGGCAGAACACTCTATGACATAGATCACTGAAAGATCCTTTTTGACCCATCTCCTAGAGAAATGGAAATAAAAACAAAAATAAACAAATGGGACCTAATGAAACTTAAAAGCTTTTGCACAGCAAAGGATACCATAAACAAGACCAAAAGACAACCCTCAGAATGGGAGAAAATAGCTGCAAATGAAGCAACTGACAAAGGATTAATATCCAAAATTTATAAGCAACTCTTGCAGCTCAATAACAAAAAAACAAACAACCCAATCCAAAAATGGGCAGAAGAACTAAATAGACATTTCTCCAAAGAAGATATACAGATCGCCAACAAACACATGAAAGAATGCTCAACATCATTAATCATTAGAGAAATGCAAATCAAAACGACAATGAGATATCATCTCACACCGGTCAGATTGGCCATCATCAAAAACTCTAGAAACAATAAATGCTGGAGAGGGTGTGGGATAAAGAAGATGTGGCACATATATACAATGGAATATTACTCAGCCATAAAAAGAAATGAAACTGAGTTATTTGTATTGAGGTGGATAGACCTGGAGCCTGTCATACAGAGTGAAGTAAGTCAGAAGGAGAAAAACAAATACTGTATGCTAACACATATTTATGGAATCTAAGAAAAAAAAATGTCATGAAAAGATTAGTGGTAGGACGGGAATAAAACAGACCTACTAGAGCATGGACTTGAGGATATGGGGAGGGGGAAGGGTAAGCTGTGACGAAGTGAGAGAGTGGCCGGGACATATACACACTACCAACTGTAAATTAGATAGCTAGTGGGAATCTGCCGCATAGCACAGGGAGATCACCTCTGTGCTTTGTGACCACCTAGTGGGGTGGGATTGGGAGGGTGGGAGGGAGGGTGACGCAAGAAGGAAGAGATATGGGAACATATATATATGTATAACTGATTCACTTTGTTGTAAAGGAGAAACTAACACACTATTGTAAAACAGTTATACTCAAATAAAGATGTTAAAAAAATAAAATCTTCCAAAAAGCAAAAGCCCAAGACCAGATGGCTTCACAGGCGAATTCTATCAATCATTTAGTGAAGAGCTAACACCTATCTTTCTCAAACTCTTCCAAAATATAGAAGAAGGAAGAACACCCACAAACTCACTCTACAAGGCCACCATCACCCTGATACCAAAACCAGACAAAGATGTCACCAAGAAAGAAAAATACAGACCAATATCACTGAGGAGCAAAGATGCAAAAATGCTCAACAAAATACTAGCAAACAGAATCCAACAGCACATTAATAGCATCACATAACATGATCAAGTGGGACTTTTCCCAGGAATGCAAAGATTCTTCAATATATGCAAATCAATCCATATGATACACCATTTTAACAAACTGAAGGATAAAAACCATATGATCGTCTCAATAGATGCAGAAAAAGCTTTCAACAAAATTTAACACCCATTTGTGATAAAAACCCTCCAGACAGTACTCATAGAGGGAACTTACTTCAACATAATAAAGGCCATATATGACAAACCCACAGCCAAGATCATTCTCAATGGTGAAAAACTGAAACCATTTCGTCTAAGATCATGAACAAGGCAAGGTTACCCACTCTCACCACTATTATTCAACACAGTTTTTGGGAAGAACACCCCCAAACTCACTCTACAAGGCCACCATCACCCTGATACCAAAACCAGACAAAGATGTCACCAAGAAAGAAAAATACAGACCAATATCACTGAGGAGCAAAGATGCAAAAATGCTCAACAAAATACTAGCAAACAGAATCCAACAGCACATTAATAGCATCACATAACATGATCAAGTGGGACTTTTCCCAGGAATGCAAAGATTCTTCAATATATGCAAATCAATCCATATGATACACCATTTTAACAAACTGAAGGATAAAAACCATATGATCGTCTCAATAGATGCAGAAAAAGCTTTCAACAAAATTTAACACCCATTTGTGATAAAAACCCTCCAGACAGTACTCATAGAGGGAACTTACTTCAACATAATAAAGGCCATATATGACAAACCCACAGCCAAGATCATTCTCAATGGTGAAAAACTGAAACCATTTCGTCTAAGATCATGAACAAGGCAAGGTTACCCACTCTCACCACTATTATTCAACACAGTTTTTGAAGTTTTAGCCACAGCAATCAGAGAAGAAAAAGAAATAAAAAGAATCCAAATAGGAAAATACGAAGTAAAGCTGTCACTGTTTTCAGATGACATGATACTATACATAGAGAATCCTAAAGATGCTACCAGAAAACTACTAGGTGTATTCAATGAATTAGGTAAAGTAGCAGGATAAAAAATTAATGCACAGAAATCTCCAGCATTCCTATACAGTAATGATGAAAAATCTGAAAGACAAGTTAAGGAAACACTCCCATTTACCATTGCAACAAAAAGAATAAAATACCTAGTACTAAACCTACCTAAGGAGAAAAAAGACCTGTATGCATAAAACTATAAGACACTGATGAAAGCAACTAAAGATGATATCAACAGATGGAGAGATATACCATCTTCTTGGATTGGAAGAATCAAAATTGTGAAAATGACTCTACTACCCAAAGCAATCTACAGATTCAATGCAATCCCTATCAGACTACCAGTAGCATTTTTCACAGTACTAGAACAAAAAAGTTCACAATTTTAATGGAAACACAAAAGACCCCAAATAGCCAAAGCAATCTTGAGAAAGGATAACGAGTTGGATGAATCAGGCTCCCAGACTTCAGACTATACTACAAAGATACAGTAATCAAGACAGTATGGTACTGGTACAAAAACAGAAATATAGATAAATGGAATAGGATAGAAAGCCCAGAGAGAAACCCATGCATATATGGTCACCTTATCTTTGATAAAGGAGGCAATAATATACAATGGAGAAAAGACAGCTACTTCAATAAGTGGTGTAGGGAAAACTGGACAACTACATGTAAAAGAATGAAGTTAGAACACTCCCTAACACCATACACAAAAATAAACTCAAACTGGTTTAAAGACCTAAATGTAAGGAGAGACACACTCTTAGAGGAAAACCTAAGCAGAACACTCTATGACATAAATCACAGCAAGGTCTTTTTTGACCCACCTCCTAGAGAAATGAAAATAAAAACAAAAACAAACCAATGGGACCTAATGAAACTTAAAGCTTTTGTACAGCAAAGGAAACAATAAACAAGATGAAAAGACAACCTGCAGAATGGGAGAAAATATTTGCAAATGAAGAAACTGACAAAGGATAAATCTCCCAAAATTTGCAAGCAGCTCATGCAGCTCAATATCAAAAAAACCCAAACAAACCAATACAAAAATGGGCAGAAGACCTAAACTGACATTTCTCCAAAGAAGATATACAGATTGCCAACAAACACAAGAAAGAATGCTCAACATCATTAATCATTAGAGAAATTCAAATCAAAACTAAAGTGAGTTATCACCTCACACCAGTCAGAATGGCCATCATCAAAAAATCTGCAAACAATAATGCTGGAGATGGTGTGGAGTAAAAGGAATCCTCTTGCACTGTTGGTGGGCACATAAATTGACACAGCCACTATCAAGAAGAGTATGGAGGTTCCTTAGAAAACTAAAAATAGAACTACCATATGACCCAGCAATCCCACTACTGGGCATATACCCTTGAGAAAACCATAATTCAAAATGTCATGGGGTGAGGAAACAAGATGGCAGAATAGAAGGATGTTCTCTCACTCCCTCTTGCGAGAACACCAGAATCACAACTGGCTGCTGGACAATCATCGACAGCGGGACACTGGAACTCACCAAAAAAGATACTCCATATCCAAAGACAACTGAGAAACCACAATGGGATGGTAGGAGGGGTGCAATCACAGTAAAATCAAATCTCATAACTGCTGGGAGGGTGACTCACAGACTGGAGAACACGTAGACCACATAAGTTAACCCAATGGAGGGAAGGTTCTGAGCCTCACGTCAGGCTTCCCAACCTGGGGGTCTGGCAACGGGAAGAGGAATTCCTAGAGAAACAGACTTGAAGCCTAGTGGGAATTGATTGCAGGACTTCGACAGTACTGGGGGAAACAGACTCCACACGTGGAGGGCACACACAAAGTAGTGTGTGCATCGGGACAGTGGGGAAGGAGGAATGACCACAGGGGAGACTGAAGCAGACCTAGCTGCTAGTGTTGGAGGGTCTCCTGCAGAGGTGGGGGGTTTCTGAGGCTCACCGTGGAGACAAAGACACTGGCAGCAGAAATTCTGGGAAGTACACCTTGGCGTGAGCCCTCGCAGAGTCTCTCATTGGCCCCACCAAAGAGCCCAGGTAGGCTGAAGTGTTGGGTTGCCTCAGGCCAAACAATGAACATGGAGGGAACCCAGCCACACCCATCAACAGTCAAGCGGATTAGTTTTACTGAGATCTGCCCACCAGAACAACAGTAAGCTGTACCCACCACCACTCCCTCCCATCAGGAAACTTACACAAGCCGCTTAGATAGTCTCATCCAGCAGAGGGCAGACAGCAGAAGCAAGAAGATCTACAGTCTTGCAGCCTGTGGAACTAAGACCACATTCACAGAAAGATAGACAAGATGAAAAGGCAGAGGGCCATGTACCAGAGGAAGGAACAAGATAAAACCCCAGAAAAACAACTAAATGAAGTGGAGATAGGCAACCTTCCAGAAAAAGAATTCAGAATAATGACAGTGAAGATGATCCAGGACCTCGGAAAAAGAATGCAGGCAAACATTGAGAAGATGCAAGAAATGTTTAACAATGACCTAGACGAATTAAAGAACAAATGAACAGAGATGAACAATACAATAACTGAAATGAAAACTACACCAGAAGGAAACAATAGCAGAATAACTGAGGCAGAAGAACGGATAAGTGACCTGGAAGACAGAATGGTGGAATTCACTACTGCAGAACAGAATAAAGAAAAAAGAATGAAAAGAAATGAAGACAGCATAAGAGACTACTGGGACAACATTAAACACAACAATATTTGCATTATAGGGGACCCAGAAGGAGAAGAGAGAGAGAAAGGACCCGAGAAAATATGTGAAGAGATTATAGTTTAAAACTTCCCTAACATGGGAAAGGAAATAGCCACCCAAGTCCAGGAAGCACAGAGTCCCAGACAGGATAAACCCAAGGAGAAACACGCCGAGACACAAAGTAATCGAACTGACAAAAATTAAAGACAATGAGAAATTATTGAAATCAGCAAGGGAAAAATGACAAATAACATACAAGGGGACTCCAATAACGTTAACAGCTGATTTCTCAGCAGAAACTCTACAAGCCATAAGGGAGTGGCATGAAATACTTAAAGTGATGAAAGGGAAGAACCTACAACCAAGATTACTCTACCTGGCAAAGATCTCATTCAAATTCGAAAGAGAAATCAAAAGCTTTACAGAAAAGCAAAAGCTAAGAGAATACAGCACCACCAAACCAGATCTACAACAAATGCTAAAGCAACTTCTCTAAGTGGGAAACACAAGAGAAGAAAAGGACCTACAAAAACAAACCCAAAACAATTAAGAAAATGGTAAGAGGAACATAAATATCGATAATTACCCTAAACGTGAGTGGATTAACTGCTCCAACCAAAAGACACAGGCTTGGTGAATGGATACAAAAATAAGACCCATATATATGCTGTCTACAAGAGACCCACTTCAGACCTAGGTACACATTCAGACTGAAAGTGAGGGGACGGAAAAAGATATTCCATGAAAATAAAAATCAAAGAAAGCTTGAGTAGCTATACTCAAATCAGATAAAATAGACTTTAAAATAAAGAATGTTACAAGAGATAAGGAAGGACACTACAT
>NC_041234.1:34922725-34924042 GCF_002837175.3 Physeter macrocephalus | reverse complement strand
CAACAAACAAAAGTCCAGGACCAGATGGCTTCACAGGTGAATTCTATCAAACATTAAGAGAAGAGCTAACACCCATCCTTCTCAAACTCTTCCAAAAAATTGCAGAGGAAAGAACACACCCAAACTCATTCTATGAGGACACCATCACCCTGATACCAAAACCAGACAAAGATACTACAACAAAAGAAAATTACAGACCAATATCACTCTTGAATATAGATGCAAAAATCCTCAACCAAACACTAGCAAACAGAATCCAATAACACATTAAAAGGATCATACACCATGATCAAGTGGGATTTATCCCAGGGATGCAAGGATTCTTCAATATATGCAAATCAATCCATGTGATACACCATATTAACAAATTGAAGAATCAAAACCATATAGTCATCTCAATAGATGTAAAGAGCTTTTGACAAAATTCAACACCCATTTATGATAAAAATTCTCCAGAAAGTGGGCATAGAGAGAACCTACCTCCACATAATAAAGGCCATATATGACAAACCCACAGACAACATCATTCTGAATGGTGAAAAACTGAAAGCATTTCCTCGAAGATCAGGAAGGAGATAAGGATGTCCACTCTCACCACAATTATTCAACATAGTTTTGGAAGTCCTAGCCATGGCAATCAGAGAACAAAAAGAAATAAAAGCGATACAAATTGGAAAAGAAGAAGAAAAATTGTCAGTTTACAGATGACATGATACTATACATAGAGAATCCTAAAAATGCCTCCAGAAAATTACTAGAGCTAATCCATTAATTTGGTAAAGTTGCAGGATACAAAATTAATGCACAGAAATCTCTTGCATCCCTATACACTAATGATGAATAATCTGAAAGAGAAATTAAGGAAACACTCCCATTTACCATTGCAACAAATCGAATAATATACCTAGGAATAAACCTACCTAGGGAGACAAAAGACCTGTATGCAGAAAACCATAAGACACTGATTAAGGAAGTTAAAGATGATACCAACAGATGGAGATATACCATGTGCTTGGATGGGAAGAATCAACATTGTGAAAATGATTATACTACCCAAAGCCATCTACAGATTCAATGCAATCCCTATTAAATTACTAACGGTATTTTTTACAGAACTAGAACAAAAAATGTTAAAATTTGTAGGGCGCCACAAAAGAACCTGAATAGCCAAAGCAGTCGTGAGGGAAAAAGTCTGAGCTGGAGGAATCAGACACCCTGACTTCAGACTATACTACAAAGCTACAGTAATCAAGACAATATGGTACCAACACAAAAACAGAAACATAGATCAATGGAACAAGATAGAAAGCCCAGAGA
>NC_041234.1:34915832-34922225 GCF_002837175.3 Physeter macrocephalus | reverse complement strand
AAACACACACCCTGATACCAAAACCAGACAAAGATACTACAACAAAAGAAAATTACAGACCAATATCACTCTTGAATATAGATGCAAAAATCCTCAACCAAACACTAGCAAACAGAATCCAATAACACATTAAAAGGATCATACACCATGATCAAGTGGGATTTATCCCAGGGATGCAAGGATTCTTCAATATATGCAAATCAATCCATGTGATACACCATATTAACAAATTGAAGAATCAAAACCATATAGTCATCTCAATAGATGTAAAGAGCTTTTGACAAAATTCAACACCCATTTATGATAAAAATTCTCCAGAAAGTGGGCATAGAGAGAACCTACCTCCACATAATAAAGGCCATATATGACAAACCCACAGACAACATCATTCTGAATGGTGAAAAACTGAAAGCATTTCCTCGAAGATCAGGAAGGAGATAAGGATGTCCACTCTCACCACAATTATTCAACATAGTTTTGGAAGTCCTAGCCATGGCAATCAGAGAACAAAAAGAAATAAAAGCGATACAAATTGGAAAAGAAGAAGAAAAATTGTCAGTTTACAGATGACATGATACTATACATAGAGAATCCTAAAAATGCCTCCAGAAAATTACTAGAGCTAATCCATTAATTTGGTAAAGTTGCAGGATACAAAATTAATGCACAGAAATCTCTTGCATCCCTATACACTAATGATGAATAATCTGAAAGAGAAATTAAGGAAACACTCCCATTTACCATTGCAACAAATCGAATAATATACCTAGGAATAAACCTACCTAGGGAGACAAAAGACCTGTATGCAGAAAACCATAAGACACTGATTAAGGAAGTTAAAGATGATACCAACAGATGGAGATATACCATGTGCTTGGATGGGAAGAATCAACATTGTGAAAATGATTATACTACCCAAAGCCATCTACAGATTCAATGCAATCCCTATTAAATTACTAACGGTATTTTTTACAGAACTAGAACAAAAAATGTTAAAATTTGTAGGGCGCCACAAAAGAACCTGAATAGCCAAAGCAGTCGTGAGGGAAAAAGTCTGAGCTGGAGGAATTAGACACCCTGACTTCAGACTATACTACAAAGCTACAGTAATCAAGACAATATGGTACCAACACAAAAACAGAAACATAGATGTATAGATAATTCTAAATATGCCACCAGAAAACTACTAGAGCTAATCAATGAATTTGGTAAAGTTACAAAATACAAAATTATGCACAGAAAACTCTTACATTCGTATACACTAACAACGAAAGATCAGAAAGAGAAATTAAGGAAACAATCCCATTCACCACTGCAACAAAAAGAATAAAATACCTAGGAATAAACCTACCTAAGGAGGTAAAAGACCTGTACTCAGAAAACTATAAGACACTGAAGAAAGAAATTAAAGATGACACAAACAGATGGAGAGATATACCATGTTCCTCGATTGGAAACATCAGTATTGTGAAAATGACTATACTACCCAAAGCAATCTACAGATTCAATGAAATCCCTATCAAATTATCAGTGGCATTTTTTACAGAACTAGAACAAAAAATCTGAAAATTTGTATGGAGACACAGAAGACCCCGTATAGCCATTGAATTTGGCAATTATTCCTTGAATATGACACCAAAAGCACAGGCAACAAAAGTAAAAACAGACAAATGAGACCACATCAAACTTTTAAACTTATGTAACCTATGAATGGGAGAAAGTATTTCCAAACCACATATGTAATAAGGGGTTAATATCCGGCATATATAAAGAACCCTTACAATTCAACAACAAATAAACAAATAACCCAATTAAAATATGAACAAAGACTTGAATAGACATTTCTTCAAAGATGATATATAAAATGGCCAGCAAACATATTAAAAAGTGCTCAGTATCACTAATCATTAGAAATGCAAAACAAAACCACAACTGAGAAATCATCTCACACCCATTAGTTGGCTACTATTAAAAAACAAAGAAAGGGCTTCCCTGGTGGCGCCATGGGTGAGGGTCTGTCTGCCGATGCGGGGGACACGGGTTCGTGCCCCGGTCTGGGTAGATCCCACATGCCGCAGAGTGGCTAGGCCTGTGAGCCATGGCCACTGAGAACTACCATACAACCCAGCAATCCCACTACTGGGCATATACCCTGCGAAAACCATAATTCAAAAAGACACATGATGGGCTTCCCTGGTGACGCAGTGGTTGAGGATCCACCAGCCGATGCAGTGGACACGGGTTCATGCCCCAGTCCAGGAAGATCCCACATGCCACGGAGCGGCTGGGCCCGTGAGCCATGGCCACTGAGCCTGTGCGTCTGGAGCCTGTGCTCCGCAACGGGAGAGGCCACAACAGTGAGAGGACCATGTACCGCAAAAAAAAAAAAAAGACACATGCAGCCCAATGTTCATTGCAGCACTATTTACAATAGCCAGGTCATAGAAGCAACCTATACGCCCATCGACAGACGAATGGATAAAGAAGTTGTGGTACATATATACAATGGAATATTACTCAGCCATAAAAAGGAACGAAATTGAGTCATTTGTTGAGACGTGGATGGATCTAGAGACTGTCATACATAGTGAAGTAAGTCAGAAAGAGAAAAACAAATACCGTATATTAACGCATGTATGTGGAACCTAGAAAAATGGTACAAATGAACCAGTTTGCATGGCAGAAACTGAGACACAGATGTAGAGAACAAACGTATGGACACCAAGGGGGGAAAACTGCTGTGGGGTGGGGATGGTGGTGTGCTGAATTGGGAGACTGGGATTCACATGTATACACTGTAGTGTATAAAATTGATGACTAATAAGAACCTGCTGTATAAAAAATAAATAATATAAAATTCAAAAATGAAAAAATAAAAAAGTCATGGACCACAATGTTCATTGCAGCTCTATTTACAATAGCCAGGACATGGAAGCAACCTAAGTGTCTATCGACAGTTGTATGGATAAAGAAGATGTGGCACATATATACAATAGAATATTACTCAGCCATAAAGAGAAACGAAATTGAGTTATTTGTAGTGAGATGGATGGACCTAGAGTATGTTATACAGAGTGAAGTAAGTCAGAAAGAGAAAAACAAATACCATATGCTAACACATATATATGGAATCTTAAAAAAAGGTTATGAAAAACGTAGAGACAGGACAGGATTAAATGCGCAGATGTAGAGAATGGACTTGAGGACACGGGGTGGGGGATGGGTAAGCTGGGACGAAGTGAGAGAGTGGCAATGACTTATATATACTACCAAATGTAAAATAGATAACTAGTGGGAAACAGCTGCATAGCACAGGGAGATCAGCTCGGTGCTTTGTGACCACCTAGAGGGGTGGGATAGGGAAGGTGGGAGGGAAACACAAGAAGGAGGAGATATGGGGATATATGTATATGTATAGCTGATTCACTTTGTTATAAAGCAGAAACTAACACACCATTGTAAGGCAATTATGCTCCAATAAAGATGTTATTAAGTTAGTAAATAAATAAATAAATAAATAAATAAATAAATAATAAATAAATAAGTAAAGTCCGTGGAAATTATCTTAATGGCATACACCAAATTTGAAAAATAACATTTATTCTTGAAAATCTACCAAATCCCCCACAAGAACAATGAGAGTCTGCAGCACTTCAACCATAACCTGATCCCTCCCTCATCCCCCCAGCTTATCTTGACAGAAGCTCAACTCTAGGGGAATGGCCCAAGGAGTGCTTCCTTTCCTCATAGCTCCTAATCAAGGGATGATATCTTACTGGAGCGGAAGTCTGTCAGCATTTCTCAATTGCTTCAATACTGAGTTATAGAGGCTAAAAATTCTCAATGAGTTCCTTCCTCCAGCCAGCTCCAACTCATAGGACAAAGGCTCTACCCCAGATACAGCACACCAATAATATGGGACTCAAAATGACCCCACCTCAGCTTTCTCATTTAGTGCAGACCCAACACCAAGAGAGGCAATATAAGAAGGCCAGAGGCTACCATCTCAACCAAGTGCTTGGAACAGTGGCTCAGAGCTTTTGCCCAGGGAAAGAAGCAGTCTCTAAGAACTGACTTTATTTGAAGCCTAAGGACATTCTCATAACAATAGATTTTGGTGATAGGCAATTAAGTGGAGGCTGATAGCTCTCCGTGAGCCACAAGTTAAATCATAGGTCACCTACATTACCAGAGAGAACAAAATAGAGAGATAAGAAGAGCCCTTCTTGGGGTCAGAACAAACCTCAAGTCTGACCTCAAAAAGCTACTTCTTCCTAAATATAATTGAATCAGACATCAACAATTTATTCCGCAGGGTATTGTTGCAAAAAATAGAGCAATCAGCCTGAAATTAGTGAAAACTAATAGCTGTAATATCAACAGAGGCAGACAACTTAGAAATCAGGGAAAGATATAGTCAAAAAGAAGCCTGCTAAAACCTCTGTCATCCCAAGGTGACTATGCATGACCAAGGCTATACCCTCTGAGGAGTGACATAAGAGGCATCACACTGTTGAGGAAGAATATTTCACTAAAATAGTCTAGGCACATCACTAAACAAATAAACAAGCAAAAACAAAACAAAATAAAAATAAGCCCAAATAGAGAGGGGAGGGAATCAATATATAGAGTGGCTACAGTATATTGCATAATATGACTGCTCTTCAACAAAAGTATGAGACAGGCAAAGAAACAGAAAAGTGTGACGCATATAAGGAGGGAGGGGAAATAAGCAACAGAACTCATTCGAGAGGGCCCCATTGTCAGAGTTAAAAACTTCAAAGCAGTCATTATAAATGTTAAATGAACTAAAGAAAACCATGCTTAAGGAAATAAAGTATGCTGTGATGACAAGGCCTCACAAACGTAGAATATCAATAAATAGACAGAAGTTATTTTTAAGACAATCAAATAGAATTTCAAGAGATTAAAAAATACAGTAACTAAAATAAAAAATTCACCACAGGGATCAATAATAGGTCTAAACTAACATTTTTAAAAAAGGATCAGTTAGCTGGAAAACAGATTGATAGAGATTATTCAATTTGAAGAACAGAGAGGAAAAACAATGAAGAAAAATGAACGGAGAAATATGGACATTAAGCACACCATCGTATGCATAATGGGAGTACAAGAAGGAGAGAAGAGAGAGAAAGGAGCAGAAAAATGTATTACAGGAAACAGTGACTGAAAACTTCCCAAACTGTATGAGATGCATTAATGTATTAATCAAATAAATTCAACAAATTCAAGTAGGATTAACAAAGAAATTCACACCCAGGCATATCATATTAAAAATATTGAAAGACAAAGACTAAAAGAACACTTTAAATAAGCAAGAAAATAACAACTCATCACATACAAGGAAACCGCATTAAGATTAATAGTTGACAACCCAAGGATAAACACGCCAAGACACATAATAATCAAACTGTCAAAAATTAAATACAAAGAAAACATATTAAAAGCAGCAAGGGAAAAACAACAAATAACACACAAAGGAATCCCCATAAGGTTAACATCTGATCTTTCAGCAGAAACTCTCCAAGCCAGAAGGGAGTGGCAGGACATATTTAAAGTGATGAAGGAAAAAAACCTACAACCAAGATTACTCTACCCAGCAAGGATCTCATTCAGATTTGATGGAGAAATTAAAACCTTTACAGACAAGCAAAAGCTGAGAGAGTTCAGCACCACCAAACCAGCTTTACAACAAATGCTAAAGGAACTTCTCTAGGCAAGAAACACAAGAGAAGGAAAAGACCTACAAGAACAACCCGAAACAATTCAGTAAATGGTAATAGAACCATACATATCGATAATTACCTTAAATGTAAATGGATTAAATGCTCCCACCAAAAGACACAGACTGGCTGAATGGAAACAAAAACAAGACCCATATATATGCTGTCTACAAGAGACCCACTTCAGACCTAGGGACACATACAGACTGAAAGTGAGGGGATGGAAAAAGATATTCCATGCAAATGGAAATCAGAAGAAAGCTGGAGTAGCAATTCTCATATCAGACAAAATAGACTTTAAAGTAAAAACTATAACAAGAGACAAAGAAGGACACTATATAATGATCAAGGGATCGATCCATGAAGAAGATATAACAATTGTAAATATTTATGCACCCAACATAGGAGCACCTCAATACATAAGGCAAATACTAACAGCCATAAAAGGGGAAATCGACAGTAACACAATCATAGTAGGGGACTTTAACACCCCACTTTCACCAATGGACAGATCATCCAAAATGAAAATAAATAAGGAAACACAAGCTTTAAATGATACATTACACAAGATGGACTTAATTGATATTTATAGGACATTCCATCCAAAAACAACAGAATACACATTCTTCTCAAGTGCTCATGGAACACT
>NC_041234.1:34913770-34914374 GCF_002837175.3 Physeter macrocephalus | reverse complement strand
CTCAAAATGGGTTAAAGACCTAAATGTAAGGCCAGACACTATCAAACTCTTAGAGGAAAACGTAGGCAGATCACTCTATGACATAAATCAGAGCAAGATCCTTTTTGACCCACCTACTAGAGAAATGGAAATAAAAACAAAAATAAACAAATGGGACCTAATGAAACTTAAAAGCTTTTGCACAGCAAAGGAAACCATAAACAAGACCAAAAGACAACCCTCAGAATGGGAGAAAATAGTTGCAAATGAAGCAACTGACAAAGGATTAATATCCAAAATTTATAAGCAACTCATGCAGCTCAATAACAAAAAAAACAAACAACCCAATCCAAAAATGGGCAGAAGAACTAAATAGACATTTCTCCAAAAAAGATATACAGATCGCCAACAAACACATGAAAGAATGCTCAACATCATTAATCATTAGAGAAATGCAAATCAAAACGACAATGAGATATCATCTCACACCGGTCAGATTGGCCATCATCAAAAACTCTAGAAACAATAAATGCTGGAGAGGGTGTGCAGAAAAGGGAACCCTCTTGCACTGCTGGTGGGAATAATGTAAATTGATACAGCCACTATGGAGAACAGTATGGAGGTT
>NC_041234.1:34886589-34913641 GCF_002837175.3 Physeter macrocephalus | reverse complement strand
TGTAAAGGAGAAACTAACACTATTGTAAAACAGTTATACTCCAATAAAGATGTAAAAAAAAAATAAATAAATAAATAAATAAATAAATTTTTAAAATTCAAAAAAAAAATAAAGATTAATAGTTGACGTCTCTTCAGAAAAAAATGTAAGCCCACAGGCATTAGGTTGATATATTTAAAGTACTAAAAGAAAAAACTCTCAACCAAGAACATTATATCCAGAAAAATTATTTCAAAAATGAATGCAAAATAAAGGCATTCTCAGATAAACAAAAACTGAGACAACTTACTGCTAACAGACCTTCCTTAAAAAAAAATACTAAGAGGAAGTTCTTCACGCTGAAAGTACGTTGTCCCAGACAGTCATTCAAATTCACACACAAAAAGAAAGATTATCAGTAATGGTAATTATGCAATTATAAAAACAATATAAATGCATATTTCTTCCCTTTTCTCCTCTTAAGCTAATTTTAAAAGAAATTGTATAAAACTGTATCTAGATAGATAGATGATATATAGATAGATAGATAGATGATAGATAGATAGATAGATAGATAGATAATAAACAGATCATACATATGTTCATATATACATGTATAGGAATATTTGTATTGTAGGCCCATACATGTAAAAAATATAATACACTTGACAATAAAAGCACAAAAGTGTGGGTTAAAGCAAAGCTGTATTGGCATAAGGAAATAACACCTGAAGGTAACTTAAATCCACAAGAATACAAGGTAAATAATGTTAGTGTAAAGGAACAGTCACCAAGGTGGAAGAGTTGGCGACCCCAGCCTCCATATCCTCCCAAAGATCAACAATTAGACAGATATCCATGAACAAAAACAGCTCTGAGAGAGCTCTGGAGTTCACTTAAAAAGTTTCAGCAACACAGTGGAACAAAATAGTTGAGAATAACCACACAAACACGGAAGGAAGAACAGCTTCATTTTGCCAGCATCATCCCATCCCCCAAGCCAGCATTACTCAGTGCCAAGAGAGAACTCCCCAGCTAGAAAGATTTTGCCTCACCCTCCCTGGCTAGAAAAGGAGGGTGGGTTGGGAGACCAACTTCCCCAGCCTTTTGGGGCACTGCATGAAATAACTATTTTGGTTCCCCCCAGTCCCCCCATTCAGAGACAAGCAAAGCTTAGACATATAGTGATGGCTAGGAACAAGGAAGAAAAGCAGGGGCTACCAATACCAGCCATGCAGTGGGAATAACCAAATTTCCCAGTGACCTGCTCTGCAGAAGACCCAGCAGATTTCACTGCTGAGGAAACCAATGGCCAACACAGCCTCCACAGACCCCATGTAGATTTCACCATGTTTCATGCAAAAAGTATTTGTGTTGGCAAATGTCAGCTGCCTGTGTCCCTCCATGCTCCCTTCCTACATTCCCATGCCATAGCCCAGAAACTGCACCAGCAACAATCCCAGGCCTTTTTAGCTGTGTGAGTGCAAAATACCAGCCTAGCTCATGCAGTTAACCCCCACCACAACGTGTGCACTCGGGGTTAGTCCCTACAGCTATGCTTTTGCTCACCATTGGCCTGATGCCCATCACTGGCCTCCATTGCCATGGGCACACCCGTTGCAAGATCCTGCAGCCATAGAGGTACATGCCAAAGCCAAGACCCCTAGAGATGCTATGGGTGCAGATATGACTGTATCCTGTCACGGGCCTCACCTAAAGATAGCCCCTCTAGCTGTGCACCTGCACATCCCCAGCACAACACACATCACTGGATTCCATTGCCATGCACAAGTCCCTGGGTGACTGTGCAGGCACTAGTGTGAACACCAACAACCAGAGTCCCCATAACTGCTCATGGACCCAGATCTGACCCTATCATTGGCCTGGACCACTGAGCTCAACTGAAGCTAGCCTCTCCAACTGTGCACCTGCATGTCACCTGCCTGACCCATGTCACCAGTCTCCACTTCCATTCACATGCCTGTGGGGAGACTGCAACCACAGGAAGGCATGTCCGAGCCAGGACTTCCACGGGTACTTATAGGCTCAGATCCAGCCCTGTCTCCTGTCACTGGCCTACATCACTGGGTTCACCAACAGCTAGCCCCTCCAGCCTTGCACTTGCATGCCCCAGCCTGACACCCAGTACCAGCCTCCACTGCCATGTGCCTGTAGTGAGAACCAGTATCCACAGTATTATGTGCTGACAGCCAGGTCCCCTGTGACTGCCAGTGTGCCTACAGTTGGCACTGGCCCTTGTTGATGCCCTAACCCCCTAATCACTATGTGTATTGTTGCAACTAGTGCCTGCCACTACACAGACACCTGCATCTGGCCCCTGCAGCTGAGTATGTACACACCACCAATTCCAGCCACCACCACTGCCTGCCCTGTGCCCTAGATGCTGGACCTGAAGGTGCCATTGAGGAACTCAACAGCCTGTGCAGACACTGTGGACCCCACAGCACTTGCCATGTACCACATGGTTGTTGGTGCTGTGGACCCCAGTAGCCTGAGCTGAAGAGATATCACACACACCCAAAACTGGTGCCACCACACACACCTGCACTTGGCGATCTGCACCACTAGAGCCAGGGTCATGGCACATTGCAACATACCTCCCCCCCCCAACACACATACAGGTAAAAGTCTTTACTTACCAAAGTCAGTTCATGAAGTCCATAGAAGTGACTGCTTCTTCAAATGCACAGACACCTACAAAACACTACAGGGACCATGAAAATCAGAGAAATATGACTCCACCAAAGGAAACAATAAACTTCTAGTAACTGACCCTAAAGAAATGGAGATATAGGTATTTCCCAACAAAGAATTCAAAATAATTATTCTAAACATGCTCAGACACCTACAAGAGAACACAAATGAACAATTTAATGAAATCAGGAAGAACAATACAAGAACAAATTGAGAAGTTCAACAAACAGACACAAATCATAAAAAAGAACAAAACAAATTTTGTAGCTAAAGAATACAGTGACTGAAGTGAAGGATTCAATAGAGAGTTTCAACAGCAGACTGGACCAAGCAGAAGAAAGAATCAGTGATCTTGAAGACAAATCATTTGAAATTGTCAGAGGAGCAAAAAAAAAAAAACAAAGAAAAAAGGAAAAGAAATGAAGGAAAGCCTTCAGAATTAATGGGATACCACTAAGAGAAATAATCTACACATCACTGGAGTCCCAGAAGGAAAAGAAAAGCAGGAAAGAATAGAAAGCTTATTTATGGAAATAATGTCAGAGAATTTTGCTGACCTGGGGAGAGATTTGGACATCCACATTCATGAAGCTAATAGTCACCCCAAAATTTCAATCTAAAATTATTATCTCCAAGACACATTAAAATAAAACTGTCTCAAAGACAAAGAGAGAATTTTAAATCAGCAAAAAACGTTTTTTCTTTCATACAATAGAAACAGTGGACTTCTAAGCAGAAACCTTGCAGGGCAGGAAAGAAAGGGTTGATATATTCAAAGTGATGGGGGAGGACTTCCCTGGTGGTACAGTGGTTAAGAATCCACCTGCCAATGCAGGGGACATGGATTCGAGTGCTGGTCTAGGAAGATCCCACATGCCACAGAGCAACTAAGCCCATGTGCCACAACTACTGAGCCTGTGCTCTAGAGCCTGCAAGCTGCAACTACTGAGCCCTCATGCTGCAACTACTGAAGCCTGCACACCTAGAGCCCGTGCTCTGCAACAAGAGAAGCCACCATAATGAGAAGCCTGCACACTGCAACGAAGACTACCCCCCACTCACCGCAACTAGAGAAAGCCTGCTCACAGCAACAAAGACCCAGTGCAGCCAAAAATTAATTAATTAATTAATTTTTTAAAAAGTGATGGGAAAAACTACCAACCAAGAATACTTTACCCAGAAAAGTTGCCCATCAGAAGTAAAAGCAAGATAGGGACTTCCCTGGTGGTCCAGTGGGTAAGACTCCGTGCTCCTAATGCAGGGGGCCTGGGTTTTATCTCTGATCAGGGAACTAGATCCCACATGCATGTTGCAACTAAGAGCTCACATGCTGCAACTAAAGATCCCACATCCTGCAACAAAGATTCCACATGCCACAACTTAGACCCAGCACAGCCTAAATAAATAAATAAATAAATTTAAAAAAAAATAAAAAGTAAAAGCAAGACAAAGACTTTGCAAAACAAACAAAAGCTAAGGGAGTTTATTCCCACTAGACCTGCCTTAAAAGAAATGCTGAAAGGTGTTCTTCAAGATGAAATGAAAAGACACTAACTAGTAACATGAAAATACACAATGCACTGGTAAAGTTAAATATGTAGTCAGGGGCTTCCCTGGTGGCGCAGTGGTTGAGAATCCACCTGCCGATGCAGGGGACATGGGTTTGTGCCCCAGTCTGGGAGGATCCCACATGCCGCAGAGCGGCTGGACCCGTGAGCCATGGCGGCTGAGCCTGCACGTCCAGAGCCTGTGCTCCGCAATGGGAGAGGCCACAACAGTGAGAGGCCCGCGTACCACAAAAAAAAAAAAAATGTAGTCAGATTCAGAATACACTAATATTGTAATATGGTGGAGTGTTAAACACTTTAATATAAACTTTAAAGAATAAAAGTATTTTTAAAAGGCTATAGCTACAATAATTAGTTAAGGGAAACAATATTTAAAAGATGTAAATTGTGACACAAAAACATAAAATAAGGAGGAGGGAAGTAGAAGATAGAAATTTTGTATACAATCAAATTTAAGTGATTATCAGCTTAAAATAGACTGTTATATATCCATAAGATGTTTCAAGTAAGCATCAGGGTAACCACATACACACACACACACACACACACACACACACACGTGTACAACCCTATGGTAGATACACATAAGATAAAGAGAAGGGAATCAAAGTATACCATGACACAAACCATCAATTCACAAAGGAGGACAGACAACAAGAGGAAAAGAGAAAACAACAACAACAAAACAACCAGAAAATAATTAAAAGATGGCAATAGTGCTTATCTAACACTAAATTACTTTAAATGTAAATAGAATAAGTTCTCCAATCAAGAGGCAGAGAGTGGATGAATGGATTTTTAAAAAAAGATCCAACTATACTGTGCCTACAAGAGACTCACTTCAGCTTCAAGGATACACATAAGCTCAAAGTTAAGAAATGGAAAAAGATATTCACACAAATGGAAACTGAAACAGAGCAGTGGTAGCTGTACTTATAAGGACAAAATAGACTTCAAGTCAGAAACTGTAAGAAGAGACAAAGAAGGTCATTATATAATGATAAAGTGGTAAATTCATCAACAGGATATATCAATTGTAAAAATATATGCACCCAACATTAGAGCACCTGAATATGTTAATCAAATACTAACAAATGAGAAGGGAGTAATAAACAACAATACAATAATAGCAAGAGACTTCAATACCACACTTTCAGCAATAGATAGATCATCCAGACAGAAAATAAGGAAACACTGTATCTGAACTATACTTTAGACCAAGTAGACCTAACTGATAAATACAGATCATTCAATCCAACAGCAGAAGAATACACATTCTTCTCAAGCACACATGGAATAGTCTCCAGGATAATATATGTAGGTCACAAAACAACTTTCAGCGATTTTTAAAAAATGTGTAATTATATCAAGTAGCTTTTCTAAACACAATGGTAAGAAACTAGAAATCAATTACAGGAGGAAACAAAATTTTTACAAATATGTGTAGAAATTGAACTACACACTCCTTATAAAAAAAGGATTAAAGATGAAATCAAAGGAAAATTTAAAAATAGCTTGAAACAAATGAAAATGGAACACAACATACCAAAACTTATGGAATGCAGCAAAAGTTGTGCTAAGAGTGAAATCTATAGTGATAAATGTCGACATTAAGAAAAAGGAAAGATCCTCACGCACCTATGGTCAGCTAATCTATGACAAAGGATACAATAATATGCAATGGAGAAAACACAGT
The DNA here is from genome assembly GCF_002837175.3 of Physeter macrocephalus. Classification (NCBI taxonomy): domain Eukaryota; kingdom Metazoa; phylum Chordata; class Mammalia; order Artiodactyla; family Physeteridae; genus Physeter; species Physeter macrocephalus. Next base: position 34,907,683 of record NC_041234.1, on the reverse strand, counting down.
CTCTTCAACAAGTGGTGCTGGGAAAACTGGACAGCTACATGTAAAAGAATGAAATTACAACACTGCCTAACACCATACACAAAAATAAACTCGAAATGGATTAAAGGTACTTCCCTGGTGGCACCGTGGTTAAGACTCCACACTCCCAATGCAGGGGACCTAGGTTGGATCCACGGTCAGGGAACTAGATCCCACATGCATGCCACAACTAAGAGTTTGCATTCCACAACTAAGGAGCATGCATGCCGCAACTAAGGAGCCTGTGAGGCACAACAAAGGAGCCTGCCTGCCACAATTAAGAATCAGTACAACTAAATAAATAAATTAATAATAATAAATGGATTAAAGACCTAAACATAAGGCAAGACAGTATAAAACTCTTAGAGTAAAACTTAGGCAGAACACTCTGACATAAATCACAGCAAGATCTTTTTTGACCCACCTCCTAGAGTAATGAAAATAAAAACAAAAATAAACAAATGGGACTTAGTTAAACTTAAAAGCTTTTGCACAGCAAAGAAAACCATAAACAAAACAAAAAGCCAAACCTCAGAATGGGAAAAAATATTTGCAAATGATGAGCAATAAGGGGTTAATATCCAAAGTGTATAAACAGCTCATACAAGTCAACATTTAAAAAATTAAACAACTTGATTAAAAAATGGGCAGAAGAACTGAATAGACATTTCTCAAAAGAAGAAATACAGATGGCCAACAGGCACATGAAAAGATGCTCAACATCACTAATTATTAGAGAAATGCAAATCAAAACTGCAATGAGGTATCACCTCACACCAGTCTGAATGGCCGTCATCAAAAAATCTACAAACAATAAATGCTGGAGAGGGTATGGAGAAAAGGGAACCCTCCTACACTGTTGGTGGGAATGTAAATGGGTACAGCCACTATGGAGAACAGTATGGAGGTTCCTTAAATATCTAAAAATAGAGCTACCATATGATCCACCATTCCCACCACTGAGCATATATCCGGAGAAATCCATAATTCGAAAATATATATGCACCCCAATGTTCATTGCAACTTTATTTACAATAGCCAAGATATGGAAGAAACCTAAATGTCCATCAACAGAGGAATGGATAAAGAAGATGTGGTACATGTATACAATGGAATATTACTCAGCCATACAAAAGAACAAAATAATGCTATTTGAGGCAACATAGATGGACCTAGAGATTGCCATACTGGGTAAAGTAAGTCAGACCGAGAAAGACAAATATCATATATCACTTATATGTGGAATCTGAAAAAGGGTACAAATGAACTTATCTACAAAACAGAAATAGAGTTACAGATGTAGAAAACAAACTTATGGTTACCAGGGGGAAAATGGGGGGAAGGGATAAATTGGAGGATTTGGATTGACATATACACACTACTATATATAAAATAGGTAACTAATAAGGACCTATTTATAGCACAAGGAACTCTACTCCATGTTCTGTAATGGCCTATATGGGAAAAGAATATTTAAAAAGAGTGGATATATGTATAACTGACTCACTTTATACACCTGAAACTAATACAACACTGTAAATCAAATATAATCCAATAAAAATTTTGAAAAAAGAGAAAATGGTGCTACAAAATAAAATAAAATAAAATGGGCAAAGGACTTGAATAGACATTTCTCCAAAGAAAATATACAAATTACCAACAGGCACAAGAAAAGACACTTAATATAATTAGTCATTAGAGAAATGCAATCAAAAACACAATGAGATAGCACTTCATACTCACTAGGCAGGCTGTAATCTAAGAAACAGGAAATAGCAAATGTTGGGGAGGATGTGGAGGGGAAAACAGTCTGTCAGTTCCTCAAATACTTAAAACATAGAATTACCATATGACACAGCAATTCCACTCCTTGTTATTGAATATATACCAAAAGAATTGAAAACATGTATTTAAACAACTACTTGCACATAAATCTTTTTTTAACTTTTTATTTTATATTGGAGTATAGTTGATTAACAATGCGGTGGTAGTTTCAGGTGTACAGCAAAGTGGTTCAATTATAAATATACATGTATCTATTCTTTTTCAAATTCTTTTCGCGTTTAGGTTGTTACATATAATTGAGGACTAGTCCCTGTGCTATACAGTAGGTTCTTGTTGGTTATCCATTTCAAATATACAAGCGTGTACATGTCAATCCCAAACTCCCTAACTATCCCTTCCCACCACCCTTCAACCCTGGTATTCATAAGTTCATTCTCTAAGTCTGTGAGTCTGTTTCTGTTTGGTAAATATGTTTCATTTGTACCCTTTCTTTTTAGATTTCCTGTATAAGTGATATCATACGATATTTCTCTTTCTCTGTCTGACTTACTTCACTCAGTATGACAATCTCTTGGTCCATGCATGTTGCTAAAAATAGCAATATTTCATTCTTTTTAACAGCAGAGTAATATTTCCTTTTATATATGTACCAATTCTTCTTCATCCATTCCTCTGTCGATGGACATTTAGGTTGCTTCCATGTCTTGGCTATTATAAACAGTGCTCCAATGAACATTGGGGTGCATGTATCTTTTTGGACCATGTTTTTCTCCAGATATATGCCCAGGAGTGGGAATGCAGGATCATATGGTAGCTCTATTTTTAGATTTTTATGGAACCTCCATACTGTTCTGCATAGTGGCTGTATCAATTTACATTCCCACCAACAGTGTAGGAGGGTTCCTTTCTCTCCACATCCTCTCCAGCATTTACTGTTTGTGGATTTTTTTATGATAGCCATTTTGACTACTGTGAGGTTATAGCTCATTGCAGTTTTGCATTTCTCTAATAACTAGCAATGTTGAACACCTTTTCATGTGCCTCTTGGCCATCTATATATCTTCTTTAGAGAAGTGTCTATTTAGGACTTCTGCCCATTTTTTGATTGGGTGGTGTGTTTGGATGATATTAAGCCACATGAGCTGTTTGTAAATTTTGGATACTAATCCCTTGTCAGTCACATCATTTGCAAATATTTTCTCCCAATCTGTGGGTTTTCTTTTCATTTTGTTTATGGTTTCCTTTGCTGTGCAAAAGCTTTGGAGTTTAATTAGATCCAATTTGTTTATTTTTGTTTCTATTTCCATTACTTTGGGAGACAGATCAAAAAGATATTGCTGCAATTTATGTCAGAGAGTGTTCCGCCTAGGTTTTCCTCTAAGAGTTTTATAGTGTTCAGTCTCTCATTTAGGTCTTTAATCCATTTTGAGTTTATTTTTGTGAATGCTGTTAAAGAATGTTCTAATTTCATTTTTTACATGTAGCTGTCCAGTTTTCCCAGCGTCATTTATTGAAGATACTGTATTTCCCTCATTATTTAGTCTTGCCTCCTTTGTCATAGATTAATTGACCATAGGTGTGTGGGTTTACTTCTGGGCTTTCTATCCTGTTCCATTGATCTACATTTCTGTCCTTGCTCCTGCACCATACTGTTTTGATGACAGTAGCTTTGTAGTATACTCTGAAGTCAGGGAGCATGATTCCTCCAGCTCCGTTTTATTTCTCAAGAGTGTTTTGGCTACTTGGGGTCTTTTGTATCTCCACACAAATTTTAAGATTTTTTTGTCCTAGTTCTATGAAAAATGCCACTGGTAATTTGATAGGGATTGCATTGAATCTGTAGATTGCTTTGGGTAGTATAGTATTTTGACAATATTGATTCGTCCAATCCAAGAACGTGGTATATCTTTTAATCTATTTGTGTCTTCTTCAATTTCTTTCATCAGCGTCTTATTGTTTTCATGTTACAGGTCTTTTGTCTCCTTAGATAGGCTTATTTCTAGGTGTTTTATTCTTTTTGATGCAGTGGTAAATGGGATTGTTTGTTGGATTTCTCTTTTTGATCTTTTGTTGTTAGTGTATAGAAATGCAACAAGTTTCTGTGCTTTAATTTTGTAACCTGTGACTTTACCAAATTCATTGATGAACTCTAGTAGTTTTCTGGCGCTGTCTTTAGGATCTTCTATGTACAGTATCATGTCATCTTCAAACAGTGACAGTTGAATTTCTTCTTTTCCAATTTGTATTCCTTTTATTTCTTTTTCTTCTTGGTTGCTGTACTTAGGACTTCCAAAACTATGTTGAATAAAAGTGGCAAGAGTGGACATCCTTGTCTTGTTCCTGATCTTAGAGGAATTGCTTTCAGTTTTCATCATTGAGTATGAAGTTAGCTGTAGGTTTGTCATATATGGCCTTTATTATGTTGAGGTATGTTCCCTCTATGCCCACTTTCTGGAGAGTTTTTATCATAAATGGGTGCTGAATTTTCTCAAAAGCTTTTTCTGCATCTATTGAGATGATCATATGGTTTTTATTCAATTTGTTGATGTGGTGTATCACAATGATTGATTTGCAGATATTGAAAAATCCTTGCATCCCTGGGATAAATCCCAATAGATCATGGTGTATGATCCTTTTAATGTATTGTTACGTTAATTCTTCTCCTGAGTTCTTCGAGTGTCTTTATGATCATTACCTTGAACTCTTTGTTCAGTAGATTGCTTATCTCCACTTCACTTCGTTCTTCTTCTGGGGTTTTATCTTGTTCCTTTGTTTGGAACATATTCCTCTATGCCCTCATTTAGCTTAATTCTCTTTTTATTTATATGTATTTGGTCGGTTTGTTATGTTCCTGATCTGGAGAAGTGGCCATATATAGGAGACGTGCTATGGGGTCCAGCAGTACACACCCCTCTGGTCACCAGATATATATGCTCTCTCTGTGTGTGCTGCCCTCTATGTGAATTGTGTGGGCCTTTCTGTTTTTGCATGCTGATATGCGTGGCTGGCCCCATTCCAGTTGCTGGCCACTGGTGGGCAGGACCATGTCCTGGCATGCCTCGCTGTATGACCCAGGGAGTCCTGGTGCTGGTGTTGGCCTGCTGGTAGGCTTGGCTGTGTCACCAGATGGCTGGCTGCAGAGCCCCGGGGTTCCTGGGGCTAGCACTGCCCCACTGGTCTGCAGAGCCAGGTCCTGAGGTAGCTGGCTGTGGGGCTAATGATCCCAGAGCTAGTGTTGGCCTGATGGTTGGTGGGGGTGGTTTCTTATATGGTTGGCTGTGGAGTCTGGGATGTCCCAGAGCTGGTGGCAGCCCACTGATGGGTGGGGTCAGGGCCCAGGTAGTCCTGGGGCTGTTACTGGCCTGCTGGTGGGTGGGCTGGGTCCTGACACTGCTGGCTATGGGGAGGCAGTGGTCCCTGGGCTGGTGTCCACCTGCTGGTGAGCAGGATTGGGGTCCATAGGGTCCCAGGTGCTGATGCCCACCCACTCGTGGGTAAGGCCAGGTCCTGGAGCTAGTGCCAGCCCATCCATGGGTGGAGCCAGGTCCTGGGTTCTCTGGCTGCAGGGCCCAGGGATCCTGGAGCTGGTGGCAGCCTGCTGGTTGGCAGGGCCATGTCCCAATGGCTGGCTACTAGTCCCAGGTGTTCCAGGGCTAGTGCCAGCCCACTGGTGTGCGGTGCTGGTACCTGGGCCCTCTGGTCGGCAGGGCTGGGCCCTGGAGTGGCTGGGGGTTAAGGGGGTCCTATGGCAGCTGGCCTGCTGGTGAGTGGGGCTGTGTCCTTGCCTGGCTAGCTGCTTTGTCTGGGGTATCCCAGGATTGGTTCTGACTATCCAGTGGGCAGGGCTGGCTCTTACCACTGATAAGCTAGAGGGAGGGTTCCAAAATGGTACTTGCCAACACCAGTATCCTCATGGTAGGATGAGCTCCCCCAAATGGGTCCTTCCAGCATCTATGCTTCCACTGTGAGTCCCAGTTGCCTCCTGCCTCTCTGGGAGGCTCTCCAAGATCAACAAGTGGGTCTGACCCAGGCTACTTTCAAATTACTATTTCTGCCCTGGATCTTGGAGAGTGTGAGATTTTATGTGTGCCCTTTAAGAGTGGAATCCCTATTTCCCACAACCCTCTGGCTCTCCCAAAAGTAAGCCCCACTGGCTTTCAAAGTCAAATGTTCTGGGGGCTTCTCTTCCTGGTGCAGGACCCCTGGGCTGGGGAGCCTAATGTGGGGTTCACACCACTCTTTCCTTGGGGAGAACCTCTGCAATTGTAATTATCCTCCCATTTGTGGGTCACCTACCTGGGGCAGGTATAGGTATTGACTCTATTGCATCTCTGCCCTCCCACCTGTCTCCCTGTGGTTCCTTCTTTAAATCTTTAGTTGTGGAAGATGTTTTCTTCTAGTCTTCACATTGTTCTCATCGAAAGTTTGTCTCTGAATAGTTCTAACTTTGGTGTGCCCGTGGGAGGAAGTGAGCTCAGGTCTTCTACTCCACCATTTTGGCCACTCATTCCCAGAAAATATGTCTCTTGGTATTTACCCAAATGAGTTTAAAACTTATGTTTATGAAGAAAACATGCACTCAAATATTTAAGGCAGCTTTATTCATAATTACCAAAACCTGAAAGCAACCAAGATGTCCTTCAGTAGGTGAATGGATAAAGTCTGGTACATCCATAGACTTGATTGCTATTCATCAATAAAAAGAAATGAGCTCTCAAGCCACAAAAACACAGAAAGAAACCTTAAATGCATATTACTAAGTGAAAGAAGCCAAACTGAAAAGGCTATATACCATATGTTTCCAAGTATATGACATTCTGGAACAGGCAAAACTAGAGGGAGACAGTAAAAATGATCAGTAGTTGCAAGGAGTTGGCAGGGTGGGGGAAGAAGGAGGGATGAATAGGTGGAGCACATGGGATACGGAAGGCAGTGAAACTATTTTGAATGATACTGTTATGGTTAAAATATATAACACAAAGCGTGAAACCTAACGTAGTCTAAGGACTTTAGTTAATAATAATGTATCAATATTGGCTCATCAACTCCCTCTTGTGAGAGCACCAGAATCACAACTAACTGCTAAACAATCATCAACAGGAAGACACTGGAACTCACCAAAAAGATACCCCACATCCGAAGACAAAGGAGAAGCCACAATGAGACGGTAGGAGGGGTGTATTCACAATAAAATCAAATCCCATAACTGCTGGGGGGGTGACTCACAAACTGGAGAACACTTATACCACAGAAGACCACCCACTGTAGTGAAGGTTCTGAGCCCCACGTCAGGCTTCCCAACCTGGGGGTCAGGCAACAGGAGGAGGAATTCCTAGAGAACCAGACTTTGAAGGCTGGCGGGATTTGACTGAAGGACTTTGACAGGACTGGGGAAAACGGAGACGCCACTCTTGGAGGGCACACACAAGTAGTGAGCACATCAGGACACAGGGGAAGGAGCAGTGACCCCATAGGAGACTGAACCAGACCTACTTGCTAGTGTTGGAGGGTCTCCTGCAGAGATGGGGTGTGGCGGTGGCTCAATGTGAGGACAAGGACAATGGCAGCAGAAGATCTGGGAAGTACTCCTTGGTGTGAGCCCTCCCAGAGTCTGCCATTAGCTGCAACAAAGAGCCCAGGTAGGCTCTAGTTTTGGGTCGCCTCAGACCAAACAAACAACAGGGAGGGAACCCAGCCCCACCCATCAGCAGACAAGTGGATTAAAGTTTTACTGAGCTCTGTCCACCAGAGCAACAGCCAGCTCTACCCACCGCCAGTCCCTCCCATCAGGAAATGTGCACAAGCCTCTTAGATAGCCTCATGCACGAGAGAGCAGACAGCAGAATCAAGAAGAACTACAATTCTGCAGCCTGTGGAACAAAAACCACATTCACAGAAAGATAGACAAAATGAAAAGGCAGGGGGCTATGTACCAGATGAAGGGACAAGATAAAACCTCAGAAAAACACCTAAATGAAGTGAATAAAGAAACCTTCCAGAAAAAGAATTCAGAATAATGATAGTGAAGATGATTCAGGACCTTGGAAAAAGAATGGAGGCAAAGATTGAGAAGACGCAATGTTTAACAAAGACCTAGAAGAATTAAAGAACAAACAAACAGAGATTAACAATATAATAACTGAAATGAAAATTACACTAAAAGGAATCAATAGCAGAACAACTGAGGCAGAAGAACGGATAAATGACCTGGAAGCCAGAATTGCGGAATTAACTGCTGCAGAACAGAATAAAGAAAAAAGAATGAAAAGAAATGACGACAGCCTAAGAGACCTCTGGGAAAACATTAAATGCAACAACATCCGTGTTACACAGGTCCCAGAGGGAGAAGAGAGCGAGAAAGGACCCAAGAAAATATTCGAAGAGATTAAACTTGAAAACTACCCTAACATGGGAAAGGAAAGAGCCACCCAAGTCCAGGAAGTGCAGAGAGTCCCATACAGGATAAACCCAAGGAGAAACATGCTGAGACACATAGTAAGCAAACTGACAAAAATTAAAGGCAAAGAAAAATTACTGAGAGCAGCAAGGGAAAAATGACAAATAACATACAAGGGAATTCCCATAGGTTAAGAGCTGATTTCTCAGCAGAAACTCTACAAGCCAGAAGGGAGTGGCATGACATATTTAAAGTAATGAAAGGGAAGAACTCAAAAGCAAGATTACTCTACCTGGCAAGGATCTCATTCAGATTCGATGGAGAAGTCAAAACCTTTACAAACAAGCAAAACCTAAGAGAATTCAGCACCATCAAATCAGCTGTACAACAAATGCTAAAGGAACTTCTCTAAGTGGGAAACACAAGAGAGGAAAAGGACATACAAAAACAGACCCATAACAGTTAAGAAAATGGTAATAGGAACATACATATTGATTATTACCTTAAACGTGAATGGATTAAATGTTCCAAACCAAAAGACACAGGGTCCCTGAATGGATTCCAAAACAAGACCCATATATATGCTGTCTACAAGAGACCCACCTCAGACCTGACATTAACACCTCACTTACAACAATGGACAGATCATCTGAACAGAAAATTAATAAGGAAACACAAGCTTTAAATGACACAATAAACCACATAGATTTAATTGATATTTATAGGACATTCCATCCAAAAACAGCAGATTACACTTTCTTTTCAAGTGCACACGGAACATTCTCCAGGATAGATCACATCTTGGGTCACAAATCAAGCCTCAGTAAATCTAAGAAAATTGAAATTATATCAAGCATCTTTTCTGACAACAATGCTATGAGATTAGAAATCAATTACAGGGGAAAAAACGTAAAAAACACAAACACATGGAGGCTAAACTATACGTTACTAAATAACCAAGAGATCACTGAAGAAATCAAAGAGGAAATCAAAATATACCTAGAGAAAAATGACAATGAAAACAAAATGATCTAAAACTTATGGGATCCAGCAAAGGCAGTTCTAAGAGGGAAGATTATAGCAATACAATCCTACCTCAAGAAACTACAAACATGTCAAATAAACAATCTAAACGTACACCTAAAGGAACTAGAGAAATAAGAACAAACAAAATGCAAAGTTAGTAGAAGGAAAGAAATCATAAAGATCAGAGCACAAATAAATGAAATAGACACAAAGAAAACAATAACAAAGGTCAATAAAACTAAAATCCGGTTCTTTGAGAAGATAAACAAAATTGATAAACCATTAGCCAGAGTCATCAAGAAAATGGGAGAGGACTCAAATCAATAAAATTAGAAATGAAAAAGGAGAAGTTACAACAGACACCGCAGAAAGACAAAGCATCCTAAGAGACTACTACAAGCAACTCTTTGCCATTAAAATGGACAACCTGGAAGAAATGGACAAATTCTTAGAAAGGTATAACCTTCCAAGACTGAACCAGGCAGAAATAGAGAATATGTACAGGCCAATCATAAGTAATGAAATTGAAAGTGTGATTAAACATCTTCCAACAAACAAAAGTCCAGGACCAGATGGCTTCTCAGGTGAATTCTACCAAACATTTAGACAAGTGCTAACACCCATCCTTCTCAAACTCTTCCAAAAAATTGCAGAGTAAAGAAAACTCCCAAACTCATTCTATGAGGCCACCATCACCCTGATACCAAAGCCAGAGAAAAATCTTACAAAAAAAGAAAATTAGAGACCAATATCACTCTTGAATATAGATGCAAAATTCCTCAACAAAATACTAGCAAACAGAATGCAACAACACAGTAAAAGGATCATACACCATGATCAGGTGGGATTTATCCCAGGGATGCAAGGATTCTTCAATATACACAAGTCAATCCATGTGATACACCATATTAACAAATTGAAGAAGAAAAACCATATGATCATCTCAATAGATGCAGAAAAAGTTTTTGACAAAATTAAACAGCCATTTATGATAAAAACTCTCCAGAAAGTGGGCATAGAGGGAACCTACCTCAACATAATAAAGGCCATATACGACAAACTCACAGCAAACATCATTCTCAATGGTGAAAAACTGAAAGCATTTCCTCTAAGATCAGGAAAAAGACAAGGATGTCCACTCTCACCACTATTATTCAACATAGGTTTGGAAGTCCTAGCCACGGCAATGATAGAAGAAAAAGAAATAAAAGGAATCCAAATCAGAAAAGAAGAAGTAAAACTCTCACTGTTTGCAGATGACATGATAGTATACATAGAGAGTCCTAAAGGTGCTACCAGAAAACTACTAGAGCCAATCTATGAATTTGGTAAATAGCAGGATACAAAATTAATGCACAGAAATCTCTTGCATTCCTATACACTAATGATGAAATATCTGAAAGAGAAATTAAGGAAACACTCCCATTTACCACTGCAACAGAAAGAATAAAATACCTAGTAATAAACCTACCTAGGGAGAAAAAAGACCTGTATGCAGAAAACTATAAGACACTGATGAAAGAAATTAAAGATTATACCAACAGATGGAGAGATATACCATGTTCTTGGATTGGAAGAATCAATATTGTGAAAATGACTATAGTACCCAAAGCAATCTACAGATTCAACACAATCCCTATCAAATTACCAATGGCAGTTTTTACAGAAGTAGAACAAAAAATCTTAAAATTTGTATGGAAACACAGAAGACTGCAAATAGCCAAAGCGGTCTTGAGAGGAAAAAATGGAGCTGGAGGAATCAAACTCCCTGACTTCAGACAATACTACAAAACTACAGCAATCAAGACAATATGGTACTGGCACAAAAACAGAAACATAGATCAATGAAACAGGATAGAAAGCCCAGAGATAAACCCACGCACCTATGCTCAACTAATGTATGACAAAAGAGGCAAGGATATACAATGGAGAAAAGACCACCTCTTCAATAATTGGTGCTGGGAAAACTGGACAGCTACATGTAAAAGAATGAAATTAGAAGACTCCCTAACACCATACACAAAAATAAACTCAAAATGAATTCGAGACCTAAATGTAAGACCGGACACCATAAAACTCTCAGAGGAAAACATTGGAAGAACACTCTTTGTCATAAATCACAGCAAAATCTTTTCTGATCCCCCTCGTAGAGTAATGGAAATAAAAACAAAAATAAACAAATGGGACCTAATGAAACTTACAAGCTTTTGTACAGCAAAGGAAACTACAAACGAGACGAAAAGACAACCCTCAGAATGGGAGAAAATATTTGCCTACAAATCAACTGACAAAGGATTAGTCTCCAAAATATATAAACAGCACATGCAGCTCAATATTAAAAAGACAAACAACCCAATCCAAAAATGGGCAGAAGACCTAAATAGACATTTCTCCAAAGAAGACATACAGATGGCCAAGAAGCACATGAAAAGCTGCTCAACATCACTAATTATTAGAGAAATACAAATCAAAACTACAATGAGGTATCACCTCACACCAGTTAGAATGGGCATCATCAGAAAATCTACAAACAACAAATACTGGAGAGGGTGTGGAGAAAAGGGCAGCCTCTTGCACTGTTGGTGGGTTTGTAATTTGAAAAAACTAAAAATAGAACTACCGTAAGACCCAGCAATCCCACTACTGGGCATATACCCAGAGAAAACCATAATTCAAAAAGACACATGCACCCCAACGTTCATTGCAGCACTATTTACAATAGCCCAGACATGGAAGCAACCTAAATGCCCATCGACAGATGAATGGATGAAGAAGATGTGGTACATATATACAATGGAATATTACTCAGCCATAAAAAGGAATGAAATTGGGTCATTTGTAGAGATGTGGATGGATCTAGAGACTGTCATACAGAGTGAAGTAAGTCAGAAAGAGAAAACAAATATCGTATGTTAACGCAAATATGTGAAACCTAGAAAAATGGTACAGATTAACTGGTTTGCATGGCAGAAATTGAGACACAGATGTAGAGAACAAATGTATGGACACCAAGGGGGGAAAGTGGCAGTGTGGGCGGTGGTGGTGTTTTGAATTGGGATTGAAATATATACACTAATATGTGTAAAATGGATAACTAATAAGAACCTGCTGTATTAAAAAATAAATAAAATTTAATTTTTTAAAAAAAAATTGGCTCATCAATTCTAAGAAATATACCACACCAATACAAGATGTGAATAATAGGGGAAACTGGGGGGAGGAAGGCAGGAGTGAGGAGTAAAGGTATATAAGAACTCTACACTTTCCACTCAATTTTTTGTTAACCTCCAACTGCTCTTTTAAAACATCTATTAATTTTTAAATAAATATATAAATAAGTAGCAATATAAGCACATTATATTAAAATCTGGACATAATACATGGGTAAGAATTTAGAACTGGAATTGTTGACTTTGGAGGGAAAGATGGGCGATGTGGAATGGTAGGATGGAAGCTGGGGTTTTTTTATTATGATGTTTTAATACTATAATAATTACTTAATATAAAGTAATACTTTTGGGCTTCCCTGGTGGCGCAGTGGTTGGGAGTCCGCCTGCCGATGTGGGGGGCGCGGGTTCGTGCCCCGGTCCGGGGGGATCCCGCGTGCCGCGGAGCGGCTGGGTCCGTGGGCCACGGCCGCTGGGCCTGCGCTTCCGGAGCCTGTGCTCTGCAGCGGGAGAGGCCGCAGCAGTGAGAGGCCCGCGTACCGCAAAAAAACACAAAATAAACAAAAAGAACTTTTTAATTTTGATTCTATAATAGTACATTCTTAAATAATCTCTATAAGTCAATAGTCTTTATATTCATGCTAAAATTTTTTTTCTTTTTTTTTAAGGATTTCATTTTGTTGAAATGAAGATTAAAAGTAATACTTTTATAAATAATTGATATTTTAAAGGACAAATGTAAATCACAGAATAGCCATCACTTATCATTTCCTACTAAATTCCACTGCAGTTTATTTAAATAGTCAACTTGGATTAAACACTCTGCTGTAACATCTACACATTTACAATTAATGGTGATTATTCCCACAATATAAAGAGTATATAGAATCTCTCAGAAACCATCCAATGCAGCAAAGAAACATGGAAAGGATGGGGGGAGTTGGCTGTCACTAACTGGAGTCCTCCTCTAATATTAGTACATCTTCAGTCCTGAATGGTCAGGGACTTCATAAAAGAGTTTGGGAAATGCATGGACTCCCAACGAAGCTCACATGTAAGAAAACCACAAACCAATCTCACTTATAAATATTGGTAAAAAATAAATAAAATATTAACAAATAAAGTCCAGTAGTAAACTGAAAGACTGAAAAACATGGGGTCCATTCTAAGAGTGCAAGAATTATTCAATATTAGGAAGTATATACAATCCACTATATAAATAGGCCAAGTGAGAAAACTCATATGGTCAACTCAGTAGATTCCCAAAAGATGAACTTAACAAAATCAAACATGTATTCCTGATTTAGTTATCTAGGAATGGATACTTCACTGACAATTTTTATAATACACATTTCTAATCAGATGTCAATGTTATACTGAATAATTAAACGTACAAATTTCCATTAAAGTTGGGAAAATGTGCATAGCCCCAGTACCACCACTATAATTGTTCCCTAGAGCACTACACAACATAGTTAGACAAGAGAATTAAATGAGGCAAAAACCTTGGATAACTAGGAGCAAAACAGTCTCTGTTAGTTAAAGACATAGCTGTATAACTTGAAAACCTGAGAGAATCTATGGAAAACCCACTAGAAACAATAATAAGATTTAATGAAGTACTTGTAATGGCTTTCCCACAAGATCCAGTTCAAAAAGATAAGAGAGGGACTTCCCTGGTGGTGCAGTAGTTAAGAATCCACCTGCCAATGCAGGGGACACGGGTTTGAAACCTGGTCTGGGAAGTTCCCACATGCCATGGAGCAAGTAAGCCCATGTGCCACAACTACTGATCCTGGGCACCAGAGCCTGTGAGCCACAACTACTGAAGCCTGCGTGGCACAGCTACTGAAGCCCAAGTGCCTAGAGCCCATGCTCTGCAACAAGAGGAGCCACCAAAATGAGAAGCCCGTGCACCACAACAAAGAGTAGTCCCTGCTCGCTGTAACTAGAAAAAGCCCATGCACAGCAACAAAGACCCAATGCAGCCAAGATAATAAATAAATAAATAAATAAATATTATAAATAAAATAGAAAATGAAACACCAGCTGTCAAGACAAGAACACTCTAAGAAAAAAGAGGAAGATAAAAAATCCCCTTAACAATAGGAACCAAAAATAAGAATAAACCTGAGAGAATATAAAGAAAACTTTAAAATTCTACTAAGCAATAAAAAGACTTGAATAAATAGAAAGCCATACCTTGTTCTGCAATAGGAAGACTCACTATTATAAAGACAACCTTTTTCTCTAAATTAACCTGTAAGTTCAATAAATCCCTGTCAAAATATCAATAGGTTATTTTGAAATATTTCTCTTGACGAAATGATGTTAAGGTTTACCTGTAAGAATAAATATGTGAGAATAGGCAGAAATTTTCTCAAAAACAATAACAGAGAGGCCTTGCCCCACAGATATGAAAATATATTATGAATTTACATTAATGAAAATGGAATGGCAGCGGAGCAAGCATAGACATTCAGATCAAAGGAACAGAACAGAAAGTACATATGAAAACTTCATATATGATAAAGGTGACATTTCAAATCAATGGGTCAAAAATTATTATTCAATAGATGGTACAAAGACAGCTGACTTACCATTTGAAAGGAAAACCCTACCCCAAAACAACTTCAAGACAGATCAAAGATTTAACTATAAAGCTGAAACCACAAAAGTACTAACAGAAAGCACATATAAATCATTTTTATGTATAATCTTGGAGTGGAGAAGGTTTCTGTAAAGAATAGAATGAAATACAGAGGCCATTAAAAAATGATTGATAAACTAGACCATATAAGTTTAAACAAAATTTCTCTGTGCATATACCACAGGCAAAGTCAAAATACAATAAATGGGTGTTGGGAACATTTCTACAAATACACACATATTTATTTCAATATTACTTCTTATAATAACAAAATTTAGGAGAAAATAATAGCTATTAAGAGGGGCCTGGTTAGGCTTAGCACAAGATGGTGGAGTAGAATGGTGTGAGTTCACCTGCTTCTTACAAAAACACCAAAAATCACAACTAGCTGCTGAACAAACATAGACAAAAAAACGCTGGAACCTACCATAAAAGATATCCTACATCCAAAGACAAAGAAGAAGCCACAACAAGATGGTAGGAGTGGCACAATCACAATAAAATCAAATTCCATACCCGCCAGGTGGGTGACCCACAAACTGGAAAACAACTATACCACAGAAGTTATCCCATAGTAATGAAAGTTCTGAGCCCTGGAACAGGCTTCCCAGCCCGGGGGTGTGGCAATGGGAAGAGGCATCCCCAGAAAATCAGGCTTTCAAGGCCAGCAGGGTTTGATCGCAGGACTTCCACAGGACTGGGAGAAACAGAAACTCCACTCTTGGAGGGTGCACACAAAGTCTCATGCACATGAGGACCCAGGGGAAAAAAGCAGTGACCCCATAAGAGACTGGGCCAGACCTACTGGCTAGTACTGGAGGGTATCCTGCAGAGGCAGTGGGCAGATGTGGCTCCCTGTGGGGACAAAGACACTGGCAGCAGCAGTTCTGGGAAGTACTCATTGGCATGAGCCCTCCCACAGGCTGCCATTAGCCCAGCCAAACAGCTTGTAGGCTCCAGTGCTGGGTCACCTCAGGCCAAACAACCAAGAGGCAGGAACACAGCCCCAGTCATCAGCAGACAAGTGGCTTAAAGTCTCTCCGAGCACAGCCCTGCCCACCAGAGGGAAAAGACCCACTTCCAGCTACCACTAGGCAGGAATAAGCCCCTCCCATCAGGAAGCCTGCATAAATCTCTTAGACATCCTCATCCATCAGAGGGCAGACAGAAGAAGCAAGAGGAACTACAATCCTGCAGCCTGCAGAAAGGAAACTGAAATCACAGAAAGTTAGTCAAAATGAGACAGCAGAGGAAATATGTCCCAGATGAAGGAACAAGATGAAACCCCAGAAGAACAAAAAAGTGAAGTGGAGATAGCCAACCTACCAGGAAAAGAATTCAGAATAATGATAGTGAAGTTGATGCAGGATCTTGGGAAAAGAATGGAGGCAAGGATCGAGAAGATTCAAGAAATGTTTAGAAAAGAACTAGAAGAACTAGAGAACATACAAACAGAGATGAAAAATAGAATAACTGAAATGAAAAATACACTGGAAGGAATCAATAGCAGAATAACTAAGGCAGAAGAACCGATAAGTGACCTAGAAGACAGAATGGTGGAAATCACTGCTGCAGAACAGAATAAAGAAAAAAGAATGAAAAGAATTGAGGACAGTCTCAGAGACCTCTGGGACAACATTAAACACACCACCATTCACATTATAGGGTCCCAGAAGGAGAAGACAGAAAGAAAGGGACTGAGAAAATATTTGAAAAGATTATAGTTGAAATCTTCCCTAATATGGGAAAGGAAATAGTCAAACAAGTCCAGGAAGCACAAAGAGTCCCATACAGAATGAATCCAAGGAGAAACACGTCAAGACACATATTAATCAAACTATCAAAAATTAAATACAAAGAAAAAATATTAAAAGCAGCAAGGGAAAGGCAACAAATAACACACAAGGGAATCCATATAAGGTTAACAGCTGCTCTTTCAGCAGAAACTCTGTAAGCAAGAAGGGAGTGGCAGAACATATTTAAAGTGATGAAAGGGAAAAACCTACAGCCAAGATGACTCAGCAAGGATCTCATTCAGACTCGAAGGAGAAATTAAAAACTTTACAGACAAGCAAAAGTTAAGAGAATTCAGCACCACTAAACCAGCTTAACAACAAATGCTAAAGGAACTTCTCTAGGCAAGAAACACGAGAAGGAAAAGACCTACAAAAACATTCTCATATTAGACAAAATAGACTTTAAAATAAAGACTTTTACAAGAGACAAAGAAGGACATTACATAATGATCAAGGAGGGATCAATCCAAGAAGAAGATATAAATATTGTAAATATATATGCACACAACATAGGAGCACCTCAATATATAAGGCAAATACTAATAGCCATAAAGGGAGAAATCAACAGTAACACCATTATAGTGGGGGACTTTAACACCTCACTTTCATAAATGGACAGATCATCCAGACAGAAAATCAATAAGGAAACACAGGCCTCAAATGACACATTACAGCAGATGGACTTAATTGAGATTTATATAGCATTCCACCCAAAAGCAGCAGAATACACATTCTTCTCAAGTGCACATGGAACATTCTCCAGGACTGAACACATGCTGGGCCACAAAGCAAGCCTTGGTAGATTTAAGAAAATTGAAATCATATCAAGGATCTTTTCTGACCACAATGCTATGAGATTAGAAATAAAATACAAGAAAAAAATGAAAAAACAAGAACACATGTAGACTAAAGAGTATGCCACTAAACAACCAAAGCATCACTGAAGAAATCAAAGAGGAAATCAAAAAATACCTAGAGGCAAATGAAAACAAAAGCACAGTGATCCAAAACTTATCAGATGCAGCAAAAGCAGTTTTAACAGGGAAGTTTATAGCAATACAATCTTACCTCAGGAAACAAGAAAAATCTCAAATTAACAATCTGAACTTATGCCTATAAGCAACTAGAGAAAGAAGAACAAACAAAACCTAAAGTTAGTGGAAAGAAAGAAATCATAAACATCAGAGCAGAAATAAATGAAATAGAGACAAAAAAACAATAGCAATGATCAATGAAACTAAAAGTTGGTTCTTTGAAAAGATAAACAAAGTTGATAAACCTTTAGCCAGCTTCATCAAGTAAAAAACAGGAGAGGACTCAAATCAATAAAATTAGAAATTAAAAAGAAGACATTACAACAGACACCACAGAAATACAAAGGATCATAAGTGACTACTACAAGCAACTGTATGCCAATAAAATGGACAACCTTGAAGAAATGGACAATTCTTAGAAAGATACAATCTCCCAAGATTGAACCAGGAAGAAATAGAAAATATGAACAGACCAATCTCAAGTTCGGAAAGTGAAACTATGATTTTAAAACTCCCAACAAAAAAGTCCAGGACCAGATGGCTCCCAGGTGAATTCTATCAAACCTTGAAAGAAGAGTTAACACCTATCCTTCTGAAACTATTACAAAAAATTGCAAAGGAGGGAAAACTCCCAAACTCATTCTATGAGGCCACCATCACCCAGATACCAAAACCAGACACAGATACCACAAAAAAAGAAAACTACAGGCTAATATCACTGATGAACATAGACGCAAAAATCCTCAACAAAATGTTAGCAATCTGAATCCAACAATACACTAAAAGGGTCAGACAACATGATCAAGTGGATTTATTCCAGGGATGTAAGGATTTTTCAATATCTGCAAATCAGTCAGTGTGATACACCACATCAACAAATTGAAGAATAAAAACCATATGATCATCTCAATAGATGCAGAAAAAGCTTTGACAAAATTCACCACCCATTTATGATAAAACCTCTCCAGAACGTGGACATAGAACAATTCTCAACATAATAAAGGCAATATATGACAAACCTACAGCTAACATCACACTCAGGGGTGAAAAACTGAAAGCATTCCCTCTAAGATCAGGAACAAAACAAAGATGTCCACTCTCACCACTTTTATTCAACATAGTTTTGGAAGTCCTAGTCATGGGAATCAGAGAAGAAAAAGAAAAAATAAGAGGAATCCAAGTTGGAAAAGCAGAAGTTAAACTGTAACTGTTTGCAGATGACATGATACTATTATACATAGAAAATCCTAAAGATGCTACCAGAAAACTACTAGAGCTCATCAATAAATTCAGTAAAGCTGCAGGTTACAAAATTAATACACAGAAATCTGTGGCATTTCTGTACACTAACAACAAAAGATCAGAAAGAGAAATCAAACAATCCCATTTACCATTACATCAAAAAGAATATAATACCTAGGAATAAACCTACCTAAGGAGACAAAAGACCTGTACTCCAAAAACTATAAAATACTCATGAAAGAAATCAAAGACAACACAAACAGATGGAAAGATATACCATGTTCTTGGATTGGAAGAATAAATATTGTTAAAATGACTATACTACCCAAGGCAATCTACAGATTCAATGCAATCCCCAGCAAATTACCAATGGCATTTTTCACAGAACTAGAAAAAAAAAAATCTTTTGTATGGAGACACAAAAGAACCCAAATAGCCAAAGCAAACTTGAGATAGAAAAACAGAGCTGGAGGAATCAGGCTCCCTGATGTCAGACATTACTACAGAGCTACAGTCATCAAAACAGTATGGCACTGGCACAAAAACATAAATATAGATCAATGGAACAGGAGAGAAAGCCCAGAAATAAACCTATGCACCTACAGTCAATTATTCTACGACAAAGGAGACAAGAGTATACAATGGAGGAAAGACAGTCTCTTCAGTAAATGGTGCTGGGAAAACTGGACAGCTACATGTAAAAAAATGAAATTAGAACATTCTTTAACACCATACACCAAAATAAATTCAAAATGGATTAAAGACCTAAATGTAAGACTGGATACTCTAAAACCCTTAGAGGAAAACATAGGCAGAACTCTCTTTGACATAAATCACAGCAATATCTTTTTTGATCCATATCCCAGAGCAATGGAAATAAAAAGAAAAATAAACAAATTGGACCTAATTAAACTCAAAAGCTTTTGCACAGCAAAGGAAACCACAAATAAAACAAAAAGACAACCCACAGAATGGGAGAAAATATTTGCAAGCGATACAACCGACAAAGGATTAGTCTCCAAAGTTTACAAACAGCACATGTGGATCAATATCAAAAAACAAACTACCTTAAAAAAAAAAACTACCCTATCAAAAAATGGGCAGAAGACCTAAATAGACATTTCTCCAAATAAGACATACAGATGGCCAATAAGCACATGAAATGATGCTCAACATCACTAATTATCAGAGAAATGCAAATCAAAACTACAATGTGGTATCACTTCACACCAGTCAGAATGGCCATCATCAAAAAATCTACAAACAATAAATGCTGGAGAGAGTGTAGAGAAAAAGGAACCCTCCTACACTATTGGTGGGACTGTAAATTGATACAGCCACTATGGAGAACAGTAAGGAGGTTCATTAAAAACTAAAATTAGAGCTACTGCATGATCCAGCAATCCTCCTCCTGGGCATATATCTAGAGAAAACAATAATTTGAAAATATACATGCACCCAAATGTTCATTGCAACACTGTTTACAATAGCCATGACATGAAAGCAACCTAAATGTCCATCGACAGAGGAATGGATAAAGAAGATGTGGTATATATAGATAATGGAATGTTACTCAGCCATTAAAAAGAATGAAATAATGCCATTTGCAGCAACATGGATGGACCTAGAGATTGTCATACTGAGTGAAGTAAGTCAAACAGAGAAAGAGAATCTCATATGCGGAACCCAGAAAAAATTATACAAATGAACTTATTTACCAAACAGAAACAGACTCACAGACTTAGAGAACAAACTTATGGTTAGCAGGGGGAAGGGTGGGGGTAGGGATAGTTAGGGAGTTTGGTATTGACATGTACACACTGCTGTATTTAAAATGGATAACCAACAACGACCTGCTGTATAGCACAGGGAATTCTGTTCAATATTATGTAACAACATAAATGGGAAAAGAATTTGAAAAAGAATAGTTACATGTATATGTATAACTGAATCACTTTGCTGTACACCTGAAACTAACA
>NC_041234.1:34871877-34886334 GCF_002837175.3 Physeter macrocephalus | reverse complement strand
CTAAGATCAGGAACAAAACAAAGATGTCCACTCTCACCACTTTTATTCAACATAGTTTTGGAAGTCCTAGTCATGGGAATCAGAGAAGAAAAAGAAAAAATAAGAGGAATCCAAGTTGGAAAAGCAGAAGTTAAAATGTAACTGTTTGCAGATGACATGATACTATTATACATAGAAAATCCTAAAGATGCTACCAGAAAACTACTAGAGCTCATCAATAAATTCAGTAAAGCTGCAGGTTACAAAATTAATACACAGAAATCTGTGGCATTTCTGTACACTAACAACAAAAGATCAGAAAGAGAAATCAAACAATCCCATTTACCATTACATCAAAAAGAATATAATACCTAGGAATAAACCTACCTAAGGAGACAAAAGACCTGTACTCCAAAAACTATAAAATACTCATGAAAGAAATCAAAGACAACACAAACAGATGGAAAGATATACCATGTTCTTGGATTGGAAGAATAAATATTGTTAAAATGACTATACTACCCAAGGCAATCTACAGATTCAATGCAATCCCCAGCAAATTACCAATGGCATTTTTCACAGAACTAGAAAAAAAAAAATCTTTTGTATGGAGACACAAAAGAACCCAAATAGCCAAAGCAAACTTGAGATAGAAAAACAGAGCTGGAGGAATCAGGCTCCCTGATGTCAGACATTACTACAGAGCTACAGTCATCAAAACAGTATGGCACTGGCACAAAAACATAAATATAGATCAATGGAACAGGAGAGAAAGCCCAGAAATAAACCTATGCACCTACAGTCAATTATTCTACGACAAAGGAGACAAGAGTATACAATGGAGGAAAGACAGTCTCTTCAGTAAATGGTGCTGGGAAAACTGGACAGCTACATGTAAAAAAATGAAATTAGAACATTCTTTAACACCATACACCAAAATAAATTCAAAATGGATTAAAGACCTAAATGTAAGACTGGATACTCTAAAACCCTTAGAGGAAAACATAGGCAGAACTCTCTTTGACATAAATCACAGCAATATCTTTTTTGATCCATATCCCAGAGCAATGGAAATAAAAAGAAAAATAAACAAATTGGACCTAATTAAACTCAAAAGCTTTTGCACAGCAAAGGAAACCACAAATAAAACAAAAAGACAACCCACAGAATGAGAGAAAATATTTGCAAGCGATACAACCGACAAAGGATTAGTCTCCAAAGTTTACAAACAGCACATGTGGATCAATATCAAAAAACAAACTACCTTAAAAAAAAAAACTACCCTATCAAAAAATGGGCAGAAGACCTAAATAGACATTTCTCCAAATAAGACATACAGATGGCCAATAAGCACATGAAATGATGCTCAACATCACTAATTATCAGAGAAATGCAAATCAAAACTACAATGTGGTATCACTTCACACCAGTCAGAATGGCCATCATCAAAAAATCTACAAACAATAAATGCTGGAGAGAGTGTAGAGAAAAAGGAACCCTCCTACACTATTGGTGGGACTGTAAATTGATACAGCCACTATGGAGAACAGTAAGGAGGTTCATTAAAAACTAAAATTAGAGCTACTGCATGATCCAGCAATCCTCCTCCTGGGCATATATCTAGAGAAAACAATAATTTGAAAATATACATGCACCCAAATGTTCATTGCAACACTGTTTACAATAGCCATGACATGAAAGCAACCTAAATGTCCATCGACAGAGGAATGGATAAAGAAGATGTGGTATATATAGATAATGGAATGTTACTCAGCCATTAAAAAGAATGAAATAATGCCATTTGCAGCAACATGGATGGACCTAGAGATTGTCATACTGAGTGAAGTAAGTCAAACAGAGAAAGAGAATCTCATATGCGGAACCCAGAAAAAATTATACAAATGAACTTATTTACCAAACAGAAACAGACTCACAGACTTAGAGAACAAACTTATGGTTAGCAGGGGGAAGGGTGGGGGTAGGGATAGTTAGGGAGTTTGGTATTGACATGTACACACTGCTGTATTTAAAATGGATAACCAACAACGACCTGCTGTATAGCACAGGGAATTCTGTTCAATATTATGTAACAACATAAATGGGAAAAGAATTTGAAAAAGAATAGTTACATGTATATGTATAACTGAATCACTTTGCTGTACACCTGAAACTAACACAACATTGTTAATTTACTATACTCCAATATAAAATAAAAAGTTAAAAGAAAGAGGGGCCCTAGTTAAATAATTGCTGGTATATCCATACCATTTAATACTATGAATTTGGGCTTTTTTAATGAAGTAATTAAGTACTGACATGGAAAGGTGTTAATGATAATTTGTTATGTGAAAAAGTAGGTTGCAGAACTTCCATTGCTGTTAAAAAAGAATATATGCACATTTATTTTTATATAAGAGAGGTATATGTTTGTACATGCACAGAAAATATCTGGGAACATGTAGAACAAACTGTTGAGTTACTGTCTCTGGGAATTGGTATTGGGGAAAAGAGGGTTGGATAAAGGTTTCTTTTTTTAGTTTATACATTCATTCATTCACTCATTCAACAAATACTGAGTGAACTTCTATTATATGGCAGCACTGCTTTAGGTTCTGGGACTACAGATGAGGCCTCTGCTCTGTGTTGAAGGAGAGACAGACGATAAGCAATGACATAAATGAATAGCACAATTTCAGACACAATATCAACACAATAAGGTCTGTGGAGAAAAAAACAGGGTGATATGATGGAGAGAAGTAGGGAGAAAGGGTTGGGTGGGCTATTTCTTTTGTTTCTTTGTTTGTTTTGCGGTACGCGGGCCTCTCACTGTCGCAGCCCCTCCCGTTGCGGAGCACAGGCTCCGGACGCGCAGGCTCAGCGGCCATGGCTCACGGGCCTAGCCGCTTCGCGGCATGTGGGATCTTCCCAGATGGGGACACGAACCTGTGTCCCCTGCATCAGCAGGCAGACTCTTAACCACTGCACCACCAGGGAAGCCCTGGGTGGGCTATTTCACATTGCATGGCTGGGCAGGGCCTCTCTGAGGAAGTGACAATTGAGCTGAGACCTAAATGACAAGTAGGAGCCAGCCACCAGAAAATCAAGAAGAAAGCATTCCAAGGAGAAGGAAGACTCGGTGCAAAGGCCCAAAGGCGAGAACACCCTTGATGTGTTCCAGAAACAGAGGCCAGTATAGCTGGAGCTTAGTAAATGTAGGGAAGAGTTGGAGAAGCTGACTGAGAATCAGATACATAATCTCTGTATTGATTATTTCTCTTTTATCTTTTTTTATAACAAGTTTGTGGTAATTTTTAAAACTAACAATAACACCTTAATACTTTTAAAAGAGAATAAGAGAATCACATAGACTAGCTCCATCACCTACTGGCTAGGTTACTTTAGTCAAGTTAATCTCATTAAGCCTCAGTTTGTTCATTTGTAAAATGAGGAAAAATACACTCACCTCAGAGGGCCAAAGTGCAAACCTATGTAATGGGTTGTTTTGGTTAGGGCTCTTTTGGACACAGGAAGAGAAACTCAGTCAAGCTAGATCAAGAATCAGAAATCCAAGGTCAGGAAGCTGAGCACAGTTAGAGCTCATTAAGCCTGGAGCTGTAGGAAAATTCTGGATGAGGCATGGGCCTCTGCTCTAGAGCTTTGCTATTAACATGACTCATCTACACTACATGTCTGCTTCTTTCTGCACATTTCCCCCATGTGCCGTGCTCAACTCAGAAATGCAGCTGAGCAACTGCCCTGGTGGTGCAGTGGGTAAGACTCCATGCTCCCAATGCAGGGGGCTCAGGTTCAGTCCCTGGTTGGGGAACTAGATCCTGCATGCATGCCGCAACTAAGAGTTTGCATGCCACAACTAAGAAGTCCACATGCCACAACTAGGAGCCCACATGATGCAACTAAAAGATCCCGCACACCACAACTAAAGAGCCCGCGTGCCACAGTGAAGATCCCGCGTGCCACAACTAAGACCCGGTGCAGCCTAAATAAATAAATAATAAATAAATATTTTTTAAAAAAGAAATGCAGCTGACACTTGACTTGGTCCATAATGCCCACCCCCCACCAGCATCCTGGTCTACTAGACCTGCCCACTCAACAACTAACTGGCAACTCCCCTCTGCATCTCTTATTTCACTTTCCCAAAAGTGCAATCTGATTGGTCCACATCATCTTGTCAAACGGGGCCATAAAACTCTCAGGTTGTCTGGCTGGCCTTGGATCAGATGCAATCAGCTGTACCTTAAGGGAAGGGAGGATACAGTACATAGTCAGGCCTGGCTTGCCCATTCAGCAGGAGCTGTAAGTAGAACAGATTCTCCCAGAACGGGGGTGTAAAGATGGCAGGCAAGAAGTGGCTTTTCTGATGCATGTGTGTAGCAGAGTGACTGCCATACGGTAGGTGTTCAACAAATGGTCACAATTATTAACAGTAACATTATGCCACCTCTTACATGAAGCCTTCCCAGAACTCTCAAGCTTCTCAAATTTTTCCTCCAGAACAGAAATCCTACTGCAGGAATTGTCCAATTAAGAAACCATTGAAATTCCTTCATCTAGGGCAGACTTTTAAAGGCTCGTAGGTGTAATGCACTGGGAGGAGGGATACACAAATGAATCAGGCCCTTATCCTGGCCTCAAAGAGCTCCCAGGGTAGTGCAAGGGAAAAGGAAGCCTAAACCATGAGAGATCCACAGATAGGAAATTCTGGGAGTTCAGAGAAGGGCAAAGATTGTTGTTTATCCGTATGTATGCATGTCTCCTGGATACATCCCCTTAGATGTCCCAAAGGCACCTCATACTAAGTGTATTTAAAACTGATCTCATCTGCCCCCACCCCCAAACCTGTTCCTCTTCTCAGATTCCCTGTCTCGGTGAGGCAAGTTCATCCACACCTGTTGCCCAAGCTTGAAAGCTGAGCTGCACCCTCTCTCAATGTCAGCTGTTGCAGTTGCTAAAGTTGTCCCTGAGCCTTTAGTGTGTGTTTGTCTTGCCCCAAAGGGCAGAACTAATAATAAACTTGAGAATTGCTTCAGGAGGGAGAATTTAAACCAGCCTGGAGAAAGACAATACCTGGAGTTCACTAGGGTTGATTTCGGATTTGGCCTCTGGCATCAATGAGTACAATCCCTTTCAGGAAAGTGGGTCAATAAGAGCCTAAAACATTCATGCCATTTTCCCACTAATTCTGCTCCTCAATATCCACCCAACCCTACTCCGAAATAAGAAAAGCTCTAAGCACAAAATTATTCCTAACAAGGCTATTTTCTGATGGTCAAACAGAGAAGTAGTCTTAATATCCAACAAGAGGGGAAGGGTTAAGTGATTTGTGGCACAGCTGTCTGATAGAACATTCTATAACAATTACCGACGGATGATGGCTGTGGAGATTCTATAGCAACAGGGGAGAATTATTATGCTGTAACTAAGGACACAGGGTTATGTGTACACTCTGACTGCAACAACGTAAAAGCTGCGTAGGCTCAGGGTCTGCCGGTGAACATTTAAAATGTCTCACCTACAGGGGGGAAAAAAGTCCTAAACTTTACTTAAGTAAACCATGAACATCTCTGAGGTTTTTCCTCTCTTTTTCCCCCTTTTCATTCAGTCAGTCAACCATCCTAATTACGTGCCTTTTTTGTTACCAGGCCTCCCATTAGGTGCTGGAGATTCAACGAATCACCCACGATTCTTTTTCTCAGGGATATTAGGGCAGAAGAAGAAAGAGATACAAAAATAAACCGTTTCAAAATATATAGGCCAGTCTGTGCAGAACCATTTGTGGATGTGTGCAGGCACGGTCACCCCCTGGCGGCCACCCGACTACCTGTCTTTGGGTGGCTCTAACCTCCTCCTGGGCAGTGGCTTCCACCCTTGGGAGTCCAGCCCCAGCCTAGCTGCCTCCAAGACTCCTCCCTCTCCCTGCTTCTGGGGCTCTCAATCCCTTAGTAGGCGTTTCAGCCTGAAGTTGACCCGGACTGACCCCACCCTGCTACTCTCACCCGAGCTCCTCCCTCCCCCAGAGTCTCTCTCCGCTGGGATCTACAATATGATGTCATTCTCACTGGTTCGCATGCGCTCCCACCACTGGCCAATTGGCGCGCAGCTGCTGCAGGTGGGGCCGAGCTTCAGGTTCCTGAGTTCTCTCTTTTCTTTATTCCAATGCTTTAAAAAGTGGCAACACCCTACTCGTAAGAAATGCAGGCAAACTCTTGGTTCTAAGAGCGGGATCCAAGAAAAGCTGCGAACCCTAAAGTTCACTACTCCTTACTCTGCCTTTGTCGCACCAACTCCCAAGACAGACATCGCCCCTTTCTGACTCCTTCCACCTCCTTTCTCCAAGCGTGGGAATTGAAGCCCAGACCTGTGTGCGGCTCACACTTCTGAGCTACTCCAACTGCGCCCGCGTCTGTTCGTAGCTGGCAGGGCTAGCCGGAGGCTGATGCAAGAGAGTCAGGGCGGGGCGAGTCAGATGAGATGGGAGCGGGATTGGAGAGGCCTGTTCCAGCCTTCCAAGTGGAAGTTGACGGGGGTGGGGGGGGTGTTGGAGGGCTGTTTGACAGTGTCTGTTAAAACTTTTAAGTGCGGGACTTTCATGGTGGTGCGGTGGTTAAGACTGCAGGAGGCCCGGGTTCCATCCCTGGTCTGGGAACTAGATCCCACATGAGTGCTGCAACTAAGTGTTCACATGTCGCAAGTAAGGAACTGGTGAGCAGCAACTAAGGAGCCCCCTGCCGCAACTAAGACCAGATGCAACCAAATAAATATTTTTGTTGTTGTTGTTGTTGTTGTTTTGTGGTATGCGGGCCTCCCTCTGCTGCGGCCTCTCCCGTTGCGGAGCACAGGCTCCGGACGCGCAGGCTCAGCGGCCATGGCTCACGGGCCCAGCCGCTCCGCGGCACGTGGGATCCTCCCAGACCGGGGCGCGAACCCGGTTCCCCTGCATCGGCAGGCAGACGCACAGCCACTGCGCCACCAGAGAAGACCCTAAAAGTTTTTTTTTTTTTAAATATTTATTTGGGGCTTCCCTGGTGGCGCTGTGGCTGCGCGTCTGCCTGCCGATGCAGGGGAACCGGGCTCGCGCCCCGGTCTGGGAGGATCCCACGTGCCGCGGAGCGGCTGGGCCCGTGAGCCATGGCCGCTGAGCCTGCGCGTCCGGAGCCTGTGCTCCGCAACGGGAGAGGCCGCAGCAGAGGGAGGCCCGCATACCACAAAAAAAAAAAAAAAAAACTTTTAAATGCATGTATCCTATTGGCTCAGCAATCCCATTTCCATGTATACACCCAAGAGTTCTAGAGCAGTGCAACGGAATCACCTAGTGGGCCTGCTAAAACGCAGGTTGTCAAGGTTCACCCACTATCAGAGTTTCTGATTCAGTAGGTGTGGAATGGGGCCTGAGAATTTGCATTTCTACCAAGTTGTGAGTAATGCTGATGCTGATTCAGTGACCACACTTCAAGAACCTTTGCTCTAAAGGGAAAAATACTTTGCAAGGACCCATGTGTGAACAAGTATAAGCCTTACTCATTTGTTTGCAATAATGAAAAATTGAAAGTGTCACTAGGGGGGTGATTTTATCAGTTAAAAATGGGCTATATCTTTATAAACTGACAGGGAAAGATACTGATGATGGTGGTGGTGGTGGTGGTGATGGTGATGATTATAGTTAACATTTATTGAGTGCTTACACTGTCCTAGGCACTATGCTAAGGACTTTTATAGTCATTTAATTTTACAGCAACTCTCGGTGATATGGACCATGTCTAACTCACCCTATATGTCCAGTCCAGAACAGGTTCTGGCACCAAGGATCTTGTCTGTAAATTTTTGTGGCCTCATATAGTCAGACTTACCCCCTGTCTGGTGGAGGAGACAAAAATACAAGCAAAGGAAGGCTGTAGGAGCCCAGAGGATGGATCAGGCAGGGTTTCAGGAAGAGGTAGAACCTGAAATGTAGGTAAGTGTTTGCCAAAAGGGAGGAAAAGTCTGTCTCAGACAAAATGAGTGTGTGGCAAAACATCCCATTCCCAAACCATAGGACTTCAAAGGCCAAACAACATTTCAAAACATTGTGAGGTGACAACAAGTGCTGGTGAGGATGTAGAGCAACATGAACTCATTCATTGCTGGTAGGAATGCAAATTGGTACAGCCACTTTGGAAGACAGTTTGGTGGTTCATGCCAAACTAAATATACTCTTACTATATGATCCAGTGAACACATTCCTTGGTATTTACCCAATGGATTTGAAAACTCTCCACTGACAAAGATTCTTTGCTTGACCAAACTTTAGTCAGGCTTCCCTGAACCTTCTCCCCAGTAAGGCCCATCCATGTACTTACTTCCTTGTAGAATTCAGTTCTAGCTAGAATCCTACTAGGTCAGTTTAGTGAGAATTCCCCACTCTTGATATCTGATCAAACTGCTCATCCACACTATCCCCCAGGTGATACATGATGACCTAGCCTATCTTCAGCAAGAATCCTGTTAGGTCAGTTCAGCCAGAATTCTCCCAGACTTCATGGCTCCTGTTACTAATTTTCCATCCACCAATACTCCCCCTCAACTTGCTCCTTAGCTATAAATCCCCAGTTTTTCTGGTTGTATTCAGAATTGAGCCCAGTTCTATACTGGAGTCTCTCTTCTGCTGTTGCAATAATTTATTGAATAAAATCTATCTTCACCACTGTAACTTCTGTCCAACTTTGGTTCTCTTTAACAGTTTTTGGTGCTGCAACTCAGATTTGGATCAGAACCACCATCAGACCCTCAACTCGGACAACCAAGCTTCCCATTTCCCACCAAAAATTTTGTCTCCAGTCTGCTTGCTCATTTGGGTGTCCACTGGTGAGTCTGACTCCAACCAAAACCTGGTGCTCCAGATAAATGTCCACTGAAACACGGTAAAGATAGACTTTGATTCTTAAGATTGAGTATATTCTAGAAACCAGGTTAGAGTCCCAGACAAGCAAAGCCTAGTTAGAGTCCTAGGTTTCTCTATTTGTAACAAGATGGGTTAGAATCCCAAGCAAGCATCTGTTTCTAAGTTGCTGGGTTTCTCTTTCTGACCCACATTCTGGATAATTTCTTTGGATCTATCTTCTAGTTCACTAATTTACTGTTCATCAAGGTTTAATTTGATGTTTGATCTATCCACTGACTTTCGGTTTTCAATTGTTATATTTTTTCGTATATAGTAGTCCTATTTGATTCTTTTTCAAATCTACTTGGTCATTTGTTATTATCTTCCATTCTCTGTACATATTTTCAATCTCCTGTCTTATTTCTTTCAAACTATTATAGTTTTATAATATTCTGTGTTTAAAAATTTTAATATCTTTATATGTCCTATGTTTTCTATGTAACCAATATCCTCAGACAACTGGCTGCCACCCTGCTCTTCTCCCTTCCTCAATCAGGCCCCAATCCCTACTGGGCCACGAACTCATTGCTTTTTTCTTTGCTGGGGCCCCAATGCCTGCTGAGCTGCCAACCCAATCTTCAGCCTTCTGTGCTTGTGCCCTGACCTCCAATGTGCCACCACTTATCTCCCATTAATATTTCTTGAAAGAATGAATAAATAAATAAAGTGAATTAATGAATAAACAATATTCTCCTTGCTGCCTCTGCCACCCAAGTGCCAACTCCACTTCATTCTAGCTCTGCCAACAACTCCTCTCCATCTTTGCAGCCTAGTTTAGGTCCCATCACTTCCAACCTAGGTTACTGTCCACCCCCAACCTTTATACTTCTTATCCATTCTGTCTACAAAATCAAGTCCAAATGTTAGGTCTGATCATACCCCACTCCTCTGCTACAGAACATTCAGCAGCTCACCAAGGCCCACTAGAGAAAGATGGAGCCTTCAATCATTGCATTAAACCCTTCTGAAACTGGCACTCCTGTCATCCTCCTCTACTTTTCCTATGCTCGGTTTACAGTGGTTAACACATCAAAAATAGAAGTCATCAGAAGAAAACTCCCAAAATCTCTAACCACCTTTGCCCACCTACTCCCATCTGTGCCAACACAGTCTCCCTGTAACTGTGGATAACAGGTCACTGCTCCTATCTAAGACCAATTCTTCCACTTGGGAACCTGATCCCACTTCATCTTGCTTCATAAGAGAGAGAATTACTGCAATTCTCCTATCTCTCCTTAAATCCATCAATATATAAAAATAGCAAAGCTCTGCAACCAAGTTAGGTTTGTGTTGGGAATGCAGAGCTGGGTCAATATTTGAAAATCCATCAATGTAATCCTCCAAATTAATAGGCTTAAGAGGAAAACCCACATAATCATATCGATTGATGCAGAAAATCAACTGAAAAAATTCAACACCATTCATGATTTTAAAAAAAAACTCAGCAAATAAGAGTAGAGGGGAATCTCCTCAACTTGATAAAGAGCAACTATGAAAAACCTGCAGCCTACATCATACTTAACAGTAAAAGACTAGATGTTTTCCCCTAAGATTAGGAACAAGATAAGGATGTTTGATCTCACTACACTTTTTCAACATCTAACTGGAAGTCCTAACTAGTGCAATAAGGCAAGAAAAGTAAACAAAATGCATGTATATTGGAAATAAATAAAACTGTACCTATCCACAGATGATATGATGGCTTATGTGAAAAAAATCACATGGAATCTACAAAAAAAAAACTATTAAGACTGATATGTGATGGATACAGCAACATCAGCAAGATACAGGGCTAGGAGGTCCCAATGTTTATCACCCCCATAAACAACAAATAAATAACTACAAATCAACAAAAATAGAGATTGCATTGAATCTGTAGATCACTTTGGGTAGTATGGATATTTTAACAATTTTAATTCTTCCAACCCATGAACATGAGATATCTTTCCATTTATTTGTGTCCTTTCCAATTTCTTTCCTCAATATCTTATAGTTTTCAGTGTAAAGATCTTTCACTTCCTTGATTAAATTTTATTCATAAGTATTTTATTCTTTCTCATGGTACTGTGAATGGGATTGTTTCCTTAATTTCTCTTTCTGATAGTTCATTATTGGTGTATAGAAATGAAACTTATTTTTGTAAATTGATTTTGTATCCTGCAACTTTATTGAAATTGTTTATTAATACAATAGTTTTCTAATGGAGTCTTTAAGGTTTTCTATATATAATATCATGTCATCTGCAAATAGAGACAATTTTACTTCTTCCCACTCCAAAACTATGCCTTTTATTTATTTTTCTTACCTAATTGTTCTGGCTAGGGCTTCCAGTACTTTGTTGAATAAAAGGGGTAAGAATGGTAATTCTTGTCTTAACTCCTGATCTCAGATAAAAAGTGTTCAGCTCTTTACCATTCTTTCTGGTATTAGTTGTGGGCTTGTCCTATATGGCCTTTATTATGTTGAAGTATAGTCCCTCTATATCCAGTTTGTTGAGAGTTTCTGTACTAAAAGGATGTTGAATTTTGTCAAATGTCTTTTCTGCATCTATTGAGAAGATCATATGAATTTTATCCTTTATTGTGTTAATGTGGTGTATCACATTTATTGATTTGTGTATGTTGAACCATCCCAGCATCCCTGAAATAAATTGTGCTTGATCATGTTGTATAATCCCTTTAATGTATTATTGGATTTGGTTGGCTCATATTTTGTTGAGGATTTTTGCATCCATGTTCATCAGGGATATTGATCTCTAGCTTTCTTTTCTTGTAGTGCCCTTGTCTGGCTTTGATATCAAGGTAATGTTGGCTTTGTAAAATGAACTGGGAAGTATTCTCTCATTTTCTATACTTTGGAAGAGTTTGAGAAGATTTGGTATTAATTCTTCTTTAAATGTTTGGTAGAATTCACCCAAGAAACAATCTACTGTTGGCCTTTTCTTGTTAAGAGATTTTTTACTGTTTATTCAATTTTCTTCCTGGTAATTGCACTGTTCAGATTTTCTGTTTCTTCCTGATTCAGTCATGGTAGGTTTTATGTTTCTAGTAATGTATCCATTTCTTCTAGGTTGTCTAATTTGTTAGCATATAATTGTTCATAGTAATCTCTCATGAGCCTTTGTATTTCTGTGGTATCAACTGTAATTTCTCCTCTCTCATTTCTGATTTTATTTATTTGAGTCCTCTCTCTTTTTTCCTTAGTAAGTCTAACTAATGATTTTTTAGTTATTTATCTTTTTTAGAAAAGGTAGCAGTTAGTTTTATTGATCTTTTCTATTTTCTTTTTAGTCTCTGTTTCATTGATTTCTTCTCTGATCTTTGTTATTTCCTTCTTTCTACTAACTTGGGGCTTATTTTGTTCTTCTTCTTCTAATACATTGGGTGTAAAGAGATTTTTCTCATTTCTTAATGAAGGCTTTTTTCACTAGAAACTTCCCTCTTAGAACTGCTTTTGCTGCATCCCATAAGTTTTAGTATGTTTTGTTTCCATTTTCATCTATCTCAAGGTATTATTTTTATTTCTCTTTTGATTTCTTCTTTAACATGTTGGATTTTCCAAAGCATGTTATTTAATCTCCACTTATTTGTGATTTTTTTCTGTTTTCTTCTTGTAAATGATTTCTAGTTTCAGATCATTGTGATCAGAAATGATACTTGATATGATTTCAATCTTCTTAAATTTATTAAGACTTGATTTGTCACCCAACATATGATCTATCCTGGATAATGTTCCATGTGAGCTTGAGAAGAATGTGTACTCTGCTGTTCTTGCATGAAATGTTCTATATATATATGTTTGTTCCATCTGTCCTAACATGTAGATTAAGTCCAATGTTTTCTTATTGACTTTCTGTCTGGATAGTCTATTGTCGAAAGCAGGGTATTGATGTCCCCTGCTTTTATTGTATTGATGTATATTTCTCCCTTCAGATCGCTAATATTTGCTTTATATATTTAGGTGCTCCTATGTTTGGTGTATAAATATTTAAAATTGTTATACCTTCTAGATGAATTGACCCTTTTATTATTATATAATGACATTCTTTGTCTCTTGTTACAATCTTGTAAAGTCTATTTTGTCTGATATAAATGTAGCTTTTCCTGCTTTCTTTTAGTTTTCATCTGATGGAATATTGTTTTCCATCTCTTCACTTTCACTTTATGTGTGTCCTTAAAGCTGTGGGGAGTCTCTTGTAGGCAACATATACTTCATATACTTGGAACTTTTAAAAATTCTTAAATTCTTATTGATATTTCTTTCAAGACAGTCTTTTTTCTTTTGGCCTCACTGTGCAGCTTGTGGGATCTTAGTTCCCTGACCAGGGGTTGAATCTGGGCCCTCGGAAGTGAAAGCACAGAGTCCTAAAAACTGGACTGCCAGAGAATTCCCCAGTTGGAACTTCTTTTTAAGCCATTAAGCCATTTTATGCCTTTTGACTGGAGAATTTATTCTATTTATATTTAAAGTAGTTATTCATATTATGGACTTACTGTTTCCATTTCATTCATTATTTTCAGGTTGTTTTTAAATTCCTTTGTTCCTTTATTCCTTTCTTGTCCTCTTCATTTATGATTTGATGTACTGTACTGGTATGCTTAGATTCCTTTCTATATACTGTAGGCATTTGCTTTATAGTTACCTTGAGGCTTACATAAAACATATTACACTTATAACAGTCTATTTTAAGCTGATAACTAACTTTTAACACATACCAAACTCCTCCACCCCCAAACTGTATATTTTTGATGTCAAAATTCCACCTTTTTACACTGTGTATCCATTAAAAAATTATGTTACAGTTACAGTTATTTTTAACACTTTGGTCTTTTAACCTTCATAGTAGAGTTATATGTGATTGACCTAACAGCATTACATTAGAATACTTTTAATTTAATTATATGTTTAACTTTACCAGTGAGTGTTTTACTTTCATATGTTTTCCTGTTACTAATTAGCATCCTTTTGTTTCAGCTTGAAGAACTCCTTTAATATTTCTTTTAAGGCAGATCTGGTGATGATTAAACCCTTCAGCTTTTACGTGTCTGGAAAACTTTTAATCTCTCTTTCAGTTCTGAAGGACAACTTTGTTGAGTAGAGTATTTTTGGTTGGCAGGAATTTTTTTCTTTCAACACTTTAAATATATCATCTCACTCTCTTCTGGCCTGCAAGGATTCTTCTGAAAAATTAGCTGATAGGCTTATGTTGGTTCCCTTCTAGGTAACAAGTTCTTTTTCTCTCGCTGCTTTTAAGATCCTCTACTTGTTTTTAACTTTTGACAATTAATATGTGGATTATTCTTTTTTTAACATCTTTATTGGAGTATAATTGCTTTACAATGGTGTGTTAGTTTCGGCTTTATAACAAAGTGAATCAGTTATACATATACATATGTTCCCATATCTCTTCCCTCTTGCATCTCCCTCCCTCCTACCCTCCCTATCCCACCCCTCTAGGTGGTCACAAACCACCGAGCTGATATCCCTGTGCTATGCGGCTGCTTCCCACTAGCTATCTATTTTACGTTTGGTAGTGTATA
>NC_041234.1:34852989-34871819 GCF_002837175.3 Physeter macrocephalus | reverse complement strand
TCGTTTCTTTTTATGGCTGAGTAATATTCCATTGTATATATGTGCCACATGTTCTTTATCCATTCATCTGTCTATGGACACTTAGGTTGCTTCCATGTCCTGACTATTGTAAATAGAGCTGCAATGAACATTTTGGTACATGAGTCTTTTTGAATTATGGTTTTCTCAGGGTATATGCCCAGTAGTGGGATTGCTGTGTCGTATGGTAGTTCTATTTTTTGTTTTTTAAGGAACCTCCATACTGTTCTCCATAGTGTCTGTATCAATTTACATTCCCACCAACAGTGCAAGAGTGTTTCCTTTTCTCCACACCCTCTCCAGCATTTATTGTTTGTAGATATTTTCATGATGGCCATTCTTACCAATGTGAGGTGACACCTCATTGTAGTTCTTTTTTTTTAACATCTTTATTGAAGTATAATTGCTTTACAATGGTGTGTTAATTTTTGCTGTATAACAAAGTTAATCAGGTAAACATACATACATCCCCATATCTCCTCCCTCTTGTGTCTAAGACCTGGCACTGCCAAAATAAATAAATATCTTTTTAAAATAAAAATTAAAAATAAAGCAAAACTAACAAAAACAGAAAACAAAAATCAAAACAGGGACTTCCCTGGTGGCAGAGTGGTTAATTTCTGCCTGCTGGTGCAGGGCACATGGGTTCGAGCTCTGGTCCAGGAGGATCCCACATGCCGCAGAGCAGCTAGGCCCATGCACCACAACAACTGAGCCTGCGCTCTAGAGCCTGAAAACCACAACTACTGAGCCCATGTGCCTAGAGCCCATGCTCCGCAATGAGGGAAGCCACCACAATGAGAAACGCTCGCACTGCAATGAAGAGTAGCCCCTGCTCACCACAACTAGAGAAAGCCCTTGCACAGCAACGAAGACCCAACACAGCCAAAATAAATAAATAAATAGATAGATAGACACATAAATAAATAAACAAAATTTTTAATAATCAAAGCAAAAACAGAAAGCAAACTAAGAAAAAAAGCAAAGAATACATAAAACAAACATACAAAAACAGTGGATAAAAGATAAAAATAAAACAAAAGAAAACAAAAAACAAAGAGAAAAACAAAAAAATGAAAGAACAAAAATGTAAAATAAAAATAGAAAAATTAAAAATATACAAATTTTTTAAAAAGAAAAGAAAAAAAAAAGTAAAAGAATAACAGCAGAGCAAAACAAAACAAAACAAAATTTTCCTGGGGTCTCAGCTATCAGTGTTCTTGCCCCCACAGTGAGGCACCGCCAACCCCCACCTCCCCAGGAGGCCCTCCAATACCTCTAGGTAGGTCTCTGGACCCACTGTGGGCACTGTGGGGGCAGTTCAGCCTCTGACCTTCCCCAATTCCTGCATGCACTTGCCCCCAAAGTCCACGGTTGCTAAAGCTAGACTGGTCTCAGTTGTGGGAGCACTCATTGTCTATTCAGATATTCCACAGATGCAGGGTTTACCAAGCTGATCATGGGGATTTAACCCACAGCTTTTGCAGCTGTACAGAGAGATTTCTGTTCCTCTCCCTTGTGCAGCTGTACAGCCCCTGGGGCTCAGCTTTGGTTTTGGCCCTACCTCTATGTGTGGACCACCCTCAGGCATCTGGTCCAGGTGAGAAAGGGTGAAAGCAACAGCTGACTGGGGCACACTTGCTTGCTCAGGCCAGGGAGGGATAAGGTGGCCACAACTGGGGCACTCGCACTCACTCTGATGGGATCCCCCTCTAGTGCATGCAGCTGCAGAGACCAGCAGGAAGTTGCAACAGTCTGAGGCACTCTGGTGGGCAGTTCCCACAGGACCAGGGGCTGGCGTGTAGGGAGAGAGTCCACAATGGCAGCCCAGCCCCTTGCACACCACTCAACAATGGCACCTCGTTTCCAAGGCAGACCACGCTTCCTCCAGGAGGACTCCCAACCACAGAACCCCTCACTCCTGTCCCCTCAGGTTGTCTCCACGCACCTGAGCTCCTCATTCCCATCCCTTCAGGCCATCTCCATGCAGCCAACAGCAGTCTTCTCCCCGGGTCCAATCTCCTAACCCCACACTTTAGCACTCAGCCTCTGCCAGCACTGGCAGATTCCCATCTCAGGCTGGGGCACCCAGGGCTGATTCCCTGGAGGTTTTGGTTGGGGCAGCGCTCAGGACCCCGGACCCTGCGTGGGCAGAGGAGGCCTAGGCTTGAGGTGCAGGCCAGCCTGCTCAGATGGGTGCCCCTCCACTGCATGCGGAGTCAGGGGCCGGAGGGTAGGGAACGGCATTGCGGTGGTGGCCCCGCCCCTTGTGCACCACTCTACAGTGGTGCCTTGTTTCTATGGTGGCCTGGGCTTCTTCCACAAACATTTCTGATTGTGGATCTCCTTACTCCCATACCTTCAGGCTGTCTCTTCACAGCCAACAGCTGTCCCTTCCCTGGGTCGACTCTGCAAACCCCACTTTCCAGCACCCAGCCCCCCTCCACACCAAGAGACACACAACAAGCTGGGGTGCACAGGGCTGTGGCAAGGACCATGTGCATAGATCTTACCCTGTCCTTCCTTCCACAGACCTGTTGCTGTGTTCCCCTCTGATCTCCCAATCCCCCAAAAGTCCCTCTCTGTCCCAGCTGATTTCTCCACCATGAGGGGGCTTCTCTGAGTGCGGGAAGCTCTCCTCACTTTCATCTCCCTGCCAGCGGTGCTGGTCCCTTCCCGTTTCCTCTTTTTATTTTTTTTCTTTCTTTCATCCTACGCAGTTGCTGGGGGGTTTTCTTGTCCTTTTAGGTGTCCAAGGTCTTCCGCTAGTATTCAGCAGGTGGTCTGTGAGAATTGTTCCACTTGTAGATGTATTCTTGAGGTACTTGTGAGGAGAGGCGAATTCCATGTCCTCCTATTTCACCATCTTGACTCCTAGAGTCAGCAATGATTTTTAAAATATGACACCCAAAGTATAAGCAACAAGAGCAAAATGAAGCAAGTGGGTTACATCAAACTAAAAACCTTCTTCACACCAAAGAAAAAAAATGTAAAGGCAACCTATGGAATGGGAAAGAATGTTTGCAAATTATATATCTGATAAGGGGTTAATATCTAAAAATATATAAAGAACACATACAACTCAATAGCAACAAAAACCAACAACCCAATTTAAAAACAGGCAGAGGAAATGAATAGACATTTTTCCAAAACAGATATACATATGACCAAAAGGTACATGAAAGGGTGCTCAACATCACTAATCATCAGTGAAATGCAAATCAAAACCACAGTGAGAGGGACTTCCCTGGTGGCACAGTGGTTAAGAATCCACCTGCCAATACAGGGGACACGGATTCGAGCCCTGGTCCAGGAAGATCCCACATGCTGCGGAGCAACTAAGCCTGTGCGCCACAACTACTGAGCCTGTGCTCTAGAGCCCACGGGCCACAACTTCTGAGCCTGCATGCCACAACTACTGAAGCCCATGCACCTATAGCCTGTGCTCCACAATAAGAGAAACCACTGCAATGAGAAGCCCATGCACCACAATGAAGAGTAACCCACACCCACCACAACTAGAGAAAGCCCACGCACAGCAACAAAAACCCAATGCAGCCAAAAATAAATAAATAAAAATAAATAAATTTATTTTTAAAAACACAATGAAATATCACCTCATACCTATGAGAATTGCTATTGTTAAAAAGAAAAATGATAACAAGTGTTGGCAAAAATGTGTAGAAAACCAAACCTTTGTGCACTATTGATGGAAATGTAAATTGGTATAATCACTACATATAATAGAATGAAGTTTCCTCAAAAAATTAAAAATAGAACTATCTTATGATCCAGCAATCCCACTTTTAGGTCTATGTCCAAAGAAATGACATCACCATCTCAAGAAGATATCTGCATCCCCATGTTCATTGCAGAATTATTCACAATAACCAAGAGACTGAAACAACCTAAGTGTCCACTGATGTATGAATGGATTTTTAAAATGTGAATTTATATACATATGTGTGTATGTATACATATATAAAGCTCACAAATAATGGAATATTATTCAGCCAATAAAAAGAAGGAAATCTTACCATTTGCAGCAATACGGATGGACCTTGGGGGCATTTATGCTAAGTGAAATAAGTCAGACAGAAAAACACAAATACTTATGATCTTACTTATATGTAGAATCTAAAAAAGCCAATGTCATAGAAACATAGTAGAATAATGGTTGCCAAGGAATGGAGAGTGGGGGAAATGGAGACATGCTGGACAAAGGATACAAACTTCCAGTTAAGATGATTGAGTTTGGGGGATCTAATGTAGAGCAAGGTGAATATAGTTAATAATACTGTATTGAATACTTGAAAGTTGTGAAGAGAGTAAATATGAAATGTTCTCACCACAACAAAAGGCAATTATGTAACATAATGGAGGTGTTAACTAACCTTATTTGGTAACCATTTTGCAATATATACATGTATCAAATCATGTTGTACACCTTAAACTTAGACAATGTCATATGTCAATTATATCTCAAGATAGCTCAGGAAAAAATCAATTGTATTTCTGTGCACTAACAAAGTTCAACTGGAAAATGGAATTTTTAAAATTACCTCTTATAGTAGCTCCACAAAAATGAAATATGTAAAAACCTAAAAACATGTACAGGATATGCAGGCTGAAAACTAAAAAATACTGATGAAAAATCAAAGAACACCTAAATTAACTGAGAACCATATGATGTTCATGGATTAAAAGACTTGTGTAGGTGCAGGAAATTTTTCAGCTCTCTCCAAATTGACCTAAGGGTTAAACATAATTCCAATGAAAACTCCAGTGGATTAGTTGTAGATACAGACAAGCTGATTTTAAACTTTATATGGAAAGGCAAAAGAACTAGAAGAAAAGAATATTAAAAAGAAGAAATTTGGAATAATCACACTAACTTCAAGACTTACTATGAAGCTATAGTAATTAAGACAATATGGAATTTGCATTGATAAAGACATAAATCAACATAAGAGTCCAGAAATAGACCCACGTGAATATAGTCACTTGATTTTTTTTTACAAAGATACAAAGGCACCTTGATGGTGGGAGAATAGTAATTCTTTTAATGGTTTTGAGAAAATTGGGTATCCATATTTTTTAAATGAACCTCAACTTAAACTTCACACCTTATATAAATATTAAGTCAAAATGGATCATAAATCCCAATGTAAAATTACAAAACATTCAGAAGAATACAAAGGAGAAAATCTTCATGGCATTGGTATAGGCAAATAGTAGACATGACACTAGAGATACAATCCATTAAGATATAATTGATAAATTAGAATTCATTAAAATTTAAAATATTTGCTCTGATATAGTCACTGTTAAAAGAAGGAAAACATAAACCACTGACTGGGAAATAATATTTGCAAATTACATATTCAATGACTTGTAGCCAGAACTCACAAAACTCAATGCTAAGAAAATAAGTGACACAATTCGTATGTGGGCAAAAGACATGAGCAGACACTTCACAAAAGAGGATTATAGGATGACAGATAAGCAGATGAAAAGATGTTCACCATCATTAGCCATTAGAGAACTAAAAGCTAAAACTATGAGTACCACTACACACCTATTATGATATCTAAAGTAAACAATTATAACAACACCAAGTGCTGGTGAAGATGGAGCAGAACTATAGTTAGCAGAACTATAACTCTCATACCTGCATAGTGGGTGGGCAAAATGGTAGAGCCACTCTGAGACACAGTTTGGCAGTTTCTTACAAATATAATTCATATCACAAAAAAAAAGGATGAAAGGAAACTTTTAGAGGTGATGCCTAAGTTTATTACCTGATCGTGGTGACCATGGGTGTATGAATATGTCCAAACTCACCAAATTGTATACATTAAATGTGTTCCCTTTTAATATCAATTATAGCTCAATAAAGCTGTAAAAAGTTAAACATAAATGTACCATAAGGACCAGCAATCCTAAACCAAGTATTTGCTCCACAAAAAGAACAATTTTGTACCTGCAAAAATCTGTA
This sequence comes from Physeter macrocephalus, assembly GCF_002837175.3. Lineage (NCBI taxonomy): Eukaryota > Metazoa > Chordata > Mammalia > Artiodactyla > Physeteridae > Physeter > Physeter macrocephalus. The sequence continues at coordinate 34,865,803 of NC_041234.1, read as the reverse complement.
CCCAAATGTTTGTAAAAGCTCCATTCATAATCCCCATATATTGGAAACAACCCAATTAGCCTTCAATGAGGGAATGTATAAACAAACTGTGGTATATCCATACAATGGAGTACAACTCCAGAATTAAAGGAATAAAACACTGATACATGGAACAAAATTAACTAATCTCAAAGCTGAGTGAAAATAAAAGCTGTTCTCAAAAGTCCTATATTCTATTCTGTGATACCATTTATATACTGACAGAAAACAGACCAGTGGTTGTCAGGATTTAAGAATAGAGGGGAGAGGGCTTCCCTGGTGGCGCAGTGGTTGCGCGTCCACCTGCCGATGCAGGGGAGCCGGGTTCGCGCCCCGGTCTGGGAGGATCCTGGTGCCGCGGAGCGGCTGGGCCCGTGGGCCATGGCCGATGAGCCTGCGCGTCCGAAGCCTGTGCTCCGCAACGGGAGAGGCCACGACAGAGGGAGGCCTGCATACCAAAAAAAAAAAAAAAAAAGAATAGAGGGGAAACATGAAAACAAAGGGATAACACAGGCAGTTTAAGGGGTAAAAGAACTGTTCTGAATTCTGATTGTGCTTGTTTTTAACCAATCTATACATTTGAAAATTAATAAAGAAAACCTCAACTAAAATTAAAGTTGGGAATGGCCTGTAGAGGGAACTCTCATGCATGCATTATCACTGGCCATCCTTTGCATGCACTGACCTTGATTTGCATGCCCAACAGGAAGAAGCATAAGTTGCACTCCCAAACAGAAAGTGCAACTACTTTAGTATCCTGAAGGAAGAATTTTCCTTGCTCAGCAACAGCCCAACCAATAAGGAATGGGTGCAGCTCAGCCAATGAGAAACCATCACCACCATGAACTCCTACTTTTCTCCAATGAACTTCTATTTAGAGCTGTCCCTCTCAACTAAGCCTGCTTCCCTATAAAAGCAGCCTCTTTTCCTTTGTTCTCTGGACATGTCTGTGGTTTGACATAGATTGCATGTCTCAAAGTGCAATTAATTGCTGTTTCCCAAATAAAACCCATTTTACTGGTAAAATAACTTCTGTTTTATTAGTTTTCAGTTAATACATGTTAAAATTCATATGACAGACAAATCTGAAATCCATGAGGCAGTATGCAAAAAATATATTTTAAGATAAGGTAAGTCTTTAAATATTGTACTTTATTATTTTAGAGCAGTTTTAGGTCCACAGCAAAATTGAGAGGAAGGTGCAAAGATTTCACATTCACCTCCTGTCCCCACACATGCATAGCTTCCCCCACTTTCAACATCACTCACCCGAATTGTACATTTGTTATAATTGATGAATCTATATTGACACATTATAATCACCCAAAGTCCATAGTTTACCTTTGGGTTCACTCTGGGTGTCGTACAATCTATGGGTTTGGGCAAATATATAATGTCATGTATCTATTATTATAATATCATACAAAGTATTTTTACTTTCCTTAAAATTCTCTTTGTTCCACCTCTTCATTCCTCCCTCCACCCCAACCCCTGGCATACACTGATCTTTCTACTGTCTTCACAGTAAAAATGGAGACAAATGTTGTCTTTTCCAGAATGTCATAAAATTGGAATCATACAGTATGTAGCCTTTTCAGATTGGCTTCTTTCACTTAGCAATATGCATTTGTTTCCTCCATGTCCTGTTATGATTTGATAGCTCATTTCTTTTTATCATTGAATAATTTACCACTGTCTGAATGTACCACAGTTTATTTATCCATTCACTTACCAAAGGACATCTTGGTTGCTTCCAAGTTTGGGTAATTATGAATAAAGCTGCTATAAACATCTATGTCCAGGTTTTTTGTGTGGACAAAATTTTCAACTCCTTTTGGGTAAAAAACAAGGAATGTGATTGCTGGATTATATGGTAAGAGTATGTTTAGTTTTGTAAGAAATTGCCAATCTGTCTTCCAAAGTGGCTGTATAGTTTTGCATTTCCACTAGCAGTGAATGAGAGTTCCTGTTCCACATCCTCACCAGGATTTGGTGTTATCAGTGTTCCAGATTTTTGTCATCCTAATAGGTGTGAAGTGGTATCTCACTGTTGTTTTAATTTGCATTTTCCTGATGACATAGAATGTAAAGCATCATTTCACATGCTTATTCACTATCTGTATATCTTCTTTGGTAAAGTATCTGTTAAGGTTTTGGGCCCATTTTTAATCAGGTTGTATGTTTTCTTATAGGCGAGTTTTAAGAATTATTGGTATATTTAGGATAACAGTCCTTTATCAATGGTGTTTTTGTAAATATTTTCTCTGTCTGTGGCTTGCCTCCTATTTCTCTTGGCATCTTTCACAGACCAGAAGATTTTAATTTTAATAAAGTCTTGTTTATTATTTCTTTCATAGATCATTCCTTTAGTGTTTTATCTAAAAAGTCATCACCATACCAAGGTCATCTAGGTTTTCTACTATGTTATGTTCTAAGAGTTTTATGGGTTTACATTATACAGTTATGTCTATGATCCACATTGAGTTGATTTTTTGAACTGTGTAAGGTCTGTGTCTACATTCATTTTTATGCATGTGGATATCCAGTTTTTCCAGCACCATTTATTGAAGAGACTCTCTTTGCTCTATTTTATTGCATTTGCTCCTTTGTCAAAGATCAGTTGACTATATTTATGCAGGTCTATTTACGGGCTCTCTATTCTGTTCCACTGATCTATTTGTCAGTTCTTTCCCTAATATCTCACTCTTGATGACTGTAGCTTTATTGTAGTTCTTGGAGTCAGATGATGTCAATCCTATAATTTTGTTCTCTCCTTCAATATGTGTTGGCTATCCTGGGTCTTTTGCCTCTCCATATAAACTTTTTTTTCTTTGGCCAGTGGCTTGCAGGATCTTAGTTCCCTGATCAGTATTTGAACCCCAAGTCCTAACCACTGGGCCACCAGGGAATTCCCTATAAACTTTTGAATCATTTTGTCAACATCCATAAAAAAAACGTGCTGGGATTTTGATTGGGATTGCATTGAATCTATAGATCAAGTTCGGAAGCACTGACATCTTGACAATATTAAATATTCCTACCCATGAACATGGACTCTCTCATCATTTATTTAGTTCTCTTTTGATTTCATTAATCAGCATTTTATAATTTTTTTCATATAGATCTTGTACATGTTTTGTTAGATTTATATCTAAATATTTAATTTTGGGGAAGCTAATGTAAATGATATTACATTTCTAATTTCAAATTCAACTTATTTGTTGCTGATATGTAGAAAAGAGATTGATTTTTGTACATTAAAATCTTATTCTGGAACCTTACTATAATCAATTATTAGTCCCAAGAGTTTTTTTTTGATTCTTTCAATTATCCACAAAGACAATCATGTTATCTGAAAACACAATTTTATTTCTTCCTTCTCAATCTGTATACATTTTGTTTCCTTTTCTTGTCTTATTGCATTAGCAAGGACTTTCAGAAATGGAATGGTGAGAGAGGAAATCTTTGCCCTGTACCTGATCATAGTGGGAAAGCTTCAAGTTTCTCACCATTAAGTAGGATGTTAGCAATGGATTTTTTCATAGCTAGTCCTTATCAAGTTGATAAAGTTCCCCTCTGTTCCTAATTTACTGAGGGTTTATCAGGAATGAGTGTTGGATTTTGTCAAACGTGTTTTCTGCATCTATTGATATGAACATGTGATTTTCTTTTTTAGTTTGTTGATGTGATGAATTTCATTTATTGATTTTCAAATGTTGAACCAGCCTTGCATACCTGGAATAATTTACACATGGTTGCAGTGTGTAATTCTTTTTCTACATTGCTGGATTTGATTTGCTAATATTTTATTGAGAATTTTTGCATCTGATAAGCCAATCTTAAAAATAAAAGTTAAGATAATAGGGTTCTGGGCTTCCCTGGTGACGAAGTGGTTGAGAGTCCGCCTGCTGATGCAGGGGACATGGGTTCGTGCCCCAATCTAGGAAGATCCCACATGCCGTGGAGCAGCAGCTAGGCCTGTGAGCCATGGCCGCTGAGCCTGTGCGTCCGGAGCCTATGCTCCGCAATGGGAGAGGCCACAACAGTGAGAGGCCCGCGTACCACAAAAAAAAAAAAAAAGATAATAGAGTTCAAAATGGCAGCATAAAAAGAGACTGAACTTACCTCCTTCCAAGGATACAATAAATATACAGCTATATGAGGATCATTCTACCTGAAAAGAATGTGAGAATTGACTTGAGATGTGGGGGCGAGCAGTCACAGCACTATCCCACCACCTTGGTAAAGCTAGGGAATGTCTGTGGTTGCTGCACACACACACACACACACACACACACACACACACACACACACACACCGTTCCCTGGCTGGGGCAGGCAAGTATGACGCATTGCAGTATTATTCCTCTCCCAGCCTAAAGCCAACTCAACACTTCCCTGCCACGAGGCTGGGTCTTGCAAATATGAGCAGTTGCAGCATTCTCCTACACCTGGCCTAAAGCAGACAAGGCACTCTACTGCTGTGTTGCTGAAGCCTGCAACTGTATGCAGTTGTTTTCCCACTGCCTTTCTGAAAATAGGGAACAAGCCCTGCACCATACACTCTCCAGCTTCCTAGCTAAAGTTGTTGGGCATGTACAATTCACAAAAGGGACAGCACTTGATTGCCTGGCCCTGTTGACCAAGAGGGCTGGCATTCCAGAGCTCCATGGGACTGTAACAATCAGAAAGACCATTCTCAGCAGGCCGCCACACCAGGGCACTGCACAGACAGCAGACTGAAACACAATCTCGGTCTTTCTGTGAAAAAGGCCTACTTACTTAGTCTGGAACTTCACCCTGAAATAGAGGCTTCAGGTTTCCCACACATCTAGAGGTTAAGGAGGTGCTCCCAGGGTACATAAGCAGGGAGACACCATCCTTGCCCAGCCTTTTGGCCTCACTAATGCTCAACAAGGCTCCCCAGAGTGCAGCTTATACACTAGTCAGGAGTCCCAATTTTTGCAGCTGTTACCCAGAGGACACCTCCAGGTCTCCTGGTCTGGAAGCCAGCAGAGAATACAATTATGGCTCCACTGGACTATATATATCTGCGTACTTTAAAAGTACCGCCTGGGCTTCCCTGGTGGCGCAGTGGTTGAGAGTCTGCCTGCCGATGCAGGGGACACGGGTTTGTGCCCCAGTCCAGGAAGATCCCACATGCCGTGGAGCAGCTAGGCCCGTGAGCCATGGCCGCTGAGCCTGTGCGTCCGGAGCCTATGCTCCGCAATGGGAGAGGCCACAACAGTGAGAGGCCCGTGTACCGCAAAAAAAATCAAAAAAGTACTGCCTGAGGGTCTGGCTTCCAATCAGACTGACACTGGTGTTAAATGAGATTCCTCCCCTTGGAACACTGAGAGGTCTCAGCACATCCTCAACATCAGGGGCATATCAAGAATAAATCAGGTGGTATAGACAACTGCAAAGATTTGTGAGACAACCAAGAGCTAGGACGAGGTTGAATGAAAAGGATCATCACCTACACAATGTCACTCCTTCAAGAATGAGAGAGGTAGCTATATTGCCTAATACATGGAAATAAACATAGAGACCAAAGCAAAGTGAGGAAACAGAAAAATATGTTCAAAATGAAAGAACAAGATAAAACCCTCAGAAATAGACCTTAATGATATGGGAATAAGTAATATAATTTATAAAGAATAAAAATGGGCTTCCCTGGTGACACAGTGGTTGAGAATCCACCTGCCAATGCAGGGGACATGGGTTTGAGCCCTGGTCCAGGAAGATCGCACATGCTGTGGAGCAACTAAGCCCGTGAACCACAACTACTGAGCCTGCACTCTAGAGCCCATGTGCCACAACTACTGAAGCCTGTGCACCTAGAACCTATGCTCCACAATAAGAGAAGCCACCACAATGAGAAACCCATGCACCACAAAGAGTGACCCCTGCTCGTGGCAACTAGAGAAAGCCCATGCACAGCAATGAAGACCCAACACAGCCAAAAATAAATAAATAAAAATAATAATAATAAAAAAGAAGTGGTGGCCCCTTAAAAAAAAGAATTCAAAGTGATGGTCATAAAGATTCTCATTGAACTTGCAGAAGAATGGATGAACACAGTGAGAACTTCAAAAAAATTTATAAAATATAAAAAAGAACCAATCAGAGGTGAAAAACACATAACTGAAATGAAAAATACACTAGAGGGAATCAATGGAAGGTTAGATAATACAGAAGAACAGACCAATGATCTGGAAGACAGGGTAGTGGAAATCACCCAATCAGAACAGCGAAAAGAAAACAGAATTCTGTGGAATGAGGATAGTTTAAGGGAACTCTGGGCAACCTCAGGCATACTAACATTTGCATTATAGGGACCTCCAGAAGGAAAAGAAAGAAAGGGGCAGAAAACTTCTTTGAAGAAATAATGGCTGAAAACTTCCCTAACCTGGGGAAAGAAACAGACATCCAAGTATGGAGAGTCCTAAACAAAATGAACCCAAAGAGATCCACACCAAGACACATTACAACTAAAATGTCAAAAGTTAAAAATAAAGAGAATTTTTAAAGCAACAAGTGTAAAACAACTAGTTACATATAAGTGAACCCCCTTAAGATTATCAGTGAATTTTTCAGCAGAAACTTTGCAGGCCAGGAAGAAGTGGCATGATACATTCTAAGTGCTGAAAGGACAAAACTTACACCAAGACTACTCTATCCAGCAAGGTTATCATTCAGAATTGAAGGAGAAATAGTTTGCCAGACAAGCAAAAACTAAAGGAGTTCATCACCACTAAACAAGCCTTGCAAGAAATGATAAAGGGACTTCTTTAAGCAGAATAGAAGAGTCCTTAAATAGAAATAAGAAAATATGCAAAAGAAATCTTCTTGGTAAAAACAAAGTTATAACAAAGCCACTTATGAAGCTAGCATGAAAGGTAAAAAACAAAAGTAGTAATATTAACTAAAAGTACAATAAGTAGTTGAGGGATACACAAAACAAAAAGATGTAAAATAGGCTGTCAAAAATATTAAAAGGGGGAGTAAGTTAAAATATAGTGCTTTTAGAATGCATTTGAATTTAAGCAACTATCAACTTGAAATAATCTGCTTTATATACAGATTGTTATATATGAACCTCATGGTAACCAAAAACAAAAAACTTATAATAGATACACAAAAAATAAAGAAAAAGGAATCCAAATATAACACTAAAGAAAATCATCAAACCACAAGGGAAGAGAACAAGAGAAATAGAAAAGAACAGAGAAGAACTGAAAAAAAAACCAACCAGAAAACAATGAACAAAATGGCAAAAAGTGCATATCTCTCAAAAATTAACTTAAATGTAAATGGACTAAATTATCCAACCAAAAGACATGAAGTGGCTAAATGGATTAAAAAACAAGACCCACATATATGCTGCCTACAAGAGACTTACTTCACATGTAACAACACACACAGATTGAAAGTTAAAGGATGTAAAAATATCTTCCATGTAAATGGAAATCAAAAGAAAGCTAGAGTAGCTATACTTGTATCAGAGAAAATAGACTTTAAGACAAAGACTGCAATAAGATACAAATTAGATCATTAGACGATAAAGGAGTCAATCCAACAGGAGGATACACAGGCATACCTCATTTTATTGCCCTTTGTTTATTGTACTTTACAGACATTGCATTTTTTACAAATCAAAGCTTCATGACAACCCTGCATTGTCTGATGATGGTCAGCATTTTTTAGTACTTTTTTAAAAGATATAATGCTGTTGCACACAGTAGACTACAGTGTAGTGTAAACATGCCATTCATATGCACTGGAAAACCAAAAAATTCATGTGACTCACTTTATTGCAATATTCCCTTTATTGAAGTGATCTGGAACCAAGCTCACAGTATTTCCAAGGTATACCTATAATAATTTTAGATATTTATGCACCCAACATAGGAGCACCTATATACAAAGAAATATTAATAGACCTAAAGGGGGAATAAAAAGCAATACATAATTGTAGAGGGCATTAATACCCCACTTTTATCAATGGATATATCATCCAGACAGAAAATCAACAAGGAAACATGGACCTTAAATGACAAGACGAATTTAACAAAATATACACAACATTCCATCCACAAGGAACAGAATACACATTCTTCTCAAGAACACATGGAACATTTTCCAGGATACATCATATGTTAGGGCACAAAACAGGTCTTAATAAATTTAACAGACTTCCCTGGTGGCACAGTGGTTGAGAATCCACCTGCCAATGCAGGGGCAAGGGTTTGATCCCTGTTCCAGGAAGATCCCACATGCTGTGGAAAACGTAAGTCCATGTGTCACAGCTACTGAGCCTGCACATCACAACTACTGAAGCCCTCATGCACTAGAGCCCGCATGCCACAACTACTGAGACCACACACCACAACTACCGAAGCCCATGTGCCTAGAACCCATGTTCTGCAACAAGAGAAGCCACTGCAATGAGAAGCCTGTGCACCACAACAAAGAGTAGCCCCCTCTCACCACAAATAGAGAAAGTCCATACGCAGCAATGAAGACCCAACATAGCCCCAAAAAATAGATAAATAAAAAATAAAATAAAATAACTTAAAAAATAAAAAAATAAATTTAAGAAAATTGAAATCATATCAAGCATCTTTTGGGACTATAGAAACTGGAAATTAAGTAGAAGAAGAAAAGTGGAAAATTCACAAATAAGTGGAGATTAAACATGTTACTGAAAAACCAATGAGTCAGGAGTGTGGGGAAGATGGCGGAAGAGTAAGACGTGAAGATCACCTTCCTCCCCACAGATACATCAGAAATACATCTACACGTGGAACAACTCCTACAGAACACACACTGAACTCTGGCAGAAGACCTCAGACCTCCCAAAGGCAAGAAAATCCCCACGTACCTGGGTAGGGCAAAAGAAAAAAGAATAAATAAAGACAAAAGAATAGGGACGGGACCTGCACAAGTGGGAGGGAGCTGTGAAGGAGGAAAGGTTTCCACACACTAGAAGCCCCTTCACGGGAGGAGACTGCGGGTGGTGGAGGTGGGGAGCTTCGGAGATGCGGAGGAGAACACAGCAACAGGGGTGCGGAGGAAAAAGCGGAGAGATTCCCACACGGAGGATCGGTGCCTACCAGCACTCACCAGCCCGAGAAGCTTCTCTGCTCACCACCTGGGGCGGGCGGGGGCTGGGAGCTGAGGCTCAGGCTTCCCTCGGATCGCAGGGAGAGGACTGGCAGCTCGAACAGAGCCTGAAGGGGTTAGTGCACCACGGCAAGCCGGGAGGGAGTCTGGGAAAAAGTCTGGACCTGCCGAAGAGGGAAGAGACTTTTTCTTCCCTCTTTGTTTCCTGGTGGGCAAGGAGAGGGGATTAAGAGTGCTGCTTAAAGGAGCTCCAGAGAAGGGAATGAGCTGCGGCTATCAGTGTGGACCCCAGAGATGGGCATGAGACGCTAAGGCCACTGCTGCTGCCACCAAGAAGCCTGTTTGCAAGCACAGGTCACTATCCACACCTCCCCTCCTGGGAGTCTGTGCAGCCCGCCACTGCCAGGGACACGTGATCCAGGGACAACTTCCCGGAGAGAATGCATGGCACGCCTCAGGTTGGTGCAAAGTCACGCCGGCCTCTGCCGCCGCAGGCTTGCCCCGCCCTCCGTGCCCCACCCACCACCTGGCAAGAGTGAGCCAGAGCCCCCGAATCAGCTGCTCCTTTGACCCTGTCCTGTCTGAGCGATGAACAGACGCCCTACAGCGACCTACACACAGAGACGGGGCCAAATCCAAAGCTGAACCCCGGGAGCTGTGTGAAAAAAGAACAGAAGGGGAAATTCCTCCCAGCAGCCTCAGGATCAGCAGATTAAATCTCCACAATCAACTTGATGAACCCTGCATTGGTGGAAAACCTCAGTAGACAATGAATCACCCCAAATTGAGGAGGTGGACTTTGAGAACAAGATATATTATTTTTTCCCCCTTTCCTCTTTTTGTGAGTGTGTATGTGTATGCTTCTGTGTGAGATTTCGTCCGTATAGCTTTGCTTTCACAATTTGTCCTAGGGTTCTGTCCATCCATTTTTTTTTTCCACTTAAAAAATTTTTTTTCTTAACAATTATTTTTTATTTTAATAACTTTATTTTATTTTATCTTACTTTATTTTATTTTATCCTCTTTCTTTCTTCCTTCCTTTCTTTCTTTCTTTCTTTCTACATTTCCTCCCTTTTGTTCTGAGCTGTATGGATGAAAGGCTCTTGGTACTGCAGCCAGGAGTCAGTGCTGTGCCTCTGAGGTGGGAGAGGCAACTTCAGGACACTGGTCCAAAAGAGACCTCCCAGCTCCACGTGATATCAAATGGCAAAAGTCTCCCAGAGATCTCCAAGACCCAGCTTCACTCAAAGACCAGCAAGCTACAGTGCTGGACACCCTATGCCAAACAACTAGCAAGACAGGAACACAACACCACCCATTAGCACAGAGGCTGCCTAAAAACATACTAAGGCCACAGACACCCCAAAACACACCACCACACGTGGACCTGACCACCAGAAAGACAAGATCCAGCCTCATCCAGCAGAACACAGGCACTAGTCGCCTCAACCAGGAAGCCTACAGAACCCACTGAACCAACTTTAGCCACTAGGGACAGACACCAAAAACAATGGGAACTATGAACCTGCAACCTGCAAAAAGGAGACCCCAAACACAGTAAGATAAGCAAAATGAAAAGACAGAAAAACACATAGCAGATGAAAGAGCAAGATAAAAAGCCACCTGACCTAACAAATGAAGAAGAAATAGGCAGTCGACCTGAAAAAGAATTCAGAAAATTGATAGTAAAGATGATCCAAAATTTTGGATATAGAATAGAGAAAATGCAAGAAACATTTAAAACGGACCTAGAAGAACTAAAGAGGAAAAAAGCAACGATGAACAATACAATAAATGAAATTTAAAATAGTCTACATGGGATCAATAGCAGAATAACTGAGGCAGAAGAACGGATAAGTGACCTGGAAGATAAAATAGGGGAAATAACTACTTCAGAGCAGAATAAAGAAAAAAGAATGAGAAGAACTGAGGACAGTCTCAGAGACCTCTGGGACAACATTAAACGCACCAACATTCGAATTATAGGGGTCCTAGAAGAAGAAGAGAAAAAGAAAGGGACTGAGAAAATATTTGAAGAGATTATAGTTGAAAACTTCCCTAATATGGGAAAGGAAATAGTTAATCAAGTCCAGGAAGCACAGAGAGTCCCATACAGGATAAACCCTAGGAGAAACACAACAAGACACATATTAATCAAATTAACAAAAATTTTATTTAAAGAAAAAGTATTAAAAGCAGCAAGGGAAAAGCAAAAAATAAGATACAAGGTAATCTCCATTAGGTACTCAGCTGATTTTTCAGCAGAAACTCTGCAAGCCAGAAGGGAGTGGCAGGATATATTTACAGTGATGAAAGGGAAAACCTACAACCAAGATTACTCTATCCAACAAGGTTCACATTCAGATTCAGTGGTGAAAACTTTGCAGACAAAATACCTTTGCAGACAAGCAAAAGCTAAGAGAATTCAGCACCACCAAACCAGTTTTACAACAAATGCTAAAGGAAATTCTCTAGGTGGAAAACACGAGAGAAGAAAAAGACCCACAGTAACAAACCCAAAACATTTAAGAAAATGGTAATAGGAACATATATATCAATAATTACCATAAATGTAAATGTCTCATTCAAATTTGATGGAGAAATTAAAACTTTACAGATAAGCAAAAGCTGAGAGAATTCAGCACCACCAAACCAGCTTTACAACAAGTGCTAAAGGAACGTCTCTAGGCAAGAAACACAAGAGAGGGAAAAGACCTACAATAACAAATGCAAAACAATTAAGAGAATGGGAATAGGAACATACATATCGATAATTACCTTAAATGTAAATGGATTAAATGCTCCCAGCAAAAGACACAGAGTGGCTGAATGGATACAAAAACAAGACCCATATATATGCTGTCTACAAGAAACCCACTGCACCCCACTTTCACCAATGGACAGATCATCCAAAATGAAAATAAATAAGGAAACACAAGCTTTAAATGATACATTACACAAGATGGACTTAATTGATATTTATAGGACATTCCATCCAAAAACAACAGAATACACATTTTTCTCAAGTGCTCATGGAACATTCTCCAGGATAGATCATATCTTGGGTCACAAATCAAGCCGTGGTAAATTTAAGAAAATTGAAATCGTATGAAGTTTCTTTTCTGACCACAACGCTATGAAACTAGATATCAATTACAGGAAACAAACTGTAAAAAATACAAACACATAGAGGTTGAACAATACACTACTTAATAACGAAGTGATCTCTGAAGAAATCAAAGAGAAAATTAAAAAATAACTAGAAAAAATACCTAGAAACAAATGACAATGGAGACACGACAAACCAAAACCTATGGGATGCAGCAAAAGTAGTTTTAAGAGGGAAGTTTATAGCAATGCAATCCTACCTTAAGAAACAGGAAACATCTCGAATAAACAACCTAAACTTGCACCTAAAGCAATTAGAGAAAGAAGAACAAAAAAAAAACAAATTTAGCAGAAGGAAATAAATCATAAGATCAGATCAGAAATAAATGAAGAAGAAATGAAGGAAATGAGAGCAAAGAACAATAAAACTAAAAGCTGGTTCTTTGAGAAGGTAAACAAAATTGATACACCATTAGCCAGGCTCGGCAAGAAAAAAAGGGAGAAGACTCAAATCAATAGAATTAGAAATGAAAAAGAAGAAGTAACAACGGACACTGCAG